>NC_091240.1:18751952-19119945 GCF_040958095.1 Procambarus clarkii | reverse complement strand
AGATTAACAATCTTTGGACAACACCCACCAGTGGGCATCGAACCCAGAAAGCACAACTACCTTCCAGTAGCTGCCATAACTAGTACGCTTTAACCCACTACACCATCAGACCCTACAAAGAAGTAGAGACTTCGAGATATATATACACCTCAAATATCTCCACTTCCCGAGGGCACTAGACAAGTGTGAGGTTACTCTGCGTTTTTCATCAAGCCACTGTCAATGTGAGAGAACTCGTGTCCATGCTATAAGCCTATACTTGCATAAACCACAAGTGAAGATTAACAATCTTTGGACAACACCCACCAGTGGGCCTCGAACCCAGAAAGCACAACTACCTTCCAGTAGCTGCCATAACTAGTACGCTTTAACCCACTACACCATCAGACCCTACAAAAGAAGTAGAGACTTCGAGATATATATATACACCTCAAATATCTCCACTTCCCGAGGGCACTAGACAAGTGTGAGGTTACTCTGCGTTTTTCATCAAGCCACTGTCAATGTGAGAGAACTCGTGTCCATGCTATAAGCCTATACTTGCATAAACCACAAGTGAAGATTAACAATCTTTGGACAACACCCACCAGTGGGCCTCGAACCCAGAAAGCACAACTACCTTCCAGTAGCTGCCATAACTAGTACGCTTTAACCCACTACACCATCAGACCCTACAAAAGAAGTAGAGACTTCGAGATATATATACACCTCAAATATCTCCACTTCCCGAGGGCACTAGACAAGTGTGAGGTTACTCTGCGTTTTTCATCAAGCCACTGTCAATGTGAGAGAACTCGTGTCCATGCTATAAGCCTATACTTGCATAAACCACAAGTGAAGATTAACAATCTTTGGACAACACCCACCAGTGGGCCTCGAACCCAGAAAGCACAACTACCTTCCAGTAGCTGCCATAACTAGTACGCTTTAACCCACTACACCATCAGACCCTACAAAAGAAGTAGAGACTTCGAGATATATATACACCTCAAATATCTCCACTTCCCGAGGGCACTAGACAAGTGTGAGGTTACTCTGCGTTTTTCATCAAGCCACTGTCAATGTGAGAGAACTCGTGTCCATGCTATAAGCCTATACTTGCATAAACCACAAGTGAAGATTAACAATCTTTGGACAACACCCACCAGTGGGCCTCGAACCCAGAAAGCACAACTACCTTCCAGTAGCTGCCATAACTAGTACGCTTTAACCCACTACACCATCAGACCCTACAAAAGAAGTAGAGACTTCGAGATATATATACACCTCAAATATCTCCACTTCCCGAGGGCACTAGACAAGTGTGAGGTTACTCTGCGTTTTTCATCAAGCCACTGTCAATGTGAGAGAACTCGTGTCCATGCTATAAGCCTATACTTGCATAACCACAAGTGAAGATTAACAATCTTTGGACAACACCCACCAGTGGGCCTCGAACCCAGAAAGCACAACTACCTTCCAGTAGCTGCCATAACTAGTACGCTTTAACCCACTACACCATCAGACCCTACAAAAGAAGTAGAGACTTCGAGATATATATACACCTCAAATATCTCCACTTCCCGAGGGCACTAGACAAGTGTGAGGTTACTCTGCGTTTTTCATCAAGCCACTGTCAATGTGAGAGAACTCGTGTCCATGCTATAAGCCTATACTTGCATAAACCACAAGTGAAGATTAACAATCTTTGGACAACACCCACCAGTGGGCCTCGAACCCAGAAAGCACAACTACCTTCCAGTAGCTGCCATAACTAGTACGCTTTAACCCACTACACCATCAGACCCTACAAAAGAAGTAGAGACTTCGAGATATATATACACCTCAAATATCTCCACTTCCCGAGGGCACTAGACAAGTGTGAGGTTACTCTGCGTTTTTCATCAAGCCACTGTCAATGTGAGAGAACTCGTGTCCATGCTATAAGCCTATACTTGCATAAACCACAAGTGAAGATTAACAATCTTTGGACAACACCCACCAGTGGGCCTCGAACCCAGAAAGCACAACTACCTTCCAGTAGCTGCCATAACTAGTACGCTTTAACCCACTACACCATCAGACCCTACAAAAGAAGTAGAGACTTCGAGATATATATACACCTCAAATATCTCCACTTCCGAGGGCACTAGACAAGTGTGAGGTTACTCTGCGTTTTTCATCAAGCCACTGTCAATGTGAGAGAACTCGTGTCCATGCTATAAGCCTATACTTGCATAAACCACAAGTGAAGATTAACAATCTTTGGACAACACCCACCAGTGGGCCTCGAACCCAGAAAGCACAACTACCTTCCAGTAGCTGCCATAACTAGTACGCTTTAACCCACTACACCATCAGACCCTACAAAAGAAGTAGAGACTTCGAGATATATATACACCTCAAATATCTCCACTTCCCGAGGGCACTAGACAAGTGTGAGGTTACTCTGCGTTTTTCATCAAGCCACTGTCAATGTGAGAGAACTCGTGTCCATGCTATAAGCCTATACTTGCATAAACCACAAGTGAAGATTAACAATCTTTGGACAACACCCACCAGTGGGCCTCGAACCCAGAAAGCACAACTACCTTCCAGTAGCTGCCATAACTAGTACGCTTTAACCCACTACACCATCAGACCCTACAAAAGAAGTAGAGACTTCGAGATATATATACACCTCAAATATCTCCACTTCCCGAGGGCACTAGACAAGTGTGAGGTTACTCTGCGTTTTTCATCAAGCCACTGTCAATGTGAGAGAACTCGTGTCCATGCTATAAGCCTATACTTGCATAAACCACAAGTGAAGATTAACAATCTTTGGACAACACCCACCAGTGGGCCTCGAACCCAGAAAGCACAACTACCTTCCAGTAGCTGCCATAACTAGTACGCTTTAACCCACTACACCATCAGACCCTACAAAGAAGTAGAGACTTCGAGATATATATACACCTCAAATATCTCCACTTCCCGAGGGCACTAGACAAGTGTGAGGTTACTCTGCGTTTTTCATCAAGCCACTGTCAATGTGAGAGAACTCGTGTCCATGCTATAAGCCTATACTTGCATAAACCACAAGTGAAGATTAACAATCTTTGGACAACACCCACCAGTGGGCCTCGAACCCAGAAAGCACAACTACCTTCCAGTAGCTGCCATAACTAGTACGCTTTAACCCACTACACCATCAGACCCTACAAAAGAAGTAGAGACTTCGAGATATATATACACCTCAAATATCTCCACTTCCCGAGGGCACTAGACAAGTGTGAGGTTACTCTGCGTTTTTCATCAAGCCACTGTCAATGTGAGAGAACTCGTGTCCATGCTATAAGCCTATACTTGCATAAACCACAAGTGAAGATTAACAATCTTTGGACAACACCCACCAGTGGGCCTCGAACCCAGAAAGCACAACTACCTTCCAGTAGCTGCCATAACTAGTACGCTTTAACCCACTACACCATCAGACCCTACAAAAGAAGTAGAGACTTCGAGATATATATACACCTCAAATATCTCCACTTCCCGAGGGCACTAGACAAGTGTGAGGTTACTCTGCGTTTTTCATCAAGCCACTGTCAATGTGAGAGAACTCGTGTCCATGCTATAAGCCTATACTTGCATAAACCACAAGTGAAGATTAACAATCTTTGGACAACACCCACCAGTGGGCCTCGAACCCAGAAAGCACAACTACCTTCCAGTAGCTGCCATAACTAGTACGCTTTAACCCACTACACCATCAGACCCTACAAAAGAAGTAGAGACTTCGAGATATATATACACCTCAAATATCTCCACTTCCCGAGGGCACTAGACAAGTGTGAGGTTACTCTGCGTTTTTCATCAAGCCACTGTCAATGTGAGAGAACTCGTGTCCATGCTATAAGCCTATACTTGCATAAACCACAAGTGAAGATTAACAATCTTTGGACAACACCCACCAGTGGGCCTCGAACCCAGAAAGCACAACTACCTTCCAGTAGCTGCCATAACTAGTACGCTTTAACCCACTACACCATCAGACCCTACAAAAGAAGTAGAGACTTCGAGATATATATACACCTCAAATATCTCCACTTCCCGAGGGCACTAGACAAGTGTGAGGTTACTCTGCGTTTTTCATCAAGCCACTGTCAATGTGAGAGAACTCGTGTCCATGCTATAAGCCTATACTTGCATAAACCACAAGTGAAGATTAACAATCTTTGGACAACACCCACCAGTGGGCCTCGAACCCAGAAAGCACAACTACCTTCCAGTAGCTGCCATAACTAGTACGCTTTAACCCACTACACCATCAGACCCTACAAAAGAAGTAGAGACTTCGAGATATATATACACCTCAAATATCTCCACTTCCCGAGGGCACTAGACAAGTGTGAGGTTACTCTGCGTTTTTCATCAAGCCACTGTCAATGTGAGAGAACTCGTGTCCATGCTATAAGCCTATACTTGCATAAACCACAAGTGAAGATTAACAATCTTTGGACAACACCCACCAGTGGGCCTCGAACCCAGAAAGCACAACTACCTTCCAGTAGCTGCCATAACTAGTACGCTTTAACCCACTACACCATCAGACCCTACAAAAGAAGTAGAGACTTCGAGATATATATACACCTCAAATATCTCCACTTCCCGAGGGCACTAGACAAGTGTGAGGTTACTCTGCGTTTTTCATCAAGCCACTGTCAATGTGAGAGAACTCGTGTCCATGCTATAAGCCTATACTTGCATAAACCACAAGTGAAGATTAACAATCTTTGGACAACACCCACCAGTGGGCCTCGAACCCAGAAAGCACAACTACCTTCCAGTAGCTGCCATAACTAGTACGCTTTAACCCACTACACCATCAGACCCTACAAAAGAAGTAGAGACTTCGAGATATATATACACCTCAAATATCTCCACTTCCCGAGGGCACTAGACAAGTGTGAGGTTACTCTGCGTTTTTCATCAAGCCACTGTCAATGTGAGAGAACTCGTGTCCATGCTATAAGCCTATACTTGCATAAACCACAAGTGAAGATTAACAATCTTTGGACAACACCCACCAGTGGGCCTCGAACCCAGAAAGCACAACTACCTTCCAGTAGCTGCCATAACTAGTACGCTTTAACCCACTACACCATCAGACCCTACAAAAGAAGTAGAGACTTCGAGATATATATACACCTCAAATATCTCCACTTCCCGAGGGCACTAGACAAGTGTGAGGTTACTCTGCGTTTTTCATCAAGCCACTGTCAATGTGAGAGAACTCGTGTCCATGCTATAAGCCTATACTTGCATAAACCACAAGTGAAGATTAACAATCTTTGGACAACACCCACCAGTGGGCCTCGAACCCAGAAAGCACAACTACCTTCCAGTAGCTGCCATAACTAGTACGCTTTAACCCACTACACCATCAGACCCTACAAAAGAAGTAGAGACTTCGAGATATATATACACCTCAAATATCTCCACTTCCCGAGGGCACTAGACAAGTGTGAGGTTACTCTGCGTTTTTCATCAAGCCACTGTCAATGTGAGAGAACTCGTGTCCATGCTATAAGCCTATACTTGCATAAACCACAAGTGAAGATTAACAATCTTTGGACAACACCCACCAGTGGGCCTCGAACCCAGAAAGCACAACTACCTTCCAGTAGCTGCCATAACTAGTACGCTTTAACCCACTACACCATCAGACCCTACAAAAGAAGTAGAGACTTCGAGATATATATACACCTCAAATATCTCCACTTCCCGAGGGCACTAGACAAGTGTGAGGTTACTCTGCGTTTTTCATCAAGCCACTGTCAATGTGAGAGAACTCGTGTCCATGCTATAAGCCTATACTTGCATAAACCACAAGTGAAGATTAACAATCTTTGGACAACACCCACCAGTGGGCCTCGAACCCAGAAAGCACAACTACCTTCCAGTAGCTGCCATAACTAGTACGCTTTAACCCACTACACCATCAGACCCTACAAAAGAAGTAGAGACTTCGAGATATATATACACCTCAAATATCTCCACTTCCCGAGGGCACTAGACAAGTGTGAGGTTACTCTGCGTTTTTCATCAAGCCACTGTCAATGTGAGAGAACTCGTGTCCATGCTATAAGCCTATACTTGCATAAACCACAAGTGAAGATTAACAATCTTTGGACAACACCCACCAGTGGGCCTCGAACCCAGAAAGCACAACTACCTTCCAGTAGCTGCCATAACTAGTACGCTTTAACCCACTACACCATCAGACCCTACAAAAGAAGTAGAGACTTCGAGATATATATACACCTCAAATATCTCCACTTCCCGAGGGCACTAGACAAGTGTGAGGTTACTCTGCGTTTTTCATCAAGCCACTGTCAATGTGAGAGAACTCGTGTCCATGCTATAAGCCTATACTTGCATAAACCACAAGTGAAGATTAACAATCTTTGGACAACACCCACCAGTGGGCCTCGAACCCAGAAAGCACAACTACCTTCCAGTAGCTGCCATAACTAGTACGCTTTAACCCACTACACCATCAGACCCTACAAAAGAAGTAGAGACTTCGAGATATATATACACCTCAAATATCTCCACTTCCCGAGGGCACTAGACAAGTGTGAGGTTACTCTGCGTTTTTCATCAAGCCACTGTCAATGTGAGAGAACTCGTGTCCATGCTATAAGCCTATACTTGCATAAACCACAAGTGAAGATTAACAATCTTTGGACAACACCCACCAGTGGGCCTCGAACCCAGAAAGCACAACTACCTTCCAGTAGCTGCCATAACTAGTACGCTTTAACCCACTACACCATCAGACCCTACAAAAGAAGTAGAGACTTCGAGATATATATACACCTCAAATATCTCCACTTCCCGAGGGCACTAGACAAGTGTGAGGTTACTCTGCGTTTTTCATCAAGCCACTGTCAATGTGAGAGAACTCGTGTCCATGCTATAAGCCTATACTTGCATAAACCACAAGTGAAGATTAACAATCTTTGGACAACACCCACCAGTGGGCCTCGAACCCAGAAAGCACAACTACCTTCCAGTAGCTGCCATAACTAGTACGCTTTAACCCACTACACCATCAGACCCTACAAAAGAAGTAGAGACTTCGAGATATATATACACCTCAAATATCTCCACTTCCCGAGGGCACTAGACAAGTGTGAGGTTACTCTGCGTTTTTCATCAAGCCACTGTCAATGTGAGAGAACTCGTGTCCATGCTATAAGCCTATACTTGCATAAACCACAAGTGAAGATTAACAATCTTTGGACAACACCCACCAGTGGGCCTCGAACCCAGAAAGCACAACTACCTTCCAGTAGCTGCCATAACTAGTACGCTTTAACCCACTACACCATCAGACCCTACAAAAGAAGTAGAGACTTCGAGATATATATACACCTCAAATATCTCCACTTCCCGAGGGCACTAGACAAGTGTGAGGTTACTCTGCGTTTTTCATCAAGCCACTGTCAATGTGAGAGAACTCGTGTCCATGCTATAAGCCTATACTTGCATAAACCACAAGTGAAGATTAACAATCTTTGGACAACACCCACCAGTGGGCCTCGAACCCAGAAAGCACAACTACCTTCCAGTAGCTGCCATAACTAGTACGCTTTAACCCACTACACCATCAGACCCTACAAAAGAAGTAGAGACTTCGAGATATATATACACCTCAAATATCTCCACTTCCCGAGGGCACTAGACAAGTGTGAGGTTACTCTGCGTTTTTCATCAAGCCACTGTCAATGTGAGAGAACTCGTGTCCATGCTATAAGCCTATACTTGCATAAACCACAAGTGAAGATTAACAATCTTTGGACAACACCCACCAGTGGGCCTCGAACCCAGAAAGCACAACTACCTTCCAGTAGCTGCCATAACTAGTACGCTTTAACCCACTACACCATCAGACCCTACAAAAGAAGTAGAGACTTCGAGATATATATACACCTCAAATATCTCCACTTCCCGAGGGCACTAGACAAGTGTGAGGTTACTCTGCGTTTTTCATCAAGCCACTGTCAATGTGAGAGAACTCGTGTCCATGCTATAAGCCTATACTTGCATAAACCACAAGTGAAGATTAACAATCTTTGGACAACACCCACCAGTGGGCCTCGAACCCAGAAAGCACAACTACCTTCCAGTAGCTGCCATAACTAGTACGCTTTAACCCACTACACCATCAGACCCTACAAAAGAAGTAGAGACTTCGAGATATATATACACCTCAAATATCTCCACTTCCCGAGGGCACTAGACAAGTGTGAGGTTACTCTGCGTTTTTCATCAAGCCACTGTCAATGTGAGAGAACTCGTGTCCATGCTATAAGCCTATACTTGCATAAACCACAAGTGAAGATTAACAATCTTTGGACAACACCCACCAGTGGGCCTCGAACCCAGAAAGCACAACTACCTTCCAGTAGCTGCCATAACTAGTACGCTTTAACCCACTACACCATCAGACCCTACAAAAGAAGTAGAGACTTCGAGATATATATACACCTCAAATATCTCCACTTCCCGAGGGCACTAGACAAGTGTGAGGTTACTCTGCGTTTTTCATCAAGCCACTGTCAATGTGAGAGAACTCGTGTCCATGCTATAAGCCTATACTTGCATAAACCACAAGTGAAGATTAACAATCTTTGGACAACACCCACCAGTGGGCCTCGAACCCAGAAAGCACAACTACCTTCCAGTAGCTGCCATAACTAGTACGCTTTAACCCACTACACCATCAGACCCTACAAAAGAAGTAGAGACTTCGAGATATATATACACCTCAAATATCTCCACTTCCCGAGGGCACTAGACAAGTGTGAGGTTACTCTGCGTTTTTCATCAAGCCACTGTCAATGTGAGAGAACTCGTGTCCATGCTATAAGCCTATACTTGCATAAACCACAAGTGAAGATTAACAATCTTTGGACAACACCCACCAGTGGGCCTCGAACCCAGAAAGCACAACTACCTTCCAGTAGCTGCCATAACTAGTACGCTTTAACCCACTACACCATCAGACCCTACAAAAGAAGTAGAGACTTCGAGATATATATACACCTCAAATATCTTCCACTTCCCGAGGGCACTAGACAAGTGTGAGGTTACTCTGCGTTTTTCATCAAGCCACTGTCAATGTGAGAGAACTCGTGTCCATGCTATAAGCCTATACTTGCATAAACCACAAGTGAAGATTAACAATCTTTGGACAACACCCACCAGTGGGCCTCGAACCCAGAAAGCACAACTACCTTCCAGTAGCTGCCATAACTAGTACGCTTTAACCCACTACACCATCAGACCCTACAAAAGAAGTAGAGACTTCGAGATATATATACACCTCAAATATCTCCACTTCCCGAGGGCACTAGACAAGTGTGAGGTTACTCTGCGTTTTTCATCAAGCCACTGTCAATGTGAGAGAACTCGTGTCCATGCTATAAGCCTATACTTGCATAAACCACAAGTGAAGATTAACAATCTTTGGACAACACCCACCAGTGGGCCTCGAACCCAGAAAGCACAACTACCTTCCAGTAGCTGCCATAACTAGTACGCTTTAACCCACTACACCATCAGACCCTACAAAAGAAGTAGAGACTTCGAGATATATATACACCTCAAATATCTCCACTTCCCGAGGGCACTAGACAAGTGTGAGGTTACTCTGCGTTTTTCATCAAGCCACTGTCAATGTGAGAGAACTCGTGTCCATGCTATAAGCCTATACTTGCATAAACCACAAGTGAAGATTAACAATCTTTGGACAACACCCACCAGTGGGCCTCGAACCCAGAAAGCACAACTACCTTCCAGTAGCTGCCATAACTAGTACGCTTTAACCCACTACACCATCAGACCCTACAAAAGAAGTAGAGACTTCGAGATATATATACACCTCAAATATCTCCACTTCCCGAGGGCACTAGACAAGTGTGAGGTTACTCTGCGTTTTTCATCAAGCCACTGTCAATGTGAGAGAACTCGTGTCCATGCTATAAGCCTATACTTGCATAAACCACAAGTGAAGATTAACAATCTTTGGACAACACCCACCAGTGGGCCTCGAACCCAGAAAGCACAGCTACCTTCCAGTAGCTGCCATAACTAGTACGCTTTAACCCAATACACCATCAGACCCTACAAATGAAGTAGAGACTTCGAGATATATATACACCTCAAATATCTCCACTTCCCGAGGGCACTAGACAAGTGTGAGGTTACTCTGCGTTTTTCATCAAGCCACTGTCAATGTGAGAGAACTCGTGTCCATGCTATAAGCCTATACTTGCATAAACCACAAGTGAAGATTAACAATCTTTGGACAACACCCACCAGTGGGCCTCGAACCCAGAAAGCACAACTACCTTCCAGTAGCTGCCATAACTAGTACGCTTTAACCCACTACACCATCAGACCCTACAAAAGAAGTAGAGACTTCGAGATATATATACACCTCAAATATCTCCACTTCCCGAGGGCACTAGACAAGTGTGAGGTTACTCTGCGTTTTTCATCAAGCCACTGTCAATGTGAGAGAACTCGTGTCCATGCTATAAGCCTATACTTGCATAAACCACAAGTGAAGATTAACAATCTTTGGACAACACCGACCAGTGGGCATCGAACCCAGAAAGCACAACTACCTTCCAGTAGCTGCCATAACTAGTACGCTTTAACCCACTACACCATCAGACCCTACAAAAGAAGTAGAGACTTCGAGATATATATACACCTCAAATATCTCCACTTCCCGAGGGCACTAGACAAGTGTGAGGTTACTCTGCGTTTTTCATCAAGCCACTGTCAATGTGAGAGAACTCGTGTCCATGCTATAAGCCTATACTTGCATAAACCACAAGTGAAGATTAACAATCTTTGGACAACACCCACCAGTGGGCCTCGAACCCAGAAAGCACAGCTACCTTCCAGTAGCTGCCATAACTAGTACGCTTTAACCCAATACACCATCAGACCCTACAAATGAAGTAGAGACTTCGAGATATATATACACCTCAAATATCTCCACTTCCCGAGGGCACTAGACAAGTGTGAGCTTACTCTGCGTTTTTCATCAAGCCACTGTCAATGTGAGAGAACTCGTGTCCATGCTATAAGCCTATACTTGCATAAACCACAAGTGAAGATTAACAATCTTTGGACAACACCCACCAGTGGGCATCGAACCCAGAAAGCACAACTACCTTCCAGTAGCTGCCATAACTAGTACGCTTTAACCCACTACACCATCAGACCCTACAAAAGAAGTAGAGACTTCGAGATATATATACACCTCAAATATCTCCACTTCCCGAGGGCACTAGACAAGTGTGAGGTTACTCTGCGTTTTTCATCAAGCCACTGTCAATGTGAGAGAACTCGTGTCCATGCTATAAGCCTATACTTGCATAAACCACAAGTGAAGATTAACAATCTTTGGACAACACCCACCAGTGGGCCTCGAACCCAGAAAGCACAACTACCTTCCAGTAGCTGCCATAACTAGTACGCTTTAACCCACTACACCATCAGACCCTACAAAAGAAGTAGAGACTTCGAGATATATATACACCTCAAATATCTCCACTTCCCGAGGGCACTAGACAAGTGTGAGGTTACTCTGCGTTTTTCATCAAGCCACTGTCAATGTGAGAGAACTCGTGTCCATGCTATAAGCCTATACTTGCATAAACCACAAGTGAAGATTAACAATCTTTGGACAACACCCACCAGTGGGCCTCGAACCCAGAAAGCACAACTACCTTCCAGTAGCTGCCATAACTAGTACGCTTTAACCCACTACACCATCAGACCCTACAAAACAAGTAGAGACTTCGAGATATATATACACCTCAAATATCTCCACTTCCCGAGGGCACTAGACAAGTGTTAGGTTACTCTGCGTTTTTCATCAAGCCACTGTCAATGTGAGAGAACTCGTGTCCATGCTATAAGCCTATACTTGCATTAACCACAAGTGAAGATTAACAATCTTTGGACAACACCCACCAGTGGGCCTCGAACCCAGAAAGCACAACTACCTTCCAGTAGCTGCCATAACTAGTACGCTTTAACCCACTACACCATCAGACCCTACAAAAGAAGTAGAGACTTCGAGATATATATACACCTCATATATCTCCACTTCCCGAGGGCACTAGACAAGTGTGAGGTTACTCTGCGTTTCTCATCAAGCCACTGTCAATGTGAGAGAACTCGTGTCAATGCTATAAGCCTATACTTGCATAAACCACAAGTGAAGATTAACAATCTTTGGACAACACCCACCAGTGGGCCTCGAACCAAGAAAGCACAACTACCTTCCAGTAGGTGCCATAACTAGTACGCTTTAACCCACTACACCATCAGACCCTACAAAAGAAGTAGAGACTTCGAGATATATATACACCTCAAATATTTCCACTTCCCGAGGGCACTAGACAAGTGTGAGGTTACTCTGCGTTTTTCATCAAGCCACTGTCAATGTGAGAGAACTCGTGTCCATGCTATAAGCCTATACTTGCATAAACCACAAGTGAAGATTAACAATCTTTGGACAACCTACCTTCCAGTAGCTGCCATAACTAGTACGCTTTAACCCACTACACCATCAGACCCTACAAAAGAAGTAGAGACTTCGAGATATATATACACCTCAAATATCTCCACTTTCCGAGGGCACTAGACAAGTGTGAGGTTACTCTGCGTTTTTCATCAAGCCACTGTCAATGTGAGAGAACTCGTGTCCATGCTATAAGCCTATACTTGCATAAACCACAAGTGAAGATTAACAATCTTTGGACAACACCCACCAGTGGGCCTCGAACCCAGAAAGCACAACTACCTTCCAGTAGCTGCCATAACTAGTACGCTTTAACCCACTACACCATCAGACCCTACAAAAGAAGTAGAGACTTCGAGATATATATACACCTCAAATATCTCCACTTCCCGAGGGCACTAGACAAGTGTGAGGTTACTCTGCGTTTTTCATCAAGCCACTGTCAATGTGAGAGAACTCGTGTCCATGCTATAAGCCTATACTTGTATAAACCACAAGTGAAGATTAACAATCTTTGGACAACACCCACCAGTGGGCCTCGAACCCAGAAAGCACAACTACCTTACAGTAGCTGCCATATCTATTACGCTTTAACCCACTACACCATCAGACCCTACAAAAGAAGTAGAGACTTCGAGATATATATACACCTCAAATATCTCCACTTCCCGAGGGCACTAGACAAGTGTGAGGTTACTCTGCGTTTTTCATCAAGCCACTGTCAATGTGAGAGAACTCGTGTCCATGCTATAAGCCTGTACTTGCATAAACCACAAGTGAAGATTAACAATCTTTGGACAACACCCACCAGTGGGCCTCGAACCCAGAAAGCACAGCTACCTTCCAGTAGCTGCCATAACTAGTACGCTTTAACCCAATACACCATCAGACCCTACAAATGAAGTAGAGACTTCGAGATATATATACACCTCAAATATCTCCACTTCCCGAGGGCACTAGACAAGTGTGAGCTTACTCTGCGTTTTTCATCAAGCCACTGTCAATGTGAGAGAACTCGTGTCCATGCTATAAGCCTCTACTTGCATAGACCACAAGTGAAGATTAACAATCTTTGGACAACACCCACCAGTGGGCCTCGAACCCAGAAATCACAACTACCTTCCAGTAGCTGCCATAACTAGTACGCTTTAACCCACTACACCATCAGACCCTACAAAAGAAGTAGAGACTTCGAGATATATATACACCTCAAATATCTCCACTTCCCGAGGGCACAAAACAAGTGTGAGATTACTCTGCGTTTTTCATCAAGCCACTGTCAATGTGAGAGAACTCGTGTCCATGCTATAAGCCTATACTTGCATAAACCACAAGTGAAGATTAACAATCTTTGGACAACACCCACCAGTGGGCCTCGAACCCAGAAAGCACAACTACCTTCCAGTAGCTGCCATAACTAGTACGCTTTAACCCACTACACCATCAGACCCTACAAAAGAAGTAGAGACTTCGAGATATATATACACCTCAAATATCTCCACTTCCCGAGGGCACTAGACAAGTGTGAGGTTACTCTGCGTTTTTCATCAAGCCACTGTCAATGTGAGAGAACTCGTGTCCATGCTATAAGCCTATACTTGCATAAACCACAAGTGAAGATTAACAATCTTTGGACAACACCCACCAGTGGGCCTCGAACCCAGAAAGCACAGCTACCTTCCAGTAGCTGCCATAACTAGTACGCTTTAACCCAATACACCATCAGACCCTACAAATGAAGTAGAGACTTCGAGATATATATACACCTCAAATATCTCCTACTTCCCGAGGGCACTAGACAAGTGTGAGGCTTACTCTGCGTTTTTCATCAAGCCACTGTCAATGTGAGAGAACTCGTGTCCATGCTATAAGCCTATACTTGCATAGACCACAAGTGAAGATTAACAATCTTTGGACAACACCCACCAGTGGGCCTCGAACCCAGAAAGCACAACTACCTTCCAGTAGCTGCCATAACTAGTACGCTTTAACCCACTACACCATCAGACCCTACAAAAGAAGTAGAGACTTCGAGATATATATACACCTCAAA
The DNA here is from genome assembly GCF_040958095.1 of Procambarus clarkii. Taxonomy (NCBI): domain Eukaryota; kingdom Metazoa; phylum Arthropoda; class Malacostraca; order Decapoda; family Cambaridae; genus Procambarus; species Procambarus clarkii. The sequence goes on along the minus strand of NC_091240.1, from coordinate 19,105,315 downwards.
TATCTCCACTTCCCGAGGGCACTAGAACAAGTGTGAGATTACTCTGCGTTTTTCATCAAGCCACTGTCAATGTGAGAGAACTCGTGTCCATGCTATAAGCCTATACTTGCATAAACCACAAGTGAAGATTAACAATCTTTGGACAACACCCACCAGTGGGCCTCGAACCCAGAAAGCACAACTACCTTCCAGTATGCTGCCATAACTAGTACGCTTTAACCCACTACACCATCAGACCCTACAAAAGAAGTAGAGACTTCGAGATATATATACACCTCAAATATCTCCACTTCCCGAGGGCACTAGACAAGTGTGAGGTTACTCTGCGTTTTTCATCAAGCCACTGTCAATGTGAGAGAACACGTGTCCATGCTATAAGCCTATACTTGCATAAACCACAAGTGAAGATTAACAATCTTCGGACAACACCCACCAGTGGGCCTCGAACCCAGAAAGCACAACTACCTTCCAGTAGCTGCCATAACTAGTACGCTTTAACCCACTACACCATCAGACCCTACAAAAGAAGTAGAGACTTCGAGATATATATACACCTCAAATATCTCCACTTCCCGAGGGCACTAGACAAGTGTGAGGTTACTCTGCGTTTTTCATCAAGCCACTGTCAATGTGAGAGAACTCGTGTCCATGCTATAAGCCTATACTTGCATAAACCACAAGTGAAGATTAACAATCTTTGGACAACACCCACCAGTGGGCCTCGAACCCAGAAAGCACAACTACCTTCCAGTAGCTGCCATAACTAGTACGCTTTAACCCACTACACCATCAGACCCTACAAAAGAAGTAGAGACTTCGAGATATATATACACCTCAAATATCTCCACTTCCCGAGGGCACTAGACAAGTGTGAGGTTACTCTGCGTTTTTCATCAAGCCACTGTCAATGTGAGAGAACTCGTGTCCATGCTATAAGCCTATACTTGCATAGACCACAAGTGAAGATTAACAATCTTTGGACAACACCCACCAGTGGGCCTCGAACCCAGAAAGCACAACTACCTTCCAGTAGCTGCCATAACTAGTACGCTTTAACCCACTACACCATCAGACCCTACAAAAGAAGTAGAGACTTCGAGATATATATACACCTCAATATATCTCCACTTCCCGAGGGCACTAGACAAGTGTGAGGTTACTCTGCGTTTCTCATCAAGCCACTGTCAATGTGAGAGAACTCGTGTCCATGCTATAAGCCTATACTTGCATAAACCACAAGTGAAGATTAACAATCTTTGGACAACACCCACCAGTGGGCCTCGAACCCAGAAAGCACAACTACCTTCCAGTAGCTGCCATAACTAGTACGCTTTAACCCACTACACCATCAGACCCTACAAAAGAAGTAGAGACTTCGAGATATATATACACCTCAAATATCTCCACTTCCCGAGGGCACTAGACAAGTGTGAGGTTACTCTGCGTTTTTCATCAAGCCACTGTCAATGTGAGAGAACTCGTGTCCATGCTATAAGCCTATACTTGCATAAACCACAAGTGAAGATTAACAATCTTTGGACAACACCCACCAGTGGGCCTCGAACCCAGAAAGCACAACTACCTTCCAGTAGCTGCCATAATCTAGTACGCTTTAACCCACTACACCATCAGACCCTACAAAAGAAGTAGAGACTTCGAAGATATATATACACCTCAAATATCTCCACTTCCCGAGGGCACTAGACAAGTGTGAGGTTACTCTGCGTTTTTCATCAAGCCACTGTCAATGTGAGAGAACTCGTGTCCATGCTATAAGCCTATACTTGCATAAACCACAAGTGAAGATTAACAATCTTTGGACAACACCCACCAGTGGGCCTCGAACCCAGAAAGGACAGCTACCTTCCAGTAGCTGCCATAACTAGTACGCTTTAACCCAATACACCATCAGACCCTACAAATGAAGTAGAGACTTCGAGATATATATACACCTCAAATATCTCCACTTCCCGAGGGCACTAGACAAGTGTGAGCTTACTCTGCGTTTTTCATCAAGCCACTGTCAATGTGAGAGAACTCGTGTCCATGCTATAAGCCTCTACTTGCATAGACCACAAGTGAAGATTAACAATCTTTGGACAACACCCACCAGTGGGCCTCGAACCCAGAAAGCACAACTACCTTCCAGTAGCTGCCATAACTAGTACGCTTTAACCCACTACACCATCAGACCCTACAAAAGAAGTAGAGACTTCGAGATATATATACACCTCAAATATCTCCACTTCCCGAGGGCACTAGAACAAGTGTGAGATTACTCTGCGTTTTTCATCAAGCCACTGTCAATGTGAGAGAACTCGTGTCCATGCTATAAGCCTATACTTGCATAAACCACAAGTGAAGATTAACAATCTTTGGACAACACCGACCAGTGGGCATCGAACCCAGAAAGCACAACTACCTTCCAGTAGCTGCCATAACTAGTACGCTTTAACCCACTACACCATCAGACCCTACAAAAGAAGTAGAGACTTCGAGATATATATACACCTCAAATATCTCCACTTCCCGAGGGCACTAGACAAGTGTGAGGTTACTCTGCGTTTTTCATCAAGCCACTGTCAATGTGAGAGAACACGTGTCAATGCTATAAGCCTATACTTGCATAAACCACAAGTGAAGATTAACAATCTTTGGACAACACCCACCAGTGGGCCTCGAACCCAGAAAGCACAACTTCCTTCCAGTAGCTGCCATAACTAGTACGCTTTAACCCACTACACCATCAGACCCTACAAAAGAAGTAGAGACTTCGAGATATATATACACCTCAAATATCTCCACTTCCCGAGGGCACTAGACAAGTGTGAGGTTACTCTGCGTTTTTCATCAAGCCACTGTCAATGTGAGAGAACTCGTGTCCATGCTATTAGCCTATACTTGCATAAACCACAAGTGAAGATTAACAATCTTTGGACAACACCCACCAGTGGGCCTCGAACCCAGAAAGCACAACTACCTTCCAGTAGCTGCCATAACTAGTACGCTTTAACCCACTACACCATCAGACCCTACAAAAGAAGTAGAGACTTCGAGATATATATACACCTCATATATCTCCACTTCCCGAGGGCACTAGACAAGTGTGAGGTTACTCTGCGTTTCTCATCAAGCCACTGTCAATGTGAGAGAACTCGTGTCAATGCTATAAGCCTATACTTGCATAAACCACAAGTGAAGATTAACAATCTTTGGACAACACCCACCAGTGGGCCTCGAACCAAGAAAGCACAACTACCTTCCAGTAGGTGCCATAACTAGTACGCTTTAACCCACTACACCATCAGACCCTACAAAAGAAGTAGAGACTTCGAGATATATATACACCTCAAATATTTCCACTTCCCGAGGGCACTAGACAAGTGTGAGGTTACTCTGCGTTTTTCATCAAGCCACTGTCAATGTGAGAGAACTCGTGTCCATGCTATAAGCCTATACTTGTATAAACCACAAGTGAAGATTAACAATCTTTGGACAACACCCACCAGTGGGCCTCGAACCCAGAAAGCACAACTACCTTACAGTAGCTGCCATAATCTAGTACGCTTTAACCCACTACACCATCAGACCCTACAAAAGAAGTAGAGACTTCGAGATATATATACACCTCAAATATCTCCACTTCCCGAGGGCACAAAACAAGTGTGAGATTACTCTGCGTTTTTCATCAAGCCACTGTCAATGTGAGAGAACTCGTGTCCATGCTATAAGCCTATACTTGCATAAACCACAAGTGAAGATTAACAATCTTTGGACAACACCCACCAGTGGGCCTCGAACCCAGAAAGCACAACTACCTTCCAGTAGCTGCCATAACTAGTACGCTTTAACCCACTACACCATCAGACCCTACAAAAGAAGTAGAGACTTCGAGATATATATACACCTCAAATATCTCCACTTCCCGAGGGCACTAGACAAGTGTGAGGTTACTCTGCGTTTTTCATCAAGCCACTGTCAATGTGAGAGAACTCGTGTCCATGCTATAAGCCTATACTTGCATAAACCACAAGTGAAGATTAACAATCTTTGGACAACACCCACCAGTGGGCCTCGAACCCAGAAAGCACAATTACCTTCCAGTAGCTGCCATAACTAGTACGCTTTAACCCGCTACACCATCAGACCCTACGAAAGAAGTAGAGACTTCGAAATATATATACACCTCAAATATCTCCACTTCCCGAGGGCACTAGACAAGTGTGAGGTTACTCTGCGTTTTTCATCAAGCCACTGTCAATGTGAGAGAACTCGTGTCCATGCTATAAGCCTATACTTGCATAAACCACAAGTGAAGATTAACAATCTTTGGACAACACCCACCAGTGGGCCTCGAACCCAGAAAGCACAACTACCTTCCAGTAGCAGCCATAACTAGTACGCTTTAACCCACTACACCATCAGACCCTACAAAAGAAGTAGAGACTTCGAGATATATATACACCTCAAATATCTCCACTTCTCGAGGGCACTAGACAAGTGTGAGGTTACTCTGCGTTTTTCATCAAGCCACTGTCAATGTGAGAGAACTCGTGTCCATGCTATAAGCCTATACTTGCATAGACCACAAGTGAAGATTAACAATCTTTGGACAACACCCACCAGTGGGCCTCGAACCCAGAAAGCACAACTACCTTCCAGTAGCTGCCATAACTAGTACGCTTTAACCCACTACACCATCAGACCCTACAAAAGAAGTAGAGACTTCGAGATATATATACACCTCAAATATCTCCACTTCCCGAGGGCACTAGACAAGTGTGAGGTTTACTCTGCGTTTTTCATCAAGCCACTGTCAATGTGAGAGAACTCGTGTCCATGCTATAAGCCTATACTTGCATAAACCACAAGTGAAGATTAACAATCTTTGGACAACACCCACCAGTGGGCCTCGAACCCAGAAAGCACAACTACCTTCCAGTAGCTGCCATAACTAGTACGCTTTAACCCACTACACCATCAGACCCTACAAAAGAAGTAGAGACTTCGAGATATATATACACCTCAAATATCTCCACTTCCCGAGGGCACTAGACAAGTGTGAGGTTACTCTGCGTTTTTCATCAAGCCACTGTCAATGTGAGAGAACTCGTGTCCATGCTATAAGCCTATACTTGCATAAACCACAAGTGAAGATTAACAATATTTGGACAACACCCACCAGTGGGCCTCGAACCCAGAAAGCACAACTACCTTCCAGTAGCTGCCATAACTAGTACGCTTTAACCCACTACACCATCAGACCCTACAAAAGAAGTAGAGACTTCGAGATATATATACACCTCAAATATCTCCACTTCCCGAGGGCACTAGACAAGTGTGAGGCTACTCTGCGTTTTTCATCAAGCCACTGTCAATGTGAGAGAACTCGTGTCCATGCTATAAGCCTATACTTGCATAAACCACAAGTGAAGATTAACAATATTTGGACAACACCCACCAGTGGGCCTCGAACCCAGAAAGCACAACTACCTTCCAGTAGCTGCCATAACTAGTACGCTTTAACCCACTACACCATCAGACCCTACAAAAGAAGTAGAGACTTCGAGATATATATACACCTCAAATATCTCCACTTCCCGAGGGCACTAGACAAGTGTGAGGTTACTCTGCGTTATTCATCAAGCCACTGTCAATGTGAGAGAACTCGTGTCCATGCTATAAGCCTATACTTGCATAAACCACAATTGAAGATTAATAATCTTTGGACAACACCCACCAGTGGGCCTCGAACCCAGAAAGCACGAAAGCACAACTACCTTCCAGTAGCTGCCATAACTAGTACGCTTTAACCCACTACACCATCAGACCCTACAAAAGAAGTAGAGACTTCGAGATATATATACACCTCAAATATCTCCACTTCCCGAGGGCACTAGACAAGTGTGAGGTTACTCTGCGTTTTTCATCAAGCCACTGTCAATGTGAGAGAACTCGTGTCCATGCTATAAGCCTATACTTGTATAAACCACAAGTGAAGATTAACAATCTTTGGACAACACCCACCAGTGGGCCTCGAACCCAGAAAGCACAACTACCTTCCAGTAGCTGCCATATCTAGTACGCTTTAACCCACTACACCATCAGACCCTACAAAAGAAGTAGAGACTTCGAGATATATATACACCTCAAATATCTCCACTTCCCGAGGGCACTAGACAAGTGTGAGGTTACTCTGCGTTTTTCATCAAGCCACTGTCAATGTGAGAGAACTCGTGTCCATGCTATAAGCCTGTACTTGCATAAACCACAAGTGAAGATTAACAATCTTTGGACAACACCCACCAGTGGGCCTCGAATCCAGAAAGCACAGCTACCTTCCAGTAGCTGCCATAACTAGTACGCTTTAACCCAATACACCATCAGACCCTACAAATGAAGTAGAGACTTCGAGATATATATACACCTCAAATATCTCTACTTCCCGAGGGCACTAGACAAGTGTGAGGTTACTCTGCGTTTTTCATCAAGCCACTGTCAATGTGAGAGAACTCGTGTCCATGCTATAAGCCTATACTTGCATAAACCACAAGTGAAGATTAACAATCTTTGGACAACACCCACCAGTGGGCCTCGAACCCAGAAGGCACAACTACCTTCCAGTAGCTGCCATAACTAGTACGCTTTAACCCACTACACCATCAGACCCTACAAAAGAAGTAGAGACTTCGAGATATATATACACCTCAAATATCTCCACTTCCCGAGGGCACTAGACAAGTGTGAGGTTACTCTGCGTTTTTCATCAAGCCACTGTCAATGTGAGAGAACTCGTGTCCATGCTATAAGCCTATACTTGCATAAACCACAAGTGAAGATTAACAATCTTTGGACAACACCCACCAGTGGGCCTCGAACCCAGAAAGCACAACTACCTTCCAGTAGCTGCCATAACTAGTACGCTTTAACCCACTACACCATCAGACCCTACAAAAGAAGTAGAGACTTCGAGATATATATACACCTCAAATATCTCCACTTCCCGAGGGCACTAGACAAGTGTGAGGTTACTCTGCGTTTTTCATCAAGCCACTGTCAATGTGAGAGAACTCGTGTCCATGCTATAAGCCTATACTTGCATAAACCACAAGTGAAGATTAACAATCTTTGGACAACACCCACCAGTGGGCCTCGAACCCAGAAAGCACAACTACCTTCCAGTAGCTGCCATAACTAGTACGCTTTAACCCGCTACACCATCAGACCCTACAAAAGAAGTAGAGACTTCGAGATATATATACACCTCAAATATCTCCACTTCCCGAGGGCACTAGACAAGTGTGAGGTTACTCTGCGTTTTTCATCAAGCCACTGTCAATGTGAGAGAACTCGTGTACCATGCTATAAGCCTATACTTGCATAAACCACAAGTGAAGATTAACAATCTTTGGACAACACCCACCAGTGGGCCTCGAACCCAGAAAGCACAACTACCTTCCAGTAGCAGCCATAACTAGTACCCTTTAACCCACTACACCATCAGACCCTACAAAAGAAGTAGAGACTTCGAGATATATATACACCTCAAATATCTCCACTTCCCGAGGGCACTAGACAAGTGTGAGGTTACTCTGCGTTTTTCATCAAGCCACTGTCAATGTGAGAGAACTTGTGTCAATGCTATAAACCTATACTTGCATAAACCACAAGTGAAGATTAACAATCTTTGGACAACACCCACCAGTGGGCCTCGAACCCAGAAAGCACAACTACCTTCCAGTAGCTGCCATAACTAGTACGCTTTAACCCACTACACCATCAGACCCTACAAAAGAAGTAGAGACTTCGAGATATATATACACCTCAAATATCTCCACTTCCCGAGGGCACTAGACAAGTGTGAGCTTACTCTGCGTTTTTCATCAAGCCACTGTCAATGTGAGAGAACTCGTGTCCATGCTATAAGCCTATACTTGCATAGACCACAAGTGAAGATTAACAATCTTTGGACAACACCCACCAGTGGGCCTCGAACCCAGAAAGCACAACTACCTTCCAGTAGCTGCCATAACTAGTACGCTTTAACCCACTACACCATCAGACCCTACAAAAGAAGTAGAGACTTCGAGATATATATACACCTCAAATATCTCCACTTCCCGAGGGCACTAGACAAGTGTGAGATTACTCTGCGTTTTTCATCAAGCCACTGTCAATGTGAGAGAACTCGTGTCCATGCTATAAGCCTATACTTGCATAAACCACAAGTGAAGATTAACAATCTTTGGACAACACCCACCAGTGGGCCTCGAACCCAGAAAGCACAACTACCTTCCAGTTGCTGCCATAACTAGTACGCTTTAACCCACTACACCATCAGACCCTACAAAAGAAGTAGAGACTTCGAGATATATATACACCTCAAATATCTCCACTTCCCGAGGGCACTAGACAAGTGTGAGGTTACTCTGCATTTTTCATCAAGCCACTGTCAATGTGAGAGAACTCGTGTCCATGCTATAAGCCTATACTTGCATAAACCACAAGTGAAGATTAACAATCTTTGGACAACACCCACCAGTGGGCCTCGAACCCAGAAAGCACAACTACCTTCCAGTAGCTGCCATAACTAGTACGCTTTAACCCGCTACACCATCAGACCCTACAAAAGAAGTAGAGACTTCGAGATATATATACACCTCAAATATCTCCACTTCCCGAGGGCACTAGACAAGTGTGAGGTTACTCTGCGTTTTTCATCAAGCCACTGTCAATGTGAGAGAACTCGTGTCCATGCTATAAGCCTATACTTGCATAGACCACAAGTGAAGATTAACAATCTTTGGACAACACCCACCAGTGGGCCTCGAACCCAGAAAGCACAACTACCTTCCAGTAGCTGCCATAACTAGTACGCTTTAACCCACTACACCATCAGACCCTACAAAAGAAGTAGAGACTTCGAGATATATATACACCTCAAATATCTCCACTTCCCGAGGGCACTAGACAAGTGTGAGGTTTCTCTGCGTTTTTCATCAAGCTACTGTCAATGTGAGAGAACTCGTGTCCATGCTATAAGCCTATACTTGCATAAACCACAAGTGAAGATTAACAATCTTTGGACAACACCCACCAGTGGGCCTCGAACCCAGAAAGCACAACTACCTTCCAGTAGCTGCCATAACTAGTACGCTTTAACCCACTACACCATCAGACCCTACAAAAGAAGTAGAGACTTCGAGATATATATACACCTCAAATATCTCCACTTCCCGAGGGCACTAGACAAGTGTGAGGTTACTCTGCGTTTTTCATCAAGCCACTGTCAATGTGAGAGAACTCGTGTCCATGCTATAAGCCTATACTTGCATAAACCACAAGTGAAGATTAACAATCTTTGGACAACACCCACCAGTGGGCCTCGAACCCAGAAAGCACAACTACCTTCCAGTAGCTGCCATAACTAGTACGCTTTAACCCACTACACCATCAGACCCTACAAAAGAAGTAGAGACTTCGAGATATATATACACCTCAAATATCTCCACTTCCCGAGGGCACTAGACAAGTGTGAGGTTACTCTGCGTTTTTCATCAAGCCACTGTCAATGTGAGAGAACTCGTGTCCATGCTATAAGCCTATACTTGCATAAACCACAAGTGAAGATTAACAATCTTTGGACAACACCCACCAGTGGGCCTCGAACCCAGAAAGCACAACTACCTTCCAGTAGCTGCCATAACTAGTACGCTTTAACCCACTACACCATCAGACCCTACAAAAGAAGTAGAGACTTCGAGATATATATACACCTCAAATATCTCCACTTCCCGAGGGCACTAGACAAGTGTGAGGTTACTCTGCGTTTTTCATCAAGCCACTGTCAATGTGAGAGAACTCGTGTCCATGCTATAAGCCTATACTTGCATAAACCACAAGTGAAGATTAACAATCTTTGGACAACACCCACCAGTGGGCCTCGAACCCAGAAAGCACAACTACCTTCCAGTAGCTGCCATAACTAGTACGCTTTAACCCACTACACCATCAGACCCTACAAAAGAAGTAGAGACTTCGAGATATATATACACCTCAAATATCTCCACTTCCCGAGGGCACTAGACAAGTGTGAGGTTACTCTGCGTTTTTCATCAAGCCACTGTCAATGTGAGAGAACTCGTGTCCATGCTATAAGCCTGTACTTGCATAAACCACAAGTGAAGATTAACAATCTTTGGACAACACCCACCAGTGGGCCTCGAATCCAGAAAGCACAGCTACCTTCCAGTAGCTGCCATAACTAGTACGCTTTAACCCAATACACCATCAGACCCTACAAATGAAGTAGAGACTTCGAGATATATATACACCTCAAATATCTCTACTTCCCGAGGGCACTAGACAAGTGTGAGGTTACTCTGCGTTTTTCATCAAGCCACTGTCAATGTGAGAGAACTCGTGTCCATGCTATAAGCCAATACTTGCATAAACCACAAGTGAAGATTAACAATCTTTGGACAACACCCACCAGTGGGCCTCGAACCCAGAAGGCACAACTACCTTCCAGTAGCTGCCATAACTAGTACGCTTTAACCCACTACACCATCAGACCCTACAAAAGAAGTAGAGACTTCGAGATATATATACACCTCAAATATCTCCACTTCCCGAGGGCACTAGACAAGTGTGAGGTTACTCTGCGTTTTTCATCAAGCCACTGTCAATGTGAGAGAACTTGTGTCAATGCTATAAACCTATACTTGCATAAACCACAAGTGAAGATTAACAATCTTTGGACAACACCCACCAGTGGGCCTCGAACCCAGAAAGCACAACTACCTTCCAGGAGCTGCCATAACTAGTACGCTTTAACCCACTACACCATCAGACCCTACAAAAGAAGTAGAGACTTCGAGATATATATACACCTCAAATATCTCCACTTCCCGAGGGCACTAGACAAGTGTGAGCTTACTCTGCGTTTTTCATCAAGCCACTGTCAATGTGAGAGAACTCGTGTCCATGCTATAAGCCTATACTTGCATAGACCACAAGTGAAGATTAACAATCTTTGGACAACACCCACCAGTGGGCCTCGAACCCAGAAAGCACAACTACCTTCCAGTAGCTGCCATAACTAGTACGCTTTAACCCACTACACCATCAGACCCTACAAAAGAAGTAGAGACTTCGAGATATATATACACCTCAAATATCTCCACTTCCCGAGGGCACTAGACAAGTGTGAGATTACTCTGCGTTTTTCATCAAGCCACTGTCAATGTGAGAGAACTCGTGTCCATGCTATAAGCCTATACTTGCATAAACCACAAGTGAAGATTAACAATCTTTGGACAACACCCACCAGTGGGCCTCGAACCCAGAAAGCACAACTACCTTCCAGTTAGCTGCCATAACTAGTACGCTTTAACCCACTACACCATCAGACCCTACAAAAGAAGTAGAGACTTCGAGATATATATACACCTCAAATATCTCCACTTCCCGAGGGCACTAGACAAGTGTGAGGTTACTCTGCGTTTTTCATCAAGCCACTGTCAATGTGAGAGAACTCGTGTCCATGCTATAAGCCTATACTTGCATAAACCACAAGTGAAGATTAACAATCTTTGGACAACACCCACCAGTGGGCCTCGAACCCAGAAAGCACAACTACCTTCCAGTAGCTGCCATAACTAGTACGCTTTAACCCACTACACCATCAGACCCTACAAAAGAAGTAGAGACTTCGAGATATATATACACCTCAAATATCTCCACTTCCCGAGGGCACTAGACAAGTGTGAGGTTACTCTGCGTTTTTCATCAAGCCACTGTCAATGTGAGAGAACTCGTGTCCATGCTATAAGCCTATACTTGCATAAACCACAAGTGAAGATTAACAATCTTTGGACAACACCCACCAGTGGGCCTCGAACCCAGAAAGCACAACTACCTTCCAGTAGCATGCCATAACTAGTACGCTTTAACCCACTACACCATCAGACCCTACAAAAGAAGTAGAGACTTCGAGATATATATACACCTCAAATATCTCCACTTCCCGAGGGCACTAGACAAGTGTGAGGTTACTCTGCGTTTTTCATCAAGCCACTGTCAATGTGAGAGAACTCGTGTCAATGCTATAAGCCTATACTTGCATAAACCACAAGTGAAGATTAACAATCTTTGGACAACACCCACCAGTGGGCCTCGAACCCAGAAAGCACAACTACCTTCCAGTAGCTGCCATAACTAGTACGCTTTAACCCACTACACCATCAGACCCTACAAAAGAAGTAGAGACTTCGAGATATATATACACCTCAAATATCTCCACTTCCCGAGGGCACTAGACAAGTGTGAGGTTACTCTGCGTTTTTCATCAAGCCACTGTCAATGTGAGAGAACTCGTGTCCATGCTATAAGCCTATACTTGCATAAACCACAAGTGAAGATTAACAATCTTTGGACAACACCCACCAGTGGGCCTCGAACCCAGAAAGCACAACTACCTTCCAGTAGCTGCCATAACTAGTACGCTTTAACCCACTACACCATCAGACCCTACAAAAGAAGTAGAGACTTCGAGATATATATACACCTCAAATATCTCCACTTCCCGAGGGCACTAGACAAGTGTGAGATTACTCTGCGTTTTTCATCAAGCCACTGTCAATGTGAGAGAACTCGTGTCCATGCTATAAGCCTATACTTGCATAAACCACAAGTGAAGATTAACAATCTTTGGACAACACCCACCAGTGGGCCTCGAACCCAGAAAGCACAACTACCTTCCAGTAGCTGCCATAACTAGTACGCTTTAACCCACTACACCATCAGACCCTACAAAAGAAGTAGAGACTTCGAGATATATATACACCTCAAATATCTCCACTTCCCGAGGGCACTAGACAAGTGTGAGGTTACTCTGCGTTTTTCATCAAGCCACTGTCAATGTGAGAGAACTCGTGTCCATGCTATAAGCCTATACTTGCATAAACCACAAGTGAAGATTAACAATCTTTGGACAACACCCACCAGTGGGCCTCGAACCCAGAAAGCACAACTACCTTCCAGTAGCTGCCATAACTAGTACGCTTTAACCCACTACACCATCAGACCCTACAAAAGAAGTAGAGACTTCGAGATATATATACACCTCAAATATCTCCACTTCCCGAGGGCACTAGACAAGTGTGAGGTTACTCTGCGTTTTTCATCAAGCCACTGTCAATGTGAGAGAACTCGTGTCCATGCTATAAGCCTATACTTGCATAAACCACAAGTGAAGATTAACAATCTTTGGACAACACCCACCAGTGGGCCTCGAACCCAGAAAGCACAACTACCTTCCAGTAGCTGCCATAACTAGTACGCTTTAACCCACTACACCATCAGACCCTACAAAAGAAGTAGAGACTTCGAGATATATATACACCTCAAATATCTCCACTTCCCGAGGGCACTAGACAAGTGTGAGGTTACTCTGCGTTTTTCATCAAGCCACTGTCAATGTGAGAGAACTCGTGTCCATGCTATAAGCCTATACTTGCATAAACCACAAGTGAAGATTAACAATCTTTGGACAACACCCACCAGTGGGCCTCGAACCCAGAAAGCACAACTACCTTCCAGTAGCTGCCATAACTAGTACGCTTTAACCCACTACACCATCAGACCCTACAAAAGAAGTAGAGACTTCGAGATATATATACACCTCAAATATCTCCACTTCCCGAGGGCACTAGACAAGTGTGAGGTTACTCTGCGTTTTTCATCAAGCCACTGTCAATGTGAGAGAACTCGTGTCCATGCTATAAGCCTATACTTGCATAAACCACAAGTGAAGATTAACAATCTTTGGACAACACCCACCAGTGGGCCTCGAACCCAGAAAGCACAACTACCTTCCAGTAGCTGCCATAACTAGTACGCTTTAACCCACTACACCATCAGACCCTACAAAAGAAGTAGAGACTTCGAGATATATATACACCTCAAATATCTCCACTTCCCGAGGGCACTAGACAAGTGTGAGGTTACTCTGCGTTTTTCATCAAGCCACTGTCAATGTGAGAGAACTCGTGTCCATGCTATAAGCCTATACTTGCATAAACCACAAGTGAAGATTAACAATCTTTGGACAACACCCACCAGTGGGCCTCGAACCCAGAAAGCACAACTACCTTCCAGTAGCTGCCATAACTAGTACGCTTTAACCCACTACACCATCAGACCCTACAAAAGAAGTAGAGACTTCGAGATATATATACACCTCAAATATCTCCACTTCCCGAGGGCACTAGACAAGTGTGAGGTTACTCTGCGTTTTTCATCAAGCCACTGTCAATGTGAGAGAACTCGTGTCCATGCTATAAGCCTATACTTGCATAAACCACAAGTGAAGATTAACAATCTTTGGACAACACCCACCAGTGGGCCTCGAACCCAGAAAGCACAACTACCTTCCAGTAGCTGCCATAACTAGTACGCTTTAACCCACTACACCATCAGACCCTACAAAAGAAGTAGAGACTTCGAGATATATATACACCTCAAATATCTCCACTTCCCGAGGGCACTAGACAAGTGTGAGGTTACTCTGCGTTTTTCATCAAGCCACTGTCAATGTGAGAGAACTCGTGTCCATGCTATAAGCCTATACTTGCATAAACCACAAGTGAAGATTAACAATCTTTGGACAACACCCACCAGTGGGCCTCGAACCCAGAAAGCACAACTACCTTCCAGTAGCTGCCATAACTAGTACGCTTTAACCCACTACACCATCAGACCCTACAAAAGAAGTAGAGACTTCGAGATATATATACACCTCAAATATCTCCACTTCCCGAGGGCACTAGACAAGTGTGAGGTTACTCTGCGTTTTTCATCAAGCCACTGTCAATGTGAGAGAACTCGTGTCCATGCTATAAGCCTATACTTGCATAAACCACAAGTGAAGATTAACAATCTTTGGACAACACCCACCAGTGGGCCTCGAACCCAGAAAGCACAACTACCTTCCAGTAGCTGCCATAACTAGTACGCTTTAACCCACTACACCATCAGACCCTACAAAAGAAGTAGAGACTTCGAGATATATACACCTCAAATATCTCCACTTCCCGAGGGCACTAGACAAGTGTGAGGTTACTCTGCGTTTTTCATCAAGCCACTGTCAATGTGAGAGAACTCGTGTCCATGCTATAAGCCTATACTTGCATAAACCACAAGTGAAGATTAACAATCTTTGGACAACACCCACCAGTGGGCCTCGAACCCAGAAAGCACAACTACCTTCCAGTAGCTGCCATAACTAGTACGCTTTAACCCACTACACCATCAGACCCTACAAAAGAAGTAGAGACTTCGAGATATATATACACCTCAAATATCTCCACTTCCCGAGGGCACTAGACAAGTGTGAGGTTACTCTGCGTTTTTCATCAAGCCACTGTCAATGTGAGAGAACTCGTGTCCATGCTATAAGCCTATACTTGCATAAACCACAAGTGAAGATTAACAATCTTTGGACAACACCCACCAGTGGGCCTCGAACCCAGAAAGCACAACTACCTTCCAGTAGCTGCCATAACTAGTACGCTTTAACCCACTACACCATCAGACCCTACAAAAGAAGTAGAGACTTCGAGATATATATACACCTCAAATATCTCCACTTCCCGAGGGCACTAGACAAGTGTGAGGTTACTCTGCGTTTTTCATCAAGCCACTGTCAATGTGAGAGAACTCGTGTCCATGCTATAAGCCTATACTTGCATAAACCACAAGTGAAGATTAACAATCTTTGGACAACACCCACCAGTGGGCCTCGAACCCAGAAAGCACAACTACCTTCCAGTAGCTGCCATAACTAGTACGCTTTAACCCACTACACCATCAGACCCTACAAAAGAAGTAGAGACTTCGAGATATATATACACCTCAAATATCTCCACTTCCCGAGGGCACTAGACAAGTGTGAGGTTACTCTGCGTTTTTCATCAAGCCACTGTCAATGTGAGAGAACTCGTGTCCATGCTATAAGCCTATACTTGCATAACCACAAGTGAAGATTAACAATCTTTGGACAACACCCACCAGTGGGCCTCGAACCCAGAAAGCACAACTACCTTCCAGTAGCTGCCATAACTAGTACGCTTTAACCCACTACACCATCAGACCCTACAAAAGAAGTAGAGACTTCGAGATATATATACACCTCAAATATCTCCACTTCCCGAGGGCACTAGACAAGTGTGAGGTTACTCTGCGTTTTTCATCAAGCCACTGTCAATGTGAGAGAACTCGTGTCCATGCTATAAGCCTATACTTGCATAAACCACAAGTGAAGATTAACAATCTTTGGACAACACCCACCAGTGGGCCTCGAACCCAGAAAGCACAACTACCTTCCAGTAGCTGCCATAACTAGTACGCTTTAACCCACTACACCATCAGACCCTACAAAAGAAGTAGAGACTTCGAGATATATATACACCTCAAATATCTCCACTTCCCGAGGGCACTAGACAAGTGTGAGGTTACTCTGCGTTTTTCATCAAGCCACTGTCAATGTGAGAGAACTCGTGTCCATGCTATAAGCCTATACTTGCATAAACCACAAGTGAAGATTAACAATCTTTGGACAACACCCACCAGTGGGCCTCGAACCCAGAAAGCACAACTACCTTCCAGTAGCTGCCATAACTAGTACGCTTTAACCCACTACACCATCAGACCCTACAAAAGAAGTAGAGACTTCGAGATATATATACACCTCAAATATCTCCACTTCCCGAGGGCACTAGACAAGTGTGAGGTTACTCTGCGTTTTTCATCAAGCCACTGTCAATGTGAGAGAACTCGTGTCCATGCTATAAGCCTATACTTGCATAAACCACAAGTGAAGATTAACAATCTTTGGACAACACCCACCAGTGGGCCTCGAACCCAGAAAGCACAACTACCTTCCAGTAGCTGCCATAACTAGTACGCTTTAACCCACTACACCATCAGACCCTACAAAAGAAGTAGAGACTTCGAGATATATATACACCTCAAATATCTCCACTTCCCGAGGGCACTAGACAAGTGTGAGGTTACTCTGCGTTTTTCATCAAGCCACTGTCAATGTGAGAGAACTCGTGTCCATGCTATAAGCCTATACTTGCATAAACCACAAGTGAAGATTAACAATCTTTGGACAACACCCACCAGTGGGCCTCGAACCCAGAAAGCACAACTACCTTCCAGTAGCTGCCATAACTAGTACGCTTTAACCCACTACACCATCAGACCCTACAAAAGAAGTAGAGACTTCGAGATATATATACACCTCAAATATCTCCACTTCCCGAGGGCACTAGACAAGTGTGAGGTTACTCTGCGTTTTTCATCAAGCCACTGTCAATGTGAGAGAACTCGTGTCCATGCTATAAGCCTATACTTGCATAAACCACAAGTGAAGATTAACAATCTTTGGACAACACCCACCAGTGGGCCTCGAACCCAGAAAGCACAACTACCTTCCAGTAGCTGCCATAACTAGTACGCTTTAACCCACTACACCATCAGACCCTACAAAAGAAGTAGAGACTTCGAGATATATATACACCTCAAATATCTCCACTTCCCGAGGGCACTAGACAAGTGTGAGGTTACTCTGCGTTTTTCATCAAGCCACTGTCAATGTGAGAGAACTCGTGTCCATGCTATAAGCCTATACTTGCATAAACCACAAGTGAAGATTAACAATCTTTGGACAACACCCACCAGTGGGCCTCGAACCCAGAAAGCACAACTACCTTCCAGTAGCTGCCATAACTAGTACGCTTTAACCCACTACACCATCAGACCCTACAAAAGAAGTAGAGACTTCGAGATATATATACACCTCAAATATCTCCACTTCCCGAGGGCACTAGACAAGTGTGAGGTTACTCTGCGTTTTTCATCAAGCCACTGTCAATGTGAGAGAACTCGTGTCCATGCTATAAGCCTATACTTGCATAAACCACAAGTGAAGATTAACAATCTTTGGACAACACCCACCAGTGGGCCTCGAACCCAGAAAGCACAACTACCTTCCAGTAGCTGCCATAACTAGTACGCTTTAACCCACTACACCATCAGACCCTACAAAAGAAGTAGAGACTTCGAGATATATATACACCTCAAATATCTCCACTTCCCGAGGGCACTAGACAAGTGTGAGGTTACTCTGCGTTTTTCATCAAGCCACTGTCAATGTGAGAGAACTCGTGTCCATGCTATAAGCCTATACTTGCATAAACCACAAGTGAAGATTAACAATCTTTGGACAACACCCACCAGTGGGCCTCGAACCCAGAAAGCACAACTACCTTCCAGTAGCTGCCATAACTAGTACGCTTTAACCCACTACACCATCAGACCCTACAAAAGAAGTAGAGACTTCGAGATATATATACACCTCAAATATCTCCACTTCCCGAGGGCACTAGACAAGTGTGAGGTTACTCTGCGTTTTTCATCAAGCCACTGTCAATGTGAGAGAACTCGTGTCCATGCTATAAGCCTATACTTGCATAAACCACAAGTGAAGATTAACAATCTTTGGACAACACCCACCAGTGGGCCTCGAACCCAGAAAGCACAACTACCTTCCAGTAGCTGCCATAACTAGTACGCTTTAACCCACTACACCATCAGACCCTACAAAAGAAGTAGAGACTTCGAGATATATATACACCTCAAATATCTCCACTTCCCGAGGGCACTAGACAAGTGTGAGGTTACTCTGCGTTTTTCATCAAGCCACTGTCAATGTGAGAGAACTCGTGTCCATGCTATAAGCCTATACTTGCATAAACCACAAGTGAAGATTAACAATCTTTGGACAACACCCACCAGTGGGCCTCGAACCCAGAAAGCACAACTACCTTCCAGTAGCTGCCATAACTAGTACGCTTTAACCCACTACACCATCAGACCCTACAAAAGAAGTAGAGACTTCGAGATATATATACACCTCAAATATCTCCACTTCCCGAGGGCACTAGACAAGTGTGAGGTTACTCTGCGTTTTTCATCAAGCCACTGTCAATGTGAGAGAACTCGTGTCCATGCTATAAGCCTATACTTGCATAAACCACAAGTGAAGATTAACAATCTTTGGACAACACCCACCAGTGGGCCTCGAACCCAGAAAGCACAACTACCTTCCAGTAGCTGCCATAACTAGTACGCTTTAACCCACTACACCATCAGACCCTACAAAAGAAGTAGAGACTTCGAGATATATATACACCTCAAATATCTCCACTTCCCGAGGGCACTAGACAAGTGTGAGGTTACTCTGCGTTTTTCATCAAGCCACTGTCAATGTGAGAGAACTCGTGTCCATGCTATAAGCCTATACTTGCATAAACCACAAGTGAAGATTAACAATCTTTGGACAACACCCACCAGTGGGCCTCGAACCCAGAAAGCACAACTACCTTCCAGTAGCTGCCATAACTAGTACGCTTTAACCCACTACACCATCAGACCCTACAAAAGAAGTAGAGACTTCGAGATATATATACACCTCAAATATCTCCACTTCCCGAGGGCACTAGACAAGTGTGAGGTTACTCTGCGTTTTTCATCAAGCCACTGTCAATGTGAGAGAACTCGTGTCCATGCTATAAGCCTATACTTGCATAAACCACAAGTGAAGATTAACAATCTTTGGACAACACCCACCAGTGGGCCTCGAACCCAGAAAGCACAACTACCTTCCAGTAGCTGCCATAACTAGTACGCTTTAACCCACTACACCAT
Source organism: Procambarus clarkii (assembly GCF_040958095.1). NCBI lineage: Eukaryota > Metazoa > Arthropoda > Malacostraca > Decapoda > Cambaridae > Procambarus > Procambarus clarkii. The sequence continues at coordinate 19,085,539 of NC_091240.1, read as the reverse complement.
CAGACCCTACAAAAGAAGTAGAGACTTCGAGATATATATACACCTCAAATATCTCCACTTCCCGAGGGCACTAGACAAGTGTGAGGTTACTCTGCGTTTTTCATCAAGCCACTGTCAATGTGAGAGAACTCGTGTCCATGCTATAAGCCTATACTTGCATAAACCACAAGTGAAGATTAACAATCTTTGGACAACACCCACCAGTGGGCCTCGAACCCAGAAAGCACAACTACCTTCCAGTAGCTGCCATAACTAGTACGCTTTAACCCACTACACCATCAGACCCTACAAAAGAAGTAGAGACTTCGAGATATATATACACCTCAAATATCTCCACTTCCCGAGGGCACTAGACAAGTGTGAGGTTACTCTGCGTTTTTCATCAAGCCACTGTCAATGTGAGAGAACTCGTGTCCATGCTATAAGCCTATACTTGCATAAACCACAAGTGAAGATTAACAATCTTTGGACAACACCCACCAGTGGGCCTCGAACCCAGAAAGCACAACTACCTTCCAGTAGCTGCCATAACTAGTACGCTTTAACCCACTACACCATCAGACCCTACAAAAGAAGTAGAGACTTCGAGATATATATACACCTCAAATATCTCCACTTCCCGAGGGCACTAGACAAGTGTGAGGTTACTCTGCGTTTTTCATCAAGCCACTGTCAATGTGAGAGAACTCGTGTCCATGCTATAAGCCTATACTTGCATAAACCACAAGTGAAGATTAACAATCTTTGGACAACACCCACCAGTGGGCCTCGAACCCAGAAAGCACAACTACCTTCCAGTAGCTGCCATAACTAGTACGCTTTAACCCACTACACCATCAGACCCTACAAAAGAAGTAGAGACTTCGAGATATATATACACCTCAAATATCTCCACTTCCCGAGGGCACTAGACAAGTGTGAGGTTACTCTGCGTTTTTCATCAAGCCACTGTCAATGTGAGAGAACTCGTGTCCATGCTATAAGCCTATACTTGCATAAACCACAAGTGAAGATTAACAATCTTTGGACAACACCCACCAGTGGGCCTCGAACCCAGAAAGCACAACTACCTTCCAGTAGCTGCCATAACTAGTACGCTTTAACCCACTACTACCATCAGACCCTACAAAAGAAGTAGAGACTTCGAGATATATATACACCTCAAATATCTCCACTTCCCGAGGGCACTAGACAAGTGTGAGGTTACTCTGCGTTTTTCATCAAGCCACTGTCAATGTGAGAGAACTCGTGTCCATGCTATAAGCCTATACTTGCATAAACCACAAGTGAAGATTAACAATCTTTGGACAACACCCACCAGTGGGCCTCGAACCCAGAAAGCACAACTACCTTCCAGTAGCTGCCATAACTAGTACGCTTTAACCCACTACACCATCAGACCCTACAAAAGAAGTAGAGACTTCGAGATATATATACACCTCAAATATCTCCACTTCCCGAGGGCACTAGACAAGTGTGAGGTTACTCTGCGTTTTTCATCAAGCCACTGTCAATGTGAGAGAACTCGTGTCCATGCTATAAGCCTATACTTGCATAAACCACAAGTGAAGATTAACAATCTTTGGACAACACCCACCAGTGGGCCTCGAACCCAGAAAGCACAACTACCTTCCAGTAGCTGCCATAACTAGTACGCTTTAACCCACTACACCATCAGACCCTACAAAAGAAGTAGAGACTTCGAGATATATATACACCTCAAATATCTCCACTTCCCGAGGGCACTAGACAAGTGTGAGGTTACTCTGCGTTTTTCATCAAGCCACTGTCAATGTGAGAGAACTCGTGTCCTATGCTATAAGCCTATACTTGCATAAACCACAAGTGAAGATTAACAATCTTTGGACAACACCCACCAGTGGGCCTCGAACCCAGAAAGCACAACTACCTTCCAGTAGCTGCCATAACTAGTACGCTTTAACCCACTACACCATCAGACCCTACAAAAGAAGTAGAGACTTCGAGATATATATACACCTCAAATATCTCCACTTCCCGAGGGCACTAGACAAGTGTGAGGTTACTCTGCGTTTTTCATCAAGCCACTGTCAATGTGAGAGAACTCGTGTCCATGCTATAAGCCTATACTTGCATAAACCACAAGTGAAGATTAACAATATTTGGACAACACCCACCAGTGGGCCTCGAACCCAGAAAGCACAACTACCTTCCAGTAGCTGCCATAACTAGTACGCTTTAACCCACTACACCATCAGACCCTACAAAAGAAGTAGAGACTTCGAGATATATATACACCTCAAATATCTCCACTTCCCGAGGGCACTAGACAAGTGTGAGGTTACTCTGCGTTTTTCATCAAGCCACTGTCAATGTGAGAGAACTCGTGTCCATGCTATAAGCCTATACTTGCATAAACCACAAGTGAAGATTAACAATCTTTGGACAACACCCACCAGTGGGCATCGAACCCAGAAAGCACAACTACCTTTCAGTAGCTGCCATAACTAGTACGCTTTAATCCACTACACCATCAGACCCTACAAAAGAAGTAGAGACTTCGAGATATATATACACCTCAAATATCTCCACTTCCCGAGGGCACTAGACAAGTGTGAGGTTACTCTGCGTTTTTCATCAAGCCACTGTCAATGTGAGAGAACTCGTGTCCATGCTATAAGCCTATACTTGCATAAACCACAAGTGAAGATTAACAATCTTTGGACAACACCCACCAGTGGGCCTCGAACCCAGAAAGCACAACTACCTTCCAGTAGCTGCCATAACTAGTACGCTTTAACCCACTACACCATCAGACCCTACAAAAGAAGTAGAGACTTCGAGATATATATACACCTCAAATATCTCCACTTCCCGAGGGCACTAGACAAGTGTGAGGTTACTCTGCGTTTTTCATCAAGCCACTGTCAATGTGAGAGAACTCGTGTCCATGCTATAAGCCTATACTTGCATAAACCACAAGTGAAGATTAACAATCTTTGGACAACACCCACCAGTGGGCCTCGAACCCAGAAAGCACAACTACCTTCCAGTACCTGCCATAACTAGTACGCTTTAACCCACTACACCATCAGACCCTACAAAAGAAGTAGAGACTTCGAGATATATATACACCTCAAATATCTCCACTTCCCGAGGGCACTAGACAAGTGTTAGGTTACTCTGCGTTTTTCATCAAGCCACTGTCAATGTGAGAGAACTCGTGTCCATGCTATAAGCCTATACTTGCATAAACCACAAGTGAAGATTAGCAATCTTTGGACAACACCCACCAGTGGGCCTCGAACCCAGAAAGCACAACTACCTTCCAGTAGCTGCCATAACTAGTACGCTTTAACCCACTACACCATCAGACCCTACAAAAGAAGTAGAGACTTCGAGATATATATACACCTCAAATATCTCCACTTCCCGAGGGCACTAGACAAGTGTGAGGTTACTCTGCGTTTTTCATCAAGCCACTGTCAATGTGAGAGAACTCGTGTCAATGCTATAAGCCTATACTTGCATAAACCACAAGTGAAGATTAACAATCTTTGGACAACACCCACCAGTGGGCCTCGAACCCAGAAAGCACAACTACCTTCCAGTAGCTGCCATAACTAGTACGCTTTAACCCACTACACCATCAGACCCTACAAAAGAAGTAGAGACTTCGAGATATATATACACCTCAAATATCTCCACTTCCCGAGGGCACTAGACAAGTGTGAGGTTACTCTGCGTTTTTCATCAAGCCACTGTCAATGTGAGAGAACTCGTGTCCATGCTATAAGCCTATACTTGCATAAACCACAAGTGAAGATTAACAATCTTTGGACAACACCCACCAGTGGGCCTCGAACCCAGAAAGCACAACTACCTTCCAGTAGCAGCCATGATGCAGCCATGATAAAAATGATGCAAACACATAATTGATTAGATAATAAACTTAAATACTTCACCTTTAATCATCTACTTGTTTCTCGTGGAAATACTAAGTAAGATATTGAAAAGGGGAGAAGTTCGGTTTTTATTGCATATATATCGACATTTCAGCCGGATTAGAGCGGTTTTACGTGTACATCTTCCGTCGGTAATATAAACGGAAAATCAGGAACATTTTAGTTAATTCTAATGAAAACACATTGATTTTTATCATTTGTATTGGAAACAACATTGTCATATGTCTTTTCTTGGATCTAAATAATACGAAACCTCGCTTTATGATTCGAAGTTAAAATCCACAAATTTGGAATAATACTGACTTCACGATTTTCATGTAGTTTGATATTACGTAAATATATTCATATTTACCAATATTTCGATACTATTTCATGTAGTATCACGATATGTGATTTGGCCTTCATATCTCAGATTTTCGCATAATATTGAATTTTAAGCAAGTTTTCTTGCATTTTGTTTCATACTAAACATCATCGAATTTAGCAATATTTTGACGTTTATCATCCCCTTTTCCTTTATGTGATTTAAACAAAATATCATCGAACTAGGCAATATTTTGCCGTTTTTCCACTTTTTTGTGAATTTTCAGTTTATTGGTATTAATTCATTAAATATACGATAAAAATTATGCAAACACGTAATTGATTAGATAATAAACTTAAATACTTCACCTTTAATCATCTATTTGTTTCTCGTTGAAATACTGAGTAAGATATTGAAAAGGGGAGAAGTTCGGTTTGTATTGCATATATCGACGTTTCAGCCGGAATAGAGCGGTTTTACGTGTACATCTTCCATCGGCAATATAAACGGAAAATCAGGAACATTTTAGTTAATTCTAATGAAAACACATTGATTTTTATCATTTGTATTGGAAACAACATTGTCATATGTCTTTTCTTGGATTTAAATAATACGAAACCTCGCTTTATGATACGAAGTTAAAATCCACAAATTTGGAATAATAGTGACTCTCTTCACGTTTTTCATGTAGTTTGATATTACGTAAATATATTCATTTTTACCAATATTTCGATACTATTTCATGTTGTATCACGATATGTGGTTTGGCCTTCATATCTCAGATTTTCGCATAATATTGCATTTTAAGCAAGTTTTCTTGCATTTTGTTTCATACTAAACATCATCGAATTTAGCAATATTTTGACGTTTATCATCCCCTTTTCCTTTATGTGATTTAAACAGAATATCATCAAATTAGGCAATATTTTGCCGTTTTTCCTCGTTTTTGTGAATTTTCAGTTTATTGGTATTAATTCATTAAATATACGATAAAAATGATGTAAACGCGTAATTGATTAGATAATAAACTTAAATACTTCACCTTTAATCATCTATTTGTTTCTCGTTGAAATACTGAGTAAGATACTGAAAAGGGGAGAAGTTCGGTATTTATTGCATATATCGACGTTTCAGCCGGAATTGAGCGGTTTTACGTGTACATCTTCCATCGGTAATATAAACGAAAAATCAGGAACATTTTAGTTAATTCTAATGAAAACACATTGATTTTTATCATTTGTATTAGAAACAACATTGTCATATGTCTTTTCTTGGATCTAAATAATACGAAACTTCGCTTTATGATTCGAAGTTAAAATCCACAAATTTGGAATAATAGTGACTCTCTTCACGTTTTTCATGTAGTTTGATATTACGTAAATATATAAATTTTTACCAATATTTCGATACTATTTCATGTAGTCTCACGAAATGTGATTTGGCCTTCAAATCTCAGATTTTCGCATAATATTGCATTTTAAGCAAGTTTTCTTGCATTTTGTGTCATACTAAACATCATCGAATTTAGCAATATTTTGACGTTTATTTCTTTCCCTTTATGTGATTTAAACAAAATATCATCGAATTAGGCAATATTTTGCCGTTTTTCCACGTTTTTGTGAATTTTCAGTTTATTGGTATTAATTCATTAAATATACGATAAAAATTATGCAAACACATAATTGATTAGATAATAAACTTAAATACTTCACCTTTAATCATCTATTTGCTTTTCGTTCAAATACTGAGTAAGATATTGAAAAGGGGAGAAGTTCGGTTTTTATTGCATATATCGACGTTTCAGCCGGATTTGAGCGGTTTTACGTGTACATCTTCCGTCGGTAATATAAACGGAAAATCAGGAACATTTTAGTTAATTCTAATGAAAACACATTGATTTTTATAATTTGTATTAGAAACAACATTGTCATAAGTCTTTTCTTGGATCTTAATAATACTAAACCTCGCTATATGATTCGAAGTTAAAATCCTCAAATTTGGAATAATATCGACTTTTTCACGTTTTTATGTAGTTTGATATTACGTAAATATATTCATTTTTACCAATATTTCGATACTATTGCATGTAGTATCACGATATGTGATTTGGCCTTCATATCTCAGATTTTCGCATAATATTGCATTTTAAGCAAGCTCTCTTGCATTTTGTTTCATACTAACATCATCGAATTTAGCAATATTTTGACGTTTATCATCCCCTTTTCCTTTATCTGATTTAAACAAAATATCATCGAATTAGGCAATATTTTGCCGTTTTTCCACGTTTTTGTGAATTTTCAGTTGAAATACTGAGTAAGATATTGAAAAGGGGAGAAGTTCGGTTTTTATTGCATATTTCGACGTTTCAGCCGGAATAGAGCGGTTTTACGTGTACATCTTCCATAGGTAATATAAACGGAAAATCAGGAACATTTTAGGTAATTCTAAGGAAAACACATTGATTTTTATCATTTGCATTCGAAACAACATTGTCATATATCTTTTCTTGGATCTAAATAATACGAAACCTCGCTCTATGATTCGAAGTTAAAATCCTCAAATTTGGAATAATATTGACGTTTTTCACGTTTTTTATGTAGTTTGATATTACGTAAATATATTCATTTTTACCAATAATTCGATACTATTTCATGTAGTATCACGATATGTGATTTGGCCTTCATATCTCAGATTTTCGCATAATATTGCATTTTAAGCAAGTTTTCTTGCATTCTGTTTCATACTAAACATCATCGAATTTAGCAATATTTTGACGTTTATCATCCCCTTTTCCTTTATGTGATTTAAACAGAATATCATCGAATTAGGCAATATTTTGCCGTTTTTCCTCGTTTTTGTGAATTTTCAGTTTATTCGTATTAATTCATTAAATCTACGATAAAAATGATGCAAACACGTAATTGATTAGATAATAAACTTAAATACTTCACCTTTAATCATCTATTTGTTTCTCGTTGAAATACTGAGTAAGATATTGAAAAGGGGAGAAGTTCGGTTTTTATTGCACATATCGACGTTTCAGCCGGAATTGAGCGGTTTTACGTGTACATCTTCCATCGGTAATATAAACGGAAAATCAGGAACATTTTAGTTAATTCTAATGAAAACACATTGATTTTTTTTCATTTGTATTGGAAAATGAAAAATGAAAGATTTTGTGTTGTATTGGAAACAACATTGTCATATGTCTTTTCTTGGATCTAAATAATACGAAACCTCGCTTTATGATTCGAAGTTAAAAACCACAAATTTGGAATAATAGTGATTCTCTTCACGTTTTTCATGTAATTTGATATTACGCATATATAAAAAAATTTCCGAATATTTCGATACTATTTCATGTAGTATCACGAAATGTGATTTGGCTTTCATATCTCAGATTTTCGCTTAATATTTCATTTTAAGCAAGTTTTCTTGCATTTTGTTTCATACTAAACATCATCGAATTTAGCAATATTTTGACGTTTATCATCCCCTTTTCCTTTAAGTGATTTAAACAAAATATCATCGAATTAGGCAATATTTGGCCGTTTTTCAACGTTTTTGTGAATTTTCAGTTTTTTGGTATTAATTCATTAAATATACGATAAAAATGATGAAAACACGTAATTGATTAGATAATAAACTTAAATACTTCACCTTTAATCATCTATTTGTTTCTCGTTGAAATACTGCGTAAGATATCGAAAAGGGGAGAAGTTAGGTTTTTATTGCATATATCGACGTTTCAGCCGTAATTGAGCGGTTTTACGTGTACATCTTCCATCGGTAATATAAACGGAAAATCAGGAACATTTTAGTTAATTCTAATGAAAACACATTGATTTTTTTTCATTTGTATTGGAAAATGAAAAATGAAAGATTTTGTGTTGTATTGGAAACAACATTGTCATATGTCTTTTCTTGGATCTAAATAATACGAAACCTCGCTTTATGATTCGAAGTTAAAAACCACAAATTTGGAATAATAGTGATTCTCTTCACGTTTTTCATGTAATTTGATATTACGCATATATAAAAAAATTTCCGAAATATTTCGATACCATTTCATGTAGTATCACGATATGTGATTTGGCCTTCATATCTCAGATTTTCGCATAATATTGCATTTTAAGCAAGTTTTCTTGCATTTTGAGTCATACTAAACATCATCGAATTTAGCAATATTTTGACGTTTATCATCCCCTTTCCCTTTATGTGATTTAAACAAAATATCATCGAATTAGGCAATATTTTGCTGTTTTTCCACGTTTTGGTGAATTTTCAGTTTATTGGTATTAATTCATTAAATATACGATAAGAATGATGCAAACACGTAATTGATTAGATAATAAACTTAAATACTTCACCTTTAATCATCTATTTGTTTCTCGTTGAAATACTGAGTTAGATATTAAAAAGGGGAGAAGTTCGGTTTTTATTGCATATATCGACGTTTCAGCCGGAATATAGCGGTTTTACGTGTACATCTTCCATCAGTAATATAAACGGAAAATCAGGAACATTTTAGTTAATTCTAATGAAAACACATTGATTTTTATCATTTGTATTGGAAACAACATTGTCATATGTATTTTCTTGGATCTAAATAATACGAAACCTCGCTCTGTGATTCGAAGTTAAAATCCTCAAATTTGGAATAATATTGACGTTTTTCATGTTTTTTATGTTCTTTGATATTACGTAAATATATTCATTTTTACCAATATTTCCATACTATTTCATGTAGTATCACGATATGTGATTTGGCCTTCATATCTCAGATTTTCGCAAAATATTGCATTTTAAGCAAGTTTTCTTGCATTTTGTTTCATACTAAACATCATCGAATTTAGCAATATATTGACGTTTCTCATCCCCTTTTCCTTTATGTGATTTAAACAGAATATCATCGAATTAGGCAATATTTTGCCGTTTTTCCTCATTTTTGTGAATTTTCAGTTTATTGGTATTAATTCATTAAATATACGATAAAAATGATGCAAACGCGTAATTGATTAGATAATAAACTTAAATACTTCACCTTTAATCATCTATTTGTTTCTCGTTGAAATACTGAGTAAGATATTGAAAAGGGGAGAAGTTCGTGTTTTTATTGCATATATCGACGTTTCAGCCGGAATTGAGCGGTTTTACGTGTACATCTTCCATCGGTAATATAAACGGAAAATCAGGAACATTTTAGTTAATTCTAATGAAAACACATTGATTTTTATCATTTGTATTGGAAACAACATTGTCATATGTCTTTTCTTGGATCTAAATAATACGAAACCTCGCTTTATGATTCTAAGTTAAAATCCACAAATTTGGAATAATAGTGACTCTCCTCACGTTTTTCATGTAGTTTGATATTTCGTAAATATATTCATTTTTACCAATATTTCGATACCATTTCATGTAGTATCACGATATGTGATTTGGCCTTCATATCTCAGATTTTCGCATAATATTGCATTTTAAGCAAATTTTCTTGCATTTTGAGTCATACTAAACATCATCGAATTTAGCAATATTTTGACGTTTATCATCCCCTTTCCCTTTATGTGATTTAAACAAAATATCATCGAATTAGGCAATATTTTGCCGTTTTTCCACGTTTTTGTGAATTTTCAGTTTATTGGTATTAATTCATTAAATATACGATAAGAATGATGCAAACACGTAATTGATTAGATAATAAACTTAAATACTTCAACTTTAATCATCTATTTGTTTCTCGTTGAAAAACTGAGTTAGATATTAAAAAGGGGAGAAGTTCGGTTTTTATTGCATATATCGACGTTTCAGCCGGAATATAGCGGTTTTACGTATACATCTTCCATCAGTAATATAAACGGAAAATCAGGAACATTTTAGTTAATTCTAATGAAAACACATTGATTTTTATCATTTGTATTGGACACAACATTGTCATATGTATTTTCTTGGATCTAAATAATACTAAACCTCGCTCTATGATTCGAAGTTAAAATCCTCAAATTTGGAATAATATTGACGTTTTTCACGTTTTTTATGTACTTTGATATTACGTAAATATATTCATTTTTACCAATATTTCGATACTATTTCATGTAGTATCACGAAATGTGATTTGGCCTTCATATCTCAGATTTTCGCAAAATATTGCATTTTAAGCAAGTTTTCTTGCATTTTGTTTCATACTAAACATCATCGAATTTAGCAATATATTGACGTTTATCATCCCCTTTTCCTTTATGTGATTTAATCAGAATATCATCGAATTAGGCAATATTTTGCCGTTTTTCCTCGTTTTTGTGAATTTTCAGTTTATTGGTATTAATTCATTAAATATACGATAAAAATGATGCAAACGCGTAATTGATTAGATAATAAACTTAAATACTTCACCTTTAATCATCTATTTGTTTCTCGTTGAAATACTGAGTAAGATATTGAAAAGGGGAGAAGTTCGTGTTTTTATTGCATATATCGACGTTTCAGCCGGAATTGAGCGGTTTTACGTGTACATCTTCCATCGGTAATATAAACGGAAAATCAGGAACATTTTAGTTAATTCTAATGAAAACACATTGATTTTTATCATTTGTATTGGAAACAACATTGTCATATGTCTTTTCTTGGATCTAAATAATACGAAACCTCGCTTTATGATTCTAAGTTAAAATCCACAAATTTGGAATAATAGTGACTCTCCTCACGTTTTTCATGTAGTTTGATATTTCGTAAATATATTCATTTTTACCAATATTTCGATACCATTTCATGTAGTATCACGATATGTGATTTGGCCTTCATATCTCAGATTTTCGCATAATATTGCATTTTAAGCAAATTTTCTTGCATTTTGAGTCATACTAAACATCATCGAATTTAGCAATATTTTGACGTTTATCATCCCCTTTCCCTTTATGTGATTTAAACAAAATATCATCGAATTAGGCAATATTTTGCCGTTTTTCCACGTTTTTGTGAATTTTCAGTTTATTGGTATTAATTCATTAAATATACGATAAGAATGATGCAAACACGTAATTGATTAGATAATAAACTTAAATACTTCAACTTTAATCATCTATTTGTTTCTCGTTGAAAAACTGAGTTAGATATTAAAAAGGGGAGAAGTTCGGTTTTTATTGCATATATCGACGTTTCAGCCGGAATATAGCGGTTTTACGTATACATCTTCCATCAGTAATATAAACGGAAAATCAGGAACATTTTAGTTAATTCTAATGAAAACACATTGATTTTTATCATTTGTATTGGACACAACATTGTCATATGTATTTTCTTGGATCTAAATAATACTAAACCTCGCTCTATGATTCGAAGTTAAAATCCTCAAATTTGGAATAATATTGACGTTTTTCACGTTTTTTATGTACTTTGATATTACGTAAATATATTCATTTTTACCAATATTTCGATACTATTTCATGTAGTATCACGAAATGTGATTTGGCCTTCATATCTCAGATTTTCGCAAAATATTGCATTTTAAGCAAGTTTTCTTGCATTTTGTTTCATACTAAACATCATCGAATTTAGCAATATATTGACGTTTATCATCCCCTTTTCCTTTATGTGATTTAATCAGAATATCATCGAATTAGGCAATATTTTGCCGTTTTTCCTCGTTTTTGTGAATTTTCAGTTTATTGGTATTAATTCATTAAATATACGATAAAAATGATGCAAACACGTAATTGATTAGATAATAAACTTAAATACTTCACCTTTAATCATCTATTTGTTTCTCGTTGAAATACTGAGTAAGATATTGAAAAGGGGAGAAGTTCGGTTTTTTTGCATATATCGACGTTTCAGCCGGATTTGAGCGGTTTTACGTGTACATCTTCCATCGGTAATTTAAACGGAAAATCAGGAACATTTTAGTTAATTCTAATGAAAACACATTGATTTTTATCATTTGTATTAGAAACAACATTGTCATATGTCTTTTCTTGGATCTAAATAATTCGAAACCTCGCTTTATGATTCGAAGTTAAAATCCACAAATTTGGAATAATAGTGACTCTCTTCACGTTTTTCATGTAGTTTGATATTACGTAAATATATTCATTTTTACCAATATTTCGATACCATTTCATGTAGTATCACGATATGTGATTTGGCCTTCATATCTCAGATTTTCGCATAATATTGCATTTTAAGCAAGTTTTCTTGCATTTTGAGTCATACTAAACATCATCGAATTTAGCAATATTTTGACGTTTATCATCCCCTTTCCCTTTATGTGATTTAAACAAAATATCATCGAATTAGGCAATATTTTGCTGTTTTTCCACGTTTTTGTGAATTTTCAGTTTATTGGTATTAATTCATTAAATATACGATAAGAATGATGCAAACACGTAATTGATTAGATAATAAACTTAAATACTTCACCTTTAATCATCTATTTGTTTCTCGTTGAAATACTGAGTTAGATATTAAAAAGGGGAGAAGTTCGGTTTTTATTGCATATATCGACGTTTCAGCCGGAATATAGCGGTTTTACGTGTACATCTTCCATCAGTAATATAAACGGAAAATCAGGAACATTTTAGTTAATTCTAATGAAAACACATTGATTTTTATCATTTGTATTGGAAACAACATTGTCATATGTATTTTCTAGGATCTAAATAATACGAAACCTCGCTCTGTGATTCGAAGTTAAAATCCTCAAATTTGGAATAATATTGACGTTTTTCATGTTTTTTATGTTCTTTGATATTACGTAAATATATTCATTTTTACCAATATTTCGATACTATTTCATGTAGTATCACGATATGTGATTTGGCCTTCATATCTCAGATTTTCGCAAAATATTGCATTTTAAGCAAGTTTTCTTGCATTTTGTTTCATACTAAACATCATCGAATTTAGCAATATATTGACGTTTATCATCCCCTTTTCCTTTATGTGATTTAATCAGAATATCATCGAATTAGGCAATATTTTGCCGTTTTTCCTCGTTTTTGTGAATTTTCAGTTTATTGGTATTAATTCATTAAATATACGATAAAAATGATGCAAACACGTAATTGATTAGATAATAAACTTAAATACTTCACCTTTAATCATCTATTTGTTTCTCGTTGAAATACTGAGTAAGATATTGAAAAGGGGAGAAGTTCGGTTTTTATTGCATATATCGACGTTTCAGCCGGAATTGAGCGGTTTTACGTGTACATCTTCCATCGGTAATTTAAACGGAAAATCAGGAACATTTTAGTTAATTCTAATGAAAACACATTGATTTTTATCATTTGTATTGGAAACAACATTGTCATATGTATTTTCTTGGATCTAAATAATACTAAACCTCGCTCTATGATTCGACGTTAAAATCCTCAAATTTGGAATAATATTGACGTTTTTCACGTTTTTTATGTACTTTGATATTACGTAAATATATTCATTTTTACCAATATTTCGATACTATTTCATGTAGTATCACAATATGTGATTTGGCCTTCATATCTCAGATTTTCGCAAAATATTGCATTTTAAGCAAGTTTTCTTGCATTTTGTTTCATACTAAACATCATCGAATTTAGCAATATATTGACGTTTATCATCCCCTTTTCCTTTATGTGATTTAATCAGAATATCATCGAATTAGGCAATATTTTGCCGTTTTTCCTCGTTTTTGTGAATTTTCGGTTTATTGGTATTAATTCATTAAATATACGATAAAAATGACGCAAACACGTAATTGATTAGATAATAAACTTAAATACTTCACCTATAATCATCTATTTGTTTCTCGTTGAAATACTAAGATATTGAAAAGGGGAGAAGTTCTGTTTTATTGCATATATCGACGTTTCAGCCGGAATTGAGCGGTTTTACGTGTACATCTTCCGTCGGTAATATAAACGGAAAATCAGGAACATTTTAGTTAATTCTAATGAAAACACATTGATTTTTATCATTTGTATTGGAAACAACATTGTCATATGTCTTTTCTTGGATCTAAATAATACGAAACCTCGCTCTATGATTCGAAGTTAAAATCCTCAAATTTGGAATAATTTTGAATTTTTTCAAGTTTTTATGTAGTTAGATATTGTGTAAATATATTCATTTTTACCAATATTTCGATACTATTTCATGTAGTATCACGATATATGATTTGGCCTTCATATCTCAGATTTTCGCATAATATTACATTTTAAGCAAGCTTTCTTGCATTTTGTTTCGTACTAAACATCATCGAATTTAGCCATATTTTGACGTTTATTTCTTTTCCTTTATGCGATTTAAACAAATATCATCGAATTAGGCAATATTTTGCCGTTTTCCCACGTTTTCGTGAATTTTCAGTTTATTTGTATTAATTCATTAAATATACGATAAAAATGATGCAAACACATAATTGATTAGATAATAAACTTAAATACTTCACCTTTAATCATCTATTTGTTTCTCGTTGAAATACTGAGTAAGATATTGAAAAGGGGAGAAGTTCGTGTTTTTATTGCATATATCGACGTTTCAGCCGGAATTGAGCGGTTTTACGTGTACATCTTCCATCGGTAATATAAACGGAAAATCAGGAACATTTTAGTTAATTCTAATGAAAACACATTGATTTTTATCATTTGTATTGGAAACAACATTGTCATATGTCTTTTCTTGGATCTAAATAATACGAAACCTCGCTTTATGATTCGAAGTTAAAATCCACAAATTTGGAATAATAGTGACTCTCCTCACGTTTTTCATGTAGTTTGATATTTCGTAAATATATTCATTTTTACCAATATTTCGATACCATTTCATGTAGTATCACGATATGTGATTTGGCCTTCATATCTCAGATTTTCGCATAATATTGCATTTTAAGCAAGTTTTCTTGCATTTTGAGTCATACTAAACATCATCGAATTTAGCAATATTTTGACGTTTATCATCCCCTTTCCCTTTATGTGATTTAAACAAAATATCATCGAATTAGGCAATATTTTGCCGTTTTTCCACGTTTTTGTGAATTTTCAGTTTATTGGTATTAATTCATTAAATATACGATAAGAAAGATGCAAACACGTAATTGATTAGATAATAAACTTAAATACTTCACCTTTAATCATCTATTTGTTTCTCGTTGAAAT
This sequence comes from Procambarus clarkii, assembly GCF_040958095.1. Classification (NCBI taxonomy): domain Eukaryota; kingdom Metazoa; phylum Arthropoda; class Malacostraca; order Decapoda; family Cambaridae; genus Procambarus; species Procambarus clarkii. Next base: position 19,070,159 of record NC_091240.1, on the reverse strand, counting down.
ACTGAGTTAGATATTAAAAAGGGGAGAAGTTCGGTTTTTATTGCATATATCGACGTTTCAGCCGGAATATAGCGGTTTTACGTATACATCTTCCATCAGTAATATAAACGGAAAATCAGGAACATTTTAGTTAATTCTAATGAAAACACATTGATTTTTATCATTTGTATTGGACACAACATTGTCATATGTATTTTCTTGGATCTAAATAATACTAAACCTCGCTCTATGATTCGAAGTTAAAATCCTCAAATTTGGAATAATATTGACGTTTTTCACGTTTTTTATGTACTTTGATATTACGTAAATATATTCATTTTTACCAATATTTCGATACTATTTCATGTAGTATCACGATATGTGATTTGGCCTTCATATCTCAGATTTTCGCAAAATATTGCATTTTAAGCAAGTTTTCTTGCATTTTGTTTCATACTAAACATCATCGAATTTAGCAATATATTGACGTTTATCATTCCCGTTTCCTTTAGGTGATTTAATCAGAATATTATCGAATTAGGCAATATTTTGCCGTTTTTCCTCGTTTTTGTGAATTTTCAGTTTATTGGTATTAATTCATTAAATATACGATAAAAATGATGCAAACACGTAATTGATTAGATAATAAACTTAAATACTTCACCTTTAATCATCTATTTGTTTCTCGTTGAAATACTGAGTAAGATATTGAAAAGGGGAGAAGTTCGGTTTTTTTGCATATATCGACGTTTCAGCCGGAATTGAGCGGTTTTACGTGTACATCTTCCATCGGTAATTTAAACGGAAAATCAGGAACATTTTAGTTAATTCTAATGAAAACACATTGATTTTTATCATTTGTATTAGAAACAACATTGTCATATGTCTTTTCTTGGATCTAAATAATTCGAAACCTCGCTTTATGATTCGAAGTTAAAATCCACAAATTTGGAATAATAGTGACTCTCTTCACGTTTTTCATGTAGTTTGATATTACGTAAATATATTCATTTTTACCAATATTTCGATACCATTTCATGTAGTATCACGATATGTGATTTGGCCTTCATATCTCAGATTTTCGCATAATATTGCATTTTAAGCAAGTTTTCTTGCATTTTGAGTCATACTAAACATCATCGAATTTAGCAATATTTTGACGTTTATCATCCCCTTTCCCTTTATGTGATTTAAACAAAATATCATCGAATTAGGCAATATTTTGCTGTTTTTCCACGTTTTTGTGAATTTTCAGTTTATTGGTATTAATTCATTAAATATACGATAAGAATGATGCAAACACGTAATTGATTAGATAATAAACTTAAATACTTCACCTTTAATCATCTATTTGTTTCTCGTTGAAATACTGAGTTAGATATTAAAAAGGGGAGAAGTTCGGTTTTTATTGCATATATCGACGTTTCAGCCGGAATATAGCGGTTTTACGTGTACATCTTCCATCAGTAATATAAACGGAAAATCAGGAACATTTTAGTTAATTCTAATGAAAACACATTGATTTTTATCATTTGTATTGGAAACAACATTGTCATATGTATTTTCTTGGATCTAAATAATACGAAACCTCGCTCTGTGATTCGAAGTTAAAATCCTCAAATTTGGAATAATATTGACGTTTTTCATGTTTTCTATGTTCTTTGATATTACGTAAATATATTCATTTTTACCAATATTTCCATACTATTTCATGTAGTATCACGATATGTGATTTGGCCTTCATATCTCAGATTTTCGCAAAATATTGCATTTTAAGCAAGTTTTCTTGCATTTTGTTTCATACTAAACATCATCGAATTTAGCAATATATTGACGTTTCTCATCCCCTTTTCCTTTATGTGATTTAAACAGAATATCATCGAATTAGGCAATATTTTGCCGTTTTTCCTCATTTTTGTGAATTTTCAGTTTATTGGTATTAATTCATTAAATATACGATAAAAATGATGCAAACGCGTAATTGATTAGATAATAAACTTAAATACTTCACCTTTAATCATCTATTTGTTTCTCGTTGAAATACTGAGTAAGATATTGAAAAGGGGAGAAGTTCGGTTTTTATTGCATATATCGACGTTTCAGCCGGAATTGAGCGGTTTTACGTGTACATCTTCCATCGGTAATATAAACGGAAAATCAGGAACATTTTAGTTAATTCTAATGAAAACACATTGATTTTTATCATTTGTATTGGAAACAACATTGTCATATGTCTTTTCTTGGATCTAAATAATACTAAACCTCGCTCTATGATTCGACGTTAAAATCCTCAAATTTGGAATAATATTGACGTTTTTCACGTTTTTTATGTACTTTGATATTACGTAAATATATTCATTTTTACCAATATTTCGATACTATTTCATGTAGTATCACAATATGTGATTTGGCCTTCATATCTCAGATTTTCGCAAAATATTGCATTTTAAGCAAGTTTTCTTGCATTTTGTTTCATACTAAACATCATCGAATTTAGCAATATATTGACGTTTATCATCCCCTTTTCCTTTATGTGATTTAATCAGAATATCATCGAATTAGGCAATATTTTGCCGTTTTTCCTCGTTTTTGTGAATTTTCGGTTTATTGGTATTAATTCATTAAATATACGATAAAAATGACGCAAACACGTAATTGATTAGATAATAAACTTAAATACTTCACCTATAATCATCTATTTGTTTCTCGTTGAAATACTAAGATATTGAAAAGGGGAGAAGTTCTGTTTTATTGCATATATCGACGTTTCAGCCGGAATTGAGCGGTTTTACGTGTACATCTTCCGTCGGTAATATAAACGGAAAATCAGGAACATTTTAGTTAATTCTAATGAAAACACATTGATTTTTATCATTTGTATTGGAAACAACATTGTCATATGTCTTTTCTTGGATCTAAATAATACGAAACCTCGCTCTATGATTCGAAGTTAAAATCCTCAAATTTGGAATAATTTTGAATTTTTTCAAGTTTTTATGTAGTTAGATATTGTGTAAATATATTCATTTTTACCAATATTTCGATACTATTTCATGTAGTATCACGATATATGATTTGGCCTTCATATCTCAGATTTTCGCATAATATTACATTTTAAGCAAGCTTTCTTGCATTTTGTTTCGTACTAAACATCATCGAATTTAGCCATATTTTGACGTTTATTTCTTTTCCTTTATGCGATTTAAACAAATATCATCGAATTAGGCAATATTTTGCCGTTTTCCCACGTTTTCGTGAATTTTCAGTTTATTTGTATTAATTCATTAAATATACGATAAAAATGATGCAAACACATAATTGATTAGATAATAAACTTAAATACTTCACCTTTAATCATCTATTTGTTTCTCGTTGAAATACTGAGTAAGATATTGAAAAGGGGAGAAGTTCGTGTTTTTATTGCATATATCGACGTTTCAGCCGGAATTGAGCGGTTTTACGTGTACATCTTCCATCGGTAATATAAACGGAAAATCAGGAACATTTTAGTTAATTCTAATGAAAACACATTGATTTTTATCATTTGTATTGGAAACAACATTGTCATATGTCTTTTCTTGGATCTAAATAATACGAAACCTCGCTTTATGATTCGAAGTTAAAATCCACAAATTTGGAATAATAGTGACTCTCCTCACGTTTTTCATGTAGTTTGATATTTCGTAAATATATTCATTTTTACCAATATTTCGATACCATTTCATGTAGTATCACGATATGTGATTTGGCCTTCATATCTCAGATTTTCGCATAATATTGCATTTTAAGCAAGTTTTCTTGCATTTTGAGTCATACTAAACATCATCGAATTTAGCAATATTTTGACGTTTATCATCCCCTTTCCCTTTATGTGATTTAAACAAAATATCATCGAATTAGGCAATATTTTGCCGTTTTTCGACGTTTTTGTGAATTTTCAGTTTATTGGTATTAATTCATTAAATATACGATAAGAAAGATGCAAACACGTAATTGATTAGATAATAAACTTAAATACTTCACCTTTAATCATCTATTTGTTTCTCGTTGAAATACTGAGTTAGATATTAAAAAGGGGAGAAGTTCGGTTTTTATTGCATATATCGACGTTTCAGCCGGAATATAGCGGTTTTACGTATACATCTTCCATCAGTAATATAAACGGAAAATCAGGAACATTTTAGTTAATTCTAATGAAAACACATTGATTTTTATCATTTGTATTGGAAACAACATTGTCATATGTATTTTCTTGGATCTAAATAATACGAAACCTCGCTCTGTGATTCGAAGTTAAAATCCTCAAATTTGGAATAATATTGACGTTTTTCATGTTTTCTATGTACTTTGATATTACGTAAATATATTCATTTTTACCAATATTTCCGATACTATTTCATGTAGTATCACGATATGTGATTTGGCCTTCATATCTCAGATTTTCGCAAAATATTGCATTTTAAGCAAGTTTTCTTGCATTTTGTTTCATACTAAACATCATCGAATTTAGCAATATATTGACGTTTCTCATCCCCTTTTCCTTTATGTGATTTAATCAGAATATCATCGAATTAGGCAATATTTTGCCGTTTTTCCTCATTTTTGTGAATTTTCAGTTTATTGGTATTAATTCATTAAATATACGATAAAAATGATGCAAACGCGTAATTGATTAGATAATAAACTTAAATACTTCACCTTTAATCATCTATTTGTTTCTCGTTGAAATACTGAGTAAGATATTGAAAAGGGGAGAAGTTCGGTTTTTATTGCATATATCGACGTTTCAGCCGGAATTGAGCGGTTTTACGTGTACATCTTCCATCGGTAATATAAACGGAAAATCAGGAACATTTTAGTTAATTCTAATGAAAACACATTGATTTTTATCATTTGTATTAGAAACAACATTGTCATATGTCTTTTCTTGGATCTAAATAATACTAAACCTCGCTCTATGATTCGACGTTAAAATCCTCAAATTTGGAATAATATTGACGTCTCTTCACGTTTTTCATGTACTTTGATATTACGTAAATATATTCATTTTTACCAATATTTCGATACTATTTCATGTAGTATCACAATATGTGATTTGGCCTTCATATCTCAGATTTTCGCATAATATTGCATTTTAAGCAAGTTTTCTTGCATTTTGATTCATACTAAACATCATCGAATTTAGCAATATATTGACGTTTATCATCCCCTTTTCCTTTATGTGATTTAATCAGAATATCATCGAATTAGGCAATATTTTGCCGTTTTTCCTCAGTTTTTGTGAATTTTCAGGTTTATTGGTATTAATTCATTAAATATACGATAAAAATGATGCAAACACGTAATTGATTAGATAATAAACTTAAATACTTCACCTATAATCATCTATTTGTTTCTCGTTGAAATACTAAGATATTGAAAAGGGGAGAAGTTCTGTTTTATTGCATATATCGACGTTTCAGCCGGAATTGAGCGGTTTTACGTGTACATCTTCCAGTCGGTAATATAAACGGAAAATCAGGAACATTTTAGTTAATTCTAATGAAAACACATTGATTTTTATCATTTGTATTGGAAACAACATTGTCATATGTCTTTTCTTGGATCTAAATAATACGAAACCTCGCTCTATGATTCGAAGTTAAAATCCTCAAATTTGGAATAATATTGAAGTTTTTCAATGTTTTATATGTAGTTAGATATTACGTAAATATATTCATTTTTACCAATATTTCGATACTATTTCATGTAGTATCACGATATATGATTTGGCCTTCATATCTCAGATTTTCGCATAATATTACATTTTAAGCAAGCTTTCTTGCATTTTGTTTCAGTACTAAACATCATCGAATTTAGCCATATATTGACGTTTCTCATTCCCTTTTCCTTTATGTGATTTAAACAGAATATCATCGAATTAGGCAATATTTTGCCGTTTTTCCTCACGTTTTCGTGAATTTTCAGTTTATTTGTATTAATTCATTAAATATACGATAAAAATGATGCAAACACAGTAATTGATTAGATAATAAACTTAAATACTTCACCTTTAATCATCTATTTGTTTCTCGTTGAAATACTGAGTAAGATATTGAAAAGGGGAGAAGTTCGTGTTTTTATTGCATATATCGACGTTTCAGCCGGAATTGAGCGGTTTTACGTGTACATCTTCCATCGGTAATATAAACGGAAAATCAGGAACATTTTAGTTAATTCTAATGAAAACACATTGATTTTTATCATTTGTATTGGAAACAACATTGTCATATGTCTTTTCTTGGATCTAAATAATACGAAACCTCGCTTTATGATTCGAAGTTAAAATCCACAAATTTGGAATAATAGTGACTCTCCTCACGTTTTTCATGTAGTTTGATATTTCGTAAATATATTCATTTTTACCAATATTTCGATACCATTTCATGTAGTATCACGATATGTGATTTGGCCTTCATATCTCAGATTTTCGCATAATATTGCATTTTAAGCAAGTTTTCTTGCATTTTGAGTCATACTAAACATCATCGAATTTAGCAATATTTTGACGTTTATCATCCCCTTTCCCTTTATGTGATTTAAACAAAATATCATCGAATTAGGCAATATTTTGCTGTTTTTCCACGTTTTTGTGAATTTTCAGTTTATTGGTATTAATTCATTAAATATACGATAAGAATGATGCAAACACGTAATTGATTAGATAATAAACTTAAATACTTCACCTTTAATCATCTATTTGTTTCTCGTTGAAATACTGAGTTAGATATTAAAAAGGGGAGAAGTTCGGTTTTTATTGCATATATCGACGTTTCAGCCGGAATATAGCGGTTTTACGTGTACATCTTCCATCAGTAATATAAACGGAAAATCAGGAACATTTTAGTTAATTCTAATGAAAACACATTGATTTTTATCATTTGTATTGGAAACAACATTGTCATATGTATTTTCTTGGATCTAAATAATACGAAACCTCGCTCTAGTGATTCGAAGTTAAAATCCTCAAATTTGGAATAATATTGACGTTTTTCATGTTTTCTATGTTCTTTGATATTACGTAAATATATTCATTTTTACCAATATTTCGATACTATTTCATGTAGTATCACGATATGTGATTTGGCCTTCATATCTCAGATTTTCGCAAAATATTGCATTTTAAGCAAGTTTTCTTGCATTTTGTTTCATACTAAACATCATCGAATTTAGCAATATATTGACGTTTATCATCCCCTTTTCCTTTATGTGATTTAAACAGAATATCATCGAATTAGGCAATATTTTGCCGTTTTTCCTCAGTTTTTGTGAATTTTCAGTTTATTGGTATTAATTCATTAAATATACGATAAAAATGATGCAAACGCGTAATTGATTAGATAATAAACTTAAATACTTCACCTTTAATCATCTATTTGTTTCTCGTTGAAATACTGAGTAAGATATTGAAAAGGGGAGAAGTTCGGTTTTTATTGCATATATCGACGTTTCAGCCGGAATATGAGCGGTTTTACGTGTACATCTTCCATCGGTAATATAAACGGAAAATCAGGAACATTTTAGTTAATTCTAATGAAAACACATTGATTTTTATCATTTGTATTGGAAACAACATTGTCATATGTCTTTTCTTGGATCTAAATAATACTGAAACCTCGCTCTATGATTCGAAGTTAAAATCCTCAAATTTGGAATAATAGTGACGTCTCTTCACGTTTTTAATGTAGTTTGATATTACGTAAATATATTCATTTTTACCAATATTTCGATACTATTTCATGTAGTATCACGATATGTGATTTGGCCTTCATATCTCAGATTTTCGCAAAATATTGCATTTTAAGCAAGTTTTCTTGCATTTTGTTTCATACTAAACATCATCGAATTTAGCAATATATTGACGTTTATCATCCCCTTTTCCTTTATGTGATTTAATCAGAATATCATCGAATTAGGCAATATTTTGCCGTTTTTCCTCGTTTTTGTGAATTTTCAGTTTATTGGTATTAATTCATTAAATATACGATAAAAATGATGCAAACACGTAATTGATTAGATAATAAACTTAAATACTTCACCTTTAATCATCTATTTGTTTCTCGTTGAAATACTGAGTAAGATATTGAAAAGGGGAGAAGTTCGGTTTGTATTGCATATATCGACGTTTCAGCCGGAATTGAGCGGTTTTACGTGTACATCTTCCATCGGTAATATAAACGGAAAATCAGGAACATTTTAGTTAATTCTAATGAAAACACATTGATTTTTATCATTTGTATTGGAAACAACATTGTCATATGTCTTTTCTTGGATCTAAATAATACGAAACCTCGCTCTAGTGATTCGAAGTTAAAATCCTCAAATTTGGAATAATATTGACGTTTTTCAATGTTTTATATGTTCTTTGATATTACGTAAATATATTCATTTTTACCAATATTTCCGATACTATTTCATGTAGTATCACGATATGTGATTTGGCCTTCATATCTCAGATTTTCGCATAAATATTGCATTTTAAGCAAGTTTTCTTGCATTTTGTTTCATACTAAACATCATCGAATTTAGCAATATATTGACGTTTCTCATCCCCTTTTCCTTTATGTGATTTAAACAGAATATCATCGAATTAGGCAATATTTTGCCGTTTTTCCTCACTTTTTCGTGAATTTTCAGTTTATTGGTATTAATTCATTAAATATACGATAAAAATGATGCAAACGCGTAATTGATTAGATAATAAACTTAAATACTTCACCTTTAATCATCTATTTGTTTCTCGTTGAAATACTGAGTAAGATATTGAAAAGGGGAGAAGTTCGGTTTTTATTGCATATATCGACGTTTCAGCCGGAATTGAGCGGTTTTACGTGTACATCTTCCATCGGTAATATAAACGGAAAATCAGGAACATTTTAGTTAATTCTAATGAAAACACATTGATTTTTATCATTTGTATTGGAAACAACATTGTCATATGTCTTTTCTTGGATCTAAATAATACGAAACCTCGCTTTATGATTCGAAGTTAAAATCCACAAATTTGGAATAATAGTGACTCTCCTCACGTTTTTCATGTAGTTTGATATTTCGTAAATATATTCATTTTTACCAATATTTCGATACCATTTCATGTAGTATTCACGATATGTGATTTGGCCTTCATATCTCAGATTTTCGCATAATATTGCATTTTAAGCAAGTTTTCTTGCATTTTGAGTCATACTAAACATCATCGAATTTAGCAATATTTTGACGTTTATCATCCCCTTTCCCTTTATGTGATTTAAACAAAATATCATCGAATTAGGCAATATTTTGCCGTTTTTCCGACGTTTTTGTGAATTTTCAGTTTATTGGTATTAATTCATTAAATATACGATAAGAATGATGCAAACACGTAATTGATTAGATAATAAACTTAAATACTTCACCTTTAATCATCTATTTGTTTCTCGTTGAAATACTGAGTTAGATATTAAAAAGGGGAGAAGTTCGGTTTTTATTGCATATATCGACGTTTCAGCCGGAATATAGCGGTTTTACGTGTACATCTTCCATCGGTAATATAAACGGAAAATCAGGAACATTTTAGTTAATTCTAATGAAAACACATTGATTTTTATCATTTGTATTGGAAACAACATTGTCATATGTCTTTTCTTGGATCTAAATAATACGAAACCTCGCTCTATGATTCGAAGTTAAAATCCTAAAATTTGGAATAATATTGACGTTTTTCATGTTTTTTATGTTCTTTGATATTACGTAAATATATTCATTTTTACCAATATTTCCATACTATTTCATGTAGTATCCCGATATGTGATTTGGCCTTCATATCTCAGATTTTCGCAAAATATTGCATTTTAAGCAAGTTTTCTTGCATTTTGTTTCATACTAAACATCATCGAATTTAGCAATATATTGAGGTTTATCATCACCTTTTCCTTTATGAGATTTAAACAGAATATCATCGAATTAGGCAATATTTTGCCGTTTTTCCTCGTTTTTGTGAATTTTCAGTTTATTGGTATTAATTCATTAAATATACGATAAAAATGATGCAAACGCGTAATTGATTAGATAATAAACTTAAATACTTCACCTTTAATCATCTATTTGTTTCTCGTTGAAATAATGAGTAAGATATTGAAAAGGGGAGAAGTTCGGTTTTTATTGCATATACCGACGTTTCAGCCGGAATATAGCGGTTTTACGTGTACATCTTCCATCGGTAATATAAACGGAAAATCAGGAACATTTTTGTTAATTCTAATGAAAACACATTGATTTTTATCATTTGTATTGGAAACAACATTGTCATATGTCTTTTCTTGGATCTAAATAATATGAAACCTCGCTTTATGATTCGAAGTTAAAATCCACAAATTTGGAATAATAGTGACTCTCCTCACGTTTTTAATGTAGTTTGATATTACGTAAATATATTCATTTTTACCAATATTTCGATACTATTTCACGTAGCAACACGATATGTGATTTGGCCTTCATATCTCAGATTTTCGGAAAATATTGCATTTTAAGCAAGTTTTCTTGCATTTTGTTTCATACTAAACATCATCGAATTTAGCAATATATTGACGTTTATCATCCCCTTTTCCTTTATGTGATTTAATCAGAATATCATCGAATTAGGCAATATTTTGCCGTTTTTCCTCGTTTTTGTGAATTTTCAGTTTATTGGTATTAATTCATTAAATATACGATAAAAATGATGCAAACACGTAATTGATTAGATTATAAACTTAAATACTTCACCTTTAACCATCTATTTGTTTCTCGTTGAAATACTGAGTAAGATATTGAAAAGGGGAGAAGTTCGGTTTTTATTGCATATATCGACGTTTCAGCCGGAATAGAGCGGTTTTACGTGTACATCTTCCATCGGTAATATAAACGGAAAATCAGGAACATTTTAGTTAATTCTAATGAAAACACATTGATTTTTATCATTTGTATTGGAAACAACATTGTCATATATCTTTTCGTGGATCTAAATAATACGAAACCTCGCTCTATGATTCGAAGTTAAAATCCTAAAATTTGGAATAACATTGACGTTTTTCACGTTTTTTATGTAGTTTGATATTACGTAAATATATTCATTTTTACCAATATTTCGATACCATTTCATGTAGTATTACGATATGTGATTTGGCCTTCATATCTCAGATTTTCGCATAATATTGCATTTTAAGCAAGTTTTCTTGCATTTTGTTTCATACTAAACATCATCGAATTTAGCAATATTTTGACGTTTATCATCCCCTTTCCCTTTATGTGATTTAAACAAAATATCATCGAATTAGGCAATATTTTGCCGTTTTTCCACGTTTTTGTGAATTTTCAGTTTATTGGTATTAATTCATTAAATATACGATAAGAATGATGCAAACACGTAATTGATTAGATAATAAACTTAAATACTTCACCTTTAATCATCTATTTGTTTCTCGTTGAAATACTGAGTTAGATATTAAAAAGGGGAGAAGTTCGGTTTTTATTGCATATATCGACGTTTCAGCCGGAATATAACGGTTTTACGTGTACATCTTCCATCAGTAATATAAACGGAAAATCAGGAACAGTTTTAGTTAATTCTAATGAAAACACATTGATTTTTATCATTTGTATTGGAAACAACATTGTCATATGTATTTTCTTGGATCTAAATAATACTAAACCTCGCTCTATGATTCGAAGTTAAAATCCTCAAATTTGGAATAATATTGACGTTTTTCACGTTTTTTATGTACTTTGATATTACGTAAATATATTCATTTTTACCAATATTTCGATACTATTTCATGTAGTATCACGATATGTGATTTGGCCTTCATATCTCAGATTTTCGCAAAATATTGCATTTTAAGCAAGTTTTCTTGCATTTTGTTTCATACTAAGCATCATCGAATTTAGCAATATATTGACGTTTATCATCCCCTTTTCCTTTATGTGATTTAATCAGAATATCATCGAATTAGGCAATATTTTGCCGTTTTTCCTCGTTTTTGTGAATTTTCAGTTTATTGATATTAATTCATTAAATATACGATAAAAATGATGCAAACACGTAATTGATTAGATAATAAACTTAAATACTTCACCTTTAATCATCTATTTGTTTCTCGTTGAAATACTGAGTAAGATATTGAAAAGGGGAGAAGTTCGGTTTTTTTGCATATATCGACGTTTCAGCCGGAATTGAGCGGTTTTACGTGTACATCTTCCATCGGTAATTTAAACGGAAAATCAGGAACATTTTAGTTAATTCTAATGAAAACACATTGATTTTTATCATTTGTATTGGAAACAACATTGTCATATGTCTTTTCTTGGATCTAAATAATACGAAACCTCGCTTTATGATTCGAAGTTAAAATCCACAAATTTGGAATAATAGTGACTCTCCTCACGTTTTTCATGTAGTTTGATATTTCGTAAATATATTCATTTTTACCAATATTTCGATACCATTTCATGTAGTATTACGATATGTGATTTGGCCTTCATATCTCAGATTTTCGCATAATATTGCATTTTAAGCAAGTTTTCTTGCATTTTGAGTCATACTAAACATCATCGAATTTAGCAATATTTTGACGTTTATCATCCCCTTTCCCTTTATGTGATTTAAACAAAATATCATCGAATTAGGCAATATTTTGCCGTTTTTCCACGTTTTTGTGAATTTTCAGTTTATTGGTATTAATTCATTAAATATACGATAAGAATGATGCAAACACGTAATTGATTAGATAATAAACTTAAATACTTCACCTTTAATCATCTATTTGTTTCTCGTTGAAATACTGAGTTAGATATTAAAAAGGGGAGAAGTTCGGTTTTTATTGCATATATCGACGTTTCAGCCGGAATATAGCGGTTTTACGTGTACATCTTCCATCGGTAATATAAACGGAAAATCAGGAACATTTTAGTTAATTCTAATGAAAACACATTGATTTTTATCATTTGTATTGGAAACAACATTGTCATATGTCTTTTCTTGGATCTAAATAATACGAAACCTCGCTCTATGATTCGAAGTTAAAATCCTAAAATTTGGAATAATATTGACGTTTTTCATGTTTTTATGTTCTTTGATATTACGTAAATATATTCATTTTTACCAATATTTCCATACTATTTCATGTAGTATCCCGATATGTGATTTGGCCTTCATATCTCAGATTTTCGCAAAATATTGCATTTTAAGCAAGTTTTCTTGCATTTTGTTTCATACTAAACATCATCGAATTTAGCAATATATTGAGGTTTATCATCACCTTTTCCTTTATGAGATTTAAACAGAATATCATCGAATTAGGCAATATTTTGCCGTTTTTCCTCGTTTTTGTGAATTTTCAGTTTATTGGTATTAATTCATTAAATATACGATAAAAATGATGCAAACGCGTAATTGATTAGATAATAAACTTAAATACTTCACCTTTAATCATCTATTTGTTTCTCGTTGAAATAATGAGTAAGATATTGAAAAGGGGAGAAGTTCGGTTTTTATTGCATATACCGACGTTTCAGCCGGAATATAGCGGTTTTACGTGTACATCTTCCATCGGTAATATAAACGGAAAATCAGGAACATTTTTGTTAATTCTAATGAAAACACATTGATTTTTATCATTTGTATTGGAAACAACATTGTCATATGTCTTTTCTTGGATCTAAATAATATGAAACCTCGCTTTATGATTCGAAGTTAAAATCCACAAATTTGGAATAATAGTGACTCTCCTCACGTTTTTAATGTAGTTTGATATTACGTAAATATATTCATTTTTACCAATATTTCGATACTATTTCACGTAGCAACACGATATGTGATTTGGCCTTCATATCTCAGATTTTCGGAAAATATTGCATTTTAAGCAAGTTTTCTTGCATTTTGTTTCATACTAAACATCATCGAATTTAGCAATATATTGACGTTTATCATCCCCTTTTCCTTTATGTGATTTAATCAGAATATCATCGAATTAGGCAATATTTTGCCGTTTTTCCTCGTTTTTGTGAATTTTCAGTTTATTGGTATTAATTCATTAAATATACGATAAAAATGATGCAAACACGTAATTGATTAGATTATAAACTTAAATACTTCACCTTTAACCATCTATTTGTTTCTCGTTGAAATACTGAGTAAGATATTGAAAAGGGGAGAAGTTCGGTTTTTATTGCATATATCGACGTTTCAGCCGGAATAGAGCGGTTTTACGTGTACATCTTCCATCGGTAATATAAACGGAAAATCAGGAACATTTTAGTTAATTCTAATGAAAACACATTGATTTTTATCATTTGTATTGGAAACAACATTGTCATATATCTTTTCGTGGATCTAAATAATACGAAACCTCGCTCTATGATTCGAAGTTAAAATCCTAAAATTTGGAATAACATTGACGTTTTTCACGTTTTTTATGTAGTTTGATATTACGTAAATATATTCATTTTTACCAATATTTCGATACCATTTCATGTAGTATTACGATATGTGATTTGGCCTTCATATCTCAGATTTTCGCATAATATTGCATTTTAAGCAAGTTTTCTTGCATTTTGTTTCATACTAAACATCATCGAATTTAGCAATATTTTGACGTTTATCATCCCCTTTCCCTTTATGTGATTTAAACAAAATATCATCGAATTAGGCAATATTTTGCCGTTTTTCCACGTTTTTGTGAATTTTCAGTTTATTGGTATTAATTCATTAAATATACGATAAGAATGATGCAAACACGTAATTGATTAGATAATAAACTTAAATACTTCACCTTTAATCATCTATTTGTTTCTCGTTGAAATACTGAGTTAGATATTAAAAAGGGGAGAAGTTCGGTTTTTATTGCATATATCGACGTTTCAGCCGGAATATAACGGTTTTACGTGTACATCTTCCATCAGTAATATAAACGGAAAATCAGGAACATTTTAGTTAATTCTAATGAAAACACATTGATTTTTATCATTTGTATTGGAAACAACATTGTCATATGTATTTTCTTGGATCTAAATAATACTAAACCTCGCTCTATGATTCGAAGTTAAAATCCTCAAATTTGGAATAATATTGACGTTTTTCACGTTTTTTATGTACTTTGATATTACGTAAATATATTCATTTTTACCAATATTTCGATACTATTTCATGTAGTATCACGATATGTGATTTGGCCTTCATATCTCAGATTTTCGCAAAATATTGCATTTTAAGCAAGTTTTCTTGCATTTTGTTTCATACTAAGCATCATCGAATTTAGCAATATATTGACGTTTATCATCCCCTTTTCCTTTATGTGATTTAATCAGAATATCATCGAATTAGGCAATATTTTGCCGTTTTTCCTCGTTTTTGTGAATTTTCAGTTTATTGATATTAATTCAATAAATATACGATAAAAATGATGCAAACACGTAATTGATTAGATAATAAACTTAAATACTTCACCTTTAATCATCTATTTGTTTCTCGTTGAAATACTGAGTAAGATATTGAAAAGGGGAGAAGTTCGGTTTTTTTGCATATATCGACGTTTCAGCCGGAATTGAGCGGTTTTACGTGTACATCTTCCATCGGTAATTTAAACGGAAAATCAGGAACATTTTAGTTAATTCTAATGAAAACACATTGATTTTTATCATTTGTATTAGAAACAACATTGTTATATGTCTTTTCTTGGATCTAAATAATTCGAAACCTCGCTTTATGATTCGAAGTTAAAATCCACAAATTTGGAATAATAGTGACTCTCTTCACGTTTTTCATGTAGTTTGATATTACGTAAATATATTCATTTTTACCAATATTTCGATACCATTTCATGTAGTATCACGATATGTGATTTGGCCTTCATATCTCAGATTTTCGCATAATATTGCATTTTAAGCAAGTTTTCTTGCATTTTGAGTCATACTAAACATCATCGAATTTAGCAATATTTTGACGTTTATCATCCCCTTTCCCTTTATGTGATTTAAACAAAATATCATCGAATTAGGCAATATTTTGCTGTTTTTCCACGTTTTTGTGAATTTTCAGTTTATTGGTATTAATTCATTAAATATACGATAAGAATGATGCAAACACGTAATTGATTAGATAATAAACTTAAATACTTCACCTTTAATCATCTATTTGTTTCTCGTTGAAATACTGAGTTAGATATTGAAAAGGGGAGAAGTTCGGTTTTTATTGCATATATCGACGTTTCAGCCGGAATATAGCGGTTTTACGTGTACATCTTCCATCAGTAATATAAACGGAAAATCAGGAACATTTTAGTTAATTCTAATGAAAACACATTGATTTTTATCATTTGTATTGGAAACAACATTGTCATATGTATTTTCTTGGATCTAAATAATACTAAACCTCGCTCTATGATTCGAAGTTAAAATCCTCAAATTTGGAATAATATTGACGTTTTTCACGTTTTTTATGTACTTTGATATTACGTAAATATATTCATTTTTACCAATATTTCGATACTATTTCATGTAGTGTCACGATATGTGATTTGGCCTTCATATCTCAGATTTTCGCAAAATATTGCATTTTAAGAAAGTTTTCTTGCATTTTGTTTCACACTAAACATCATCGAATTTAGCAATATATTGACGTTTATCATCCCCTTTTCCTTTATGTGATTTAATCAGAATATCATCGAATTAGGCAATATTTTGCCGTTTTTCCTCGTTTTTGTGAATTTTCAGTTTATTGATATTAATTCATTAAATATACGATAAAAATGATGCAAACACGTAATTGATTAGATAATAAACTTAAATACTTCACCTTTAATCATCTATTTGTTTCTCGTTGAAATACTGAGTAAGATATTGAAAAGGGGAGAAGTTCGGTTTTTTTGCATATATCGACGTTTCAGCCGGAATTGAGCGGTTTTACGTGTACATCTTCCAACGGTAATTTAAACGGAAAATCAGGAACATTTTAGTTAATTCTAATGAAAACACATTGATTTTTATCATTTGTATTAGAAACAACATTGTCATATGTCTTTTCTTGGATCTAAATAATTCGAAACCTCGCTTTATGATTCGAAGTTAAAATCCACAAATTTGGAATAATAGTGACTCTCTTCACGTTTTTCATGTAGTTTGATATTACGTAAATATATTCATTTTTACCAATATTTCGATACCATTTCATGTAGTATCACGATATGTGATTTGGCCTTCATATCTCAGATTTTCGCATAATATTGCATTTTAAGCAAGTTTTCTTGCATTTTGAGTCATACTAAACATCATCGAATTTAGCAATATTTTGACGTTTATCATCCCCTTTCCCTTTATGTGATTTAAACAAAATATCATCGAATTAGGCAATATTTTGCTGTTTTTCCACGTTTTTGTGAATTTTCAGTTTATTGGTATTAATTCATTAAATATACGATAAGAATGATGCAAACACGTAATTGATTAGATAATAAACTTAAATACTTCACCTTTAATCATCTATTTGTTTTTCGTCGAAATACTGAGTTAGATATTAAAAAGGGGAGAAGTTCGGTTTTTATTGCATATATCGACGTTTCAGCCGGAATATAGCGGTTTTACGTGTACATCTTCCATCGGTAATATAAACGGAAAATCAGGAACATTTTAGTTAATTCTAATGAAAACACATTGATTTTTATCATTTGTATTGGAAACAACATTGTCATATGTATTTTCTTGGATCTAAATAATACTAAACCTCGCTCTATGATTCGAAGTTAAAATCCTCAAATTTGTAATAATATTGACGTTTTTCACGTTTTTTATGTACTTTGATATTACGTAAATATATTCATTTTTACCAATATTTCGATACTATTTCATGTAGTATCACGATATGTGATTTAGCCTTCATATCTCAGATTTTCGCAAAATATTGCATTTTAAGCAAGTTTTCTTGCATTTTGTTTCATACTAAACATCATCGAACTTAGCAATATATTGACGTTTATCATCCCCTTTTCCTTTATGTGATTTAATTAGAATATCATCGAATTAGGCAATATTTTGCCGTTTTTCCTCGTTTTTGTGAATTTTCAGTTTATTGGTATTAATTCATTAAATATACGATAAAAATGATGCAAACACGTAATTGATTAGATAATAAACTTAAATACTTCACCTTTAATCATCTATTTGTTTCTCGTTGAAATACTGAGTAAGATATTGAAAAGGGGAGAAGTTCGGGTTTTTTGCATATATCGACGTTTCAGCCGGAATTGAGCGGTTTTACGTTTACATCTTCCATCGGTAATTTAAACGGAAAATCAGGAACATTTTAGTTAATTCTAATGAAAACACATTGATTTTTATCATTTGTATTAGAAACAACATTGTCATATGTCTTTTCTTGGATCTAAATAATTCGAAACCTCGCTTTATGATTCGAAGTTAAAATCCACAAATTTGGAATAATAGTGACTCTCTTCACGTTTTTCATGTAGTTTGATATTACGTAAATATATTCATTTTTACCAATATTTCGATACCATTTCATGTAGTATCACGATATGTGATTTGGCCTTCATATCTCAGATTTTCGCATAATATTGCATTTTTAGCAAGTTTTCTTGCATTTTGTTTCATACTAAACATCATCGAGTTTAGCAATATATTTACGTTTATCATTCCCTTTTCCTTTATGTGATTTAAACAAAATATCATCGAATTAGGCAATGTTTTGCCGTTTTTTGATATTACGTAAATTAGTTTGATATTACGTAAATAAATTCATTTTTACCAATATTTCGATACTATTTCATGTAGTATCACGGTATGTGATTTGGCCTTCATATCTCATATTTTTGCTTAATATTGCATTTTAAGCAAGTTTTCTTGCATTTTGTGTCATACTAAACATCACAGAATTTACCAATATTTTGACGTTTATCATCCCCTTTTCCTTTATGTGATTTAAAAAAAATATCATCGAATTAGGCAATTATTTGCTGTTTTTCCACGTTTTTGTGAATTTTCAGTTTATTGGTATTAATTCATTAAATATACGTTAAAAATGATGCAAACACGTAATTGATTAGATTATAAACTTAAATACTTCACCTTTAACCATCTATTTGTTTCTCGTTGAAATACTGAGTAAGATATTGAAAAGGGGAGAAGTTCGGTTTTTATTGCATATATCGACGTTTCAGCCGGAATAGAGCGGTTTTACGTGTACATCTTCCATCGGTAATATAAACGGAAAATCAGGAACATTTTAGTTAATTCTAATGAAAACACATTGATTTTTATCATTTGTATTGGAAACAACATTGTCATATGTCTTTTCGTGGATCTAAATAATACGAAACCTCGCTCTATGATTCGAAGTTAAAATCCTAAAATTTGGAATAACATTGACGTTTTTCACGTTTTTTATGTAGTTTAATATTACGTAAATATATTCATTTTTACCAATATTTCGATACCATTTCATGTAGTATTACGATATGTGATTTAGCCTTCATATATCAGATTTTCGCATAATATTGCATTTTAAGCAAGTTTTCTTGCTTTTTGTTTCATACTAAACATCATCGAATTTAGCAATATATTGACGTTTATCATCCCCTTTTCCTTTATGTGATTTAAACATAATATCATCGAATTAAGCAATATTTTGCCGTTTTTCCTCGTTTTTGTGAATTTTCAGTTTATTGGTATTAATTCATTAAATATACGATAAAAATGATGCAAACGCGTAATTGATTAGATAATAAACTTAAATACTTCACCTTTAATCATCTATTTGTTTCTCGTTGAAATACTGAGTAAGATATTGAAAAGGGGAGAAGTTCGGTTTTTATTGCATATATCGACGTTTCAGCCGGAATTGAGCGGTTTTACGTGTACATCTTCCATCGGTAATATAAACGGAAAATCAGGAACATTTTAGTTAATTCTAATGAAAACACATTGATTTTTATCATTTGTATTGGAAACAACATTGTCATATGTCTTTTCTTGGATCTAAATAATACGAAACCTCGCTTTATGATTCGAAGTTAAAATCCACAAATTTGGAATAATAGTGACTCTCCTCACGTTTTTCATGTAGTTTGATGTTTCGTAAATATATTCATTTTTACCAATATTTCGATACCATTTCATGTAGTATTACGATATGTGATTTGGCCTTCATATCTCAGATTTTCGCATAATATTGCATTTTAAGCAAGTTTTCTTGCATTTTGTTTCATACTAAACATCATCGAATTTAGCAATATATTTACGTTTATCATCCCCTTTTCCTTTATGTGATTTAAACAAAATATCATCGAATTAGGCAATGTTTTGTCGTTTTTTGATATTACGTAAATTAGTTTGATATTACGTAAATAAATTCATTTTTACCAATATTTCGATACTATTTCATGTAGTATCACGGTATGTGATTTGGCCTTCATATCTCATATTTTTGCTTAATATTGCATTTTAAGCAAGTTTTCTTGCATTTTGTGTCATACTAAACATCACAGAATTTACCAATATTTTGACGTTTATCATCCCCTTTTCCTTTATGTGATTTAAACAAAATATCATCGAATTAGGCAATTATTTGCCGTTTTTCCACGTTTTTGTGAATTTTCAGTTTATTGGTATTAATTCATTAAATATACGATAAAAATGATGCAAACACGTAATTGATTAGATTATAAACTTAAATACTTCACCTTTAACCATCTATTTGTTTCTCGCTGAAATACTGAGTAAGATATTGAAAAGGGGAGAAGTTCGGTTTTTATTGCATATATCGACGTTTCAGCCGGAATAGAGCGGTTTTACGTGTACATCTTCCATCGGTAATATAAACGGAAAATCAGGAACATTTTAGTTAATTCTAATGAAAACACATTGATTTTTATCATTTGTATTGGAAACAACATTGTCATATGTCTTTTCTTGGATCTAAATAATACGAAACCTCGCTTTATGATTTGAAGTTAAAATCCACAAATTTGGAAAAATAGTGACTCTCCTCACGTTTTTCATGTAGTTTGATATTACGTAAATATTTAAAATTTTACCAATATTTCGATACTATTTCATGTAGTATCACGAAATGTGATTTGGCCTTCATATCTCAGATTTTCGCATAATATTGCATTTTAAGAAAGTTTTCTTGCATTTTGTGTCATACTAAACATCACAGAATTTACCAATATTTTGACGTTTATCATCCCCTTTTCCTTTATGTGATTTAAACAAAATATCATCGAATTAGGCAATTATTTGCCGTTTTTCCACGTTTTTGTGAATTTTCAGTTTATTGGTATTAATTCATTAAATATACGATAAGAATGATGCAAACACGTAATTGATTAGATAATAAACTTAAATACTTCACCTTTAATCATCTATTTGTTTCTCGTTGAAATACTGAGTTAGATATAGAAAAGGGGAGAAGTTCGGTTTTTATTGCATATATCGACGTTTCAGCCGGAATAGAGCGGTTTTACGTGTACATCTTCCAATGGTAATATAAACGGAAAATCAGGAACATTTTAGTTAATTCTAATGAAAACACATTGATTTTTATCATTTGTATTGGAAACAACATTGTCATATGTCTTTTCGTGGATCTAAATAATACGAAACCTCGCTCTATGATTCGAAGTTAAAATCCTAAAATTTGGAATAACATAGACGTTTTTCACGTTTTTTATGTAATTTGATATTACGTAAATATATTCATTTTTACCAATATTTCGATACCATTTCATGTAGTATTACGATATGTGATTTGGCCTTCATATATCAGATTTTCGCATAATATTGCATTTTAAGCAAGTTTTCTTGCATTTTGTTTCATACTAAACATCATCGAATTTAGCAATATTTTGACGTTTATCATCCCCTTTTCCTTTGTGTGATTTATACAGAATATCATCGAATTAGGCAATATTTTGCCGTTTTTCCTCGTTTTTGTGAATTTTCAGTTTATTGGTATTAATTCATTAAATATACGATAAGAATGATGCAAACACGTAATTGATTAGATAATAAACTTAAATACTTCACCTTTAATCATCTATTTGTTTCTCGTTGAAATACTGAGTTAGATATAGAAAAGGGGAGAAGTTCGGTTTTTATTGCATATATCGACGTTTCAGCCGGAATATAGCGGTTTTACGTGTACATCTTCCATCGGTAATATAAACGGAAAATCAGGAACATTTTAGTTAATTCTAATGAAAACACATTGATTTTTATCATTTGTATTAGAAACAACATTGTCATATGTCTTTTCTTGGATCTAAATAATTCGAAACATCGCTTTATGATTCGAAGTTAAAATCCACAAATTTGGAATAATAGTGATTCTCTTCACGTTTTTCATGTAGTTTAATATTACGTAAATATATTCATTTTTACCAATATTTCAATACCATTTCAAGTAGTATCACGATATGTGATTTGGCCTTCATATCTCAGATTTTCGCATAATATTGCATTTTAAGCAAGTTTTCTTGCATTTTGTTTCATACTAAACATCATCGAATTTAGCAATATATTTACGTTTATCATCCCCTTTTCCTTTATGTGATTTAAACAAAATATCATCGAATTAGGCAATGTTTTGCCGTTTTTTGATATTACGTAAATTAGTTTGATATTACGTAAATAAATTCATTTTTACCAATATTTCGATACTATTTCATGTAGTATCACGGTATGTGATTTGGCCTTCATATGTCATATTTTTGCCTAATATTGCATTTTAAGCAAGTTTTCTTGCATTTTGTGTCATACTAAACATCACAGAATTTACCAATATTTTGACGTTTATCATCCCCTTTTCCTTTATGTGATTTAAACATAATATCATCGAATTAAGCAATATTTTGCCGTTTTTCCTCGTTTTTGTGAATTTTCAGTTTATTGGTATTAATTCATTAAATATACGATAAAAATGATGCAAACGCGTAATTGATTAGATAATAAACTTAAATACTTCACCTTTAATCATCTATTTGTTTCTCGTTGAAATACTGAGTAAGATATTGAAATGGGGAGAAGTTCGGTTTTTATTGCATATATCGACGTTTCAGCCGGAATTGAGCGGTTTTACGTGTACATCTTCCATCGGTAATATAAACGGAAAATCAGGAACATTTTAGTTAATTCTAATGAAAACACATTGATTTTTATCATTTGTATTGGAAACAACATTGTCATATGTCTTTTCTTGGATCTAAATAATACGAAACCTCGCTTTATGATTCGAAGTTAAAATCCACAAATTTGGAATAATAGTGACTCTCCTCACGTTTTTCATGTAGTTTGATATTTCGTAAATATATTCATTTTTACCAATATTTCGATACCATTTCATGTAGTATCACGATATGTGATTTGGCCTTCATATCTCAGATTTTCGCATAATATTGCATTTTAAGCAAGTTTTCTTGCATTTTGTTTCATACTAAACATCATCGAATTTAGCAATATATTTACGTTTATCATCCCCTTTTCCTTTATGTGATTTAAACAAAATATCATCGAATTAGGCAATGTTTTGTCGTTTTTTGATATTACGTAAATTAGTTTGATATTACATAAATAAATTCATTTTTACCAATATTTCGATACTATTTCATGTAGTATCATGGTATGTGATTTGGCCTTCATATCTCATATTTTTGCTTAATATTGCATTTTAAGCAAGTTTTCTTGCATTTTGTGTCATACTAAACATCACAGAATTTACCAATATTTTGACGTTTATCATCCCCTTTTCCTTTATGTGATTTAAACAAAATATCATCGAATTAGGCAATTATTTGCCGTTTTTGCACGTTTTTGTGAATTTTCAGTTTATTGGTATTAATTCATTAAATATACGATAAAAATGATGCAAACACGTAATTGATTAGATTATAAACTTAAATACTTCACCTTTAACCATCTATTTGTTTCTCGTTGAAATACTGAGTAAGATATTGAAAAGGGGAGAAGTTCGGTTTTTATTGCATATATCGACGTTTCAGCCGGAATAGAGCGGTTTTACGTGTACATCTTCCATCGGTAATATAAACGGAAAATCAGGAACATTTTAGTTAATTCTAATGAAAACACATTGATTTTTATCATTTGTATTGGAAACAACATTGTCATATGTATTTTCGTGGATCTAAATAATACGAAACCTCGCTCTATGATTCGAAGTTAAAATCCTAAAATTTGGAATAACATTGACGTTTTTCACGTTTTTTATGTAGTTTGATATTACGTAAATATATTCATTTTTACCAATATTTCGATACCATTTCATGTAGTAATACGATATGTGATTTGGCCTTCATATATCAGATTTTCGCATAATATTGCATTTTAAGCAAGTTTTCTTGCATTTTGTTTCATACTAAACATCATCGAATTTAGCAATATTTTGACGTTTATCATCCCCTTTTCCTTTATGTGATTTATACAGAATATCATCGAATTAGGCAATATTTTGCCGTTTTTCCTCGTTTTTGTGAATTTTCAGTTTATTGGTATTAATTCATTAAATATACGATAAGAATGATGCAAACACGTAATTGATTAGATAATAAACTTAAATACTTCACCTTTAATCATCTATTTGTTTCTCGTTGAAATACTGAGTTAGATATTGAAAAGGGGAGAAGTTCGGTTTTTATTGCATATATCGACGTTTCAGCCGGAATAGAGCGGTTTTACGTGTACATCTTCCATCGGTAATATAAACGGAAAATCAGGAACATTTTAGTTAATTCTAATGAAAACACATTGATTTTTATCATTTGTATTGGAAACAACATTGTCATATGTCTTTTCTTGGATCTAAATAATACGAAACCTCGCTTTATGATTTGAAGTTAAAATCCACAAATTTGGAAAAATAGTGACTCTCCTCACGTTTTTCATGTAGTTTGATATTACGTAAATATTTAAAATTTTACCAATATTTCGATACTATTTCATGTAGTATCACGAAATGTGATTTGGCCTTCATATCTCAGATTTTCGCATAATATTGCATTTTAAGAAAGTTTTCTTGCATTTTGTATCATACTAAACATCATCGAATTTAGCAATATTTTGACGTTTATCATCCCCTTTTCCTTTATGTGATTTATAAAGAATATCATCCATTTAGGCAATATTTTGCCGTTTTTCCTCGTTTTGGTGAATTTTCAGTTTATTGGTATTAATTCATTAAATATACGATAAGAATGATGCAAACACGTAATTGATTAGATAATAAACTTAAATACTTCACCTTTAATCATCTATTTGTTTCTCGTTGAAATACTGAGTTAGATATTGAAAAGGGGAGAAGTTCGGTTTTTATTGCATATATCGACGTTTCAGCCGGAATAGAGCGGTTTTACGTGTACATCTTCCATCGGTAATATAAACGGAAAATCAGGAACATTTTAGTTAATTCTAATGAAAACACATTGATTTTTATCATTTGTATTGGAAACAACATTGTCATATGTCTTTTCTTGGATCTAAATAATACGAAACCTCGCTTTATGATTTGAAGTTAAAATCCACAAATTTGGAAAAATAGTGACTCTCCTCACGTTTTTCATGTAGTTTGATATTACGTAAATATTTAAAATTTTACCAATATTTCGATACTATTTCATGTAGTATCACGAAATGTGATTTGGCCTTCATATCTCAGATTTTCGCATAATATTGCATTTTAAGAAAGTTTTCTTGCATTTTGTATCATACTAAACATCATCGAATTAAGCAATATTTTGACGTTTATCATCCCCTTTTCCTTTATGTGATTTATAAAGAATATCATCCATTTAGGCAATATTTTGCCGTTTTTCCTCGTTTTGGTGAATTTTCAGTTTATTGGTATTAATTCATTAAATATACGATAAGAATGATGCAAACACGTAATTGATTAGATAATAAACTTAAATACTTCACCTTTAATCATCTATTTGTTTCTCGTTGAAATACTGAGTTAGATATAGAAAAGGGGAGAAGTTCGGTTTTTATTGCATATATCGACGTTTCAGCCGGAATATAGCGGTTTTACGTGTACATCTTCCATCGGTAATATAAACGGAAAATCAGGAACATTTTAGTTAATTCTAATGGAAACACATTGATTTTTATCATTTGTATTGGAAACAACATTGTCATATGTCTTTTCTTGGATCTAAATAATACGAAACCTCGCTTTATGATTTGAAGTTAAAATCCACAAATTTGGAATAATAGTGACTCTCTTCACGTTTTTCATGTAGTTTGATATTACGTAAATATATTCATTTTTACCAATATTTCGATACTATTTCACGTAGCAACACGATATGTGATTTGGCCTTCATATCTATGATTTTTGCATAATATTGCATTTTAAGCAAGTTTTCTTGCATTTTGTGTCATACTAAACATCACAGAATTTACCAATATTTTGACGTTTATCATCCCCTTTTCCTTTATGTGATTTAAACAAAATATCATCGAATTAGGCAATTATTTGCCGTTTTTCCACGGTTTTGTGAATTTTCAGTTTATTGGTATTAATTCATTAAATATACGATAAGAATGATGCAAACACGTAATTGATTAGATAATAAACTTAAATACTTCACCTTTAATCATCTATTTGTTTCTCGTTGAAATACTGAGTTAGATATAGAAAAGGGGAGAAGTTCGGTTTTTATTGCATATATCGACGTTTCAGCCGGAATAGAGCGGTTTTACGTGTACATCTTCCATCGGTAATATAAACGGAAAATCAGGAACATTTTAGTTAATTCTAATGAAAACACATTGATTTTTATCATTTGTATTGGAAACAACATTGTCATATGTCTTTTCGTGGATCTAAATAATACGAAACCTCGCTCTATGATTCGAAGTTAAAATCCTAAAATTTGGAATAACATAGACGTTTTTCACGTTTTTTATGTAGTTTGATATTACGTAAATATATTCATTTTTACCAATATTTCGATACCATTTCATGAAGTATTACGATATGTGATTTGGCCTTCATATATCAGATTTTCGCATAATATTGCATTTTAAGCAAGTTTTCTTGCATTTTGTTTCATACTAAACATCATCGAATTTAGCAATATTTTGACGTTTATCATCCCCTTTTCCTTTATGTGATTTATACAGAATATCATCGAATTAGGCAATATTTTGCCGTTTTTCCTCGTTTTTGTGAATTTTCAGTTTATTGGTATTAATTCATTAAATATACGATAAGAATGATGCAAACACGTAATTGATTAGATAATAAACTTAAATACTTCACCTTTAATCATCTATTTGTTTCTCGTTGAAATACTGAGTTAGATATAGAAAAGGGGAGAAGTTCGGTTTTTATTGCATATATCGACGTTTCAGCCGGAATATAGCGGTTTTACGTGTACATCTTCCATCAGTAATATAAACGGAAAATCATGAACATTTTAGTTAATTCTAATGGAAACACATTGATTTTTATCATTTGTATTGGAAACAACATTGTCATATGTCTTTTCTTGGATCTAAATAATACGAAACCTCGCTTTATGATTTGAAGTTAAAATCCACAAATTTGGAATAATAGTGACTCTCTTCACGTTTTTCATGTAGTTTGATATTACATAAATATATTCTATTTTACCAATATTTCGATACTATTTCACGTAGCAACACGACATGTGATTTGGCCTTCATATCTATGATTTTTGCATAATATTGCATTTTAAGCAAGTTTTCTTGCATTTTGTTTCATACTAAACATCATCGAATTTAGCAATATTTTTACGTTTATCATCCCCTTTTCCTTTATGTGATTTAAACAAAATATCATTGAATTAGGCAATGTTTTGCCGTTTTTTGATATTACGTAAATTAGTTTGATATTACGTAAATAAATTCATTTTTACCAATATTTCGATACTATTTCATGTAGTATCACGGTATGTGATTTGGCCTTCATATCTCATATTTTTGCATAATATTGCATTTTAAGCAAGTTTTCTTGCATTTTGTGTCATACTAAACATCATCGAATTTAACAATATTTTGACGTTTATCATCCCCTTTTTCTTTATGTGATTTAAACAAAATATCATCGAATTAGGCAATATTTTGCCGTTTTTCCACTTTTTTGTGAATTTTCAGTTTATTGGTATTAATTCATTAAATATACGATAAAAATGATGCAAACACGTAATTGATTAGATAATAAACTTAAATACTTCACCTTTAATCATCTATTTGTTTCTCGTTGAAATACTGAGTATGATATTGAAAAGGGGAGAAGTTCGGTTTTTATTGCATATATCGACGTTTCAGCCGGAATTGAGCGGTTTTACGTGTACATCTTCCATCGGTAATTTAAACGGAAAATCAGGAACATTTTAGTTAATTCTAATGAAAACACATTGATTTTTATCATTTGTATTGGAAACAACATTGTCATATGTCTTTTCTTGGATCTAAATAAAACGAAACCTCGCTTTATGATTCGAAGTTAAAATCCACAAATTTGGAATAATAGTGACTCTCCTCACGTTTTTCATGTAGTTTGATATTTCGTAAATATATTCATTTTTTCCAATATTTCGATACCATTTCATGTAGTATCACGATATGTGATTTGGCCTTCATATCTCAGATTTTCGCATAATATTGCATTTTAAGCAAGTTTTCTTGCATTTTGAGTCATACTAAACATCATCGAATTTAGCAATATTTTGACGTTTATCATCCCCTTTCCCTTTATGTGATTTAAACAAAATATCATCGAATTAGGCAATATTTTGCCGTTTTTCCACGTTTTTGTGAATTTTCAGTTTATTGGTATTAATTCATTAAATATACGATAAGAATGATGCAAACACGTAATTGATTAGATAATAAACTTAAATACTTCACCTTTAATCATCTATTTGTTTCTCGTTGAAATACTGAGTTAGATATTAAAAATGGGAGAAGTTCGGTTTTTATTGCATATATCGACGTTTCAGCCGGAATATAGCGGTTTTACGTGTACATCTTCCATCGGTAATATAAACGGAAAATCAGGAACATTTTAGTTAATTCTAATGAAAACACATTGATTTTTATCATTTGTATTGGAAACAACATTGTCATATGTCTTTTCTTGGATCTAAATAATACGAAACCTCGCTCTATGATTCGAAGTTAAAATCCTCAAATTTGGAATAATATTGACGTTTTTCATGTTTTTTATGTTCTTTGATATTACGTAAATATATTCATTTTACCAATATTTCCATACTATTTCATGTAGCATCACGATATGTGATTTGGCCTTCATATCTCAGATTTTCGCAAAATATTGCATTTTAAGCAAGTTTTCTTGCATTTTGTTTCATACTAAACATCATCGAATTTAGCAATATATTGACGTTTATCATCCCCTTTTCCTTTATGTGATTTAAACAGAATATCATCGAATTAAGCAATATTTTGCCGTTTTTCCTCGTTTTTGTGAATTTTCAGTTTATTGGTATTAATTCATAAAATATACGATAAAAATGATGCAAACGCGTAATTGATTAGATAATAAACTTAAATACTTCACCTTTAATCATCTATTTGTTTCTCGTTGAAATACTGAGTAAGATATTGAAAAGGGGAGAAGTTCGGTTTTTATTGCATATATCGACGTTTCAGCCGGAATTGAGCGGTTTTACGTGTACATCTTCCATCGGTAATATAAACGGAAAATCAGGAACATTTTAGTTAATTCTAATGAAAACACATTGATTTTTATCATTTGTATTGGAAACAACATTGTCATATGTCTTTTCTTGGATCTAAATAATACGAAACCTCGCTTTATGATTCGAAGTTAAAATCCACAAATTTGGAATAATAGTGACTCTCCTCACGTTTTTCATGTAGTTTGATATTTCGTAAATATATTCATTTTTACCAATATTTCGATACCATTTCATGTAGTATCACGATATGTGATTTGGACTTCATATCTCAGATTTTCGCATAATATTGCATTTTAAGCAAGTTTTCTTGCATTTTGTTTCATACTAAACATCATCGAATTTAGCAATATATTTACGTTTATCATCCCCTTTTCCTTTATGTGATTTAAACAAAATATCATCGAATTAGGCAATGTTTTGCCGTTTTTTGATATTACGTAAATTAGTTTGATATTACGTAAATAAATTCATTTTTACCAATATTTCGATACTATTTCATGTAGTATCACGGTATGTGATTTGGCCTTCATATCTCATATTTTTGCTTAATATTGCATTTTAAGCAAGTTTTCTTGCATTTTGTGTCATACTAAACATCACAGAATTTACCAATATTTTGACGTTTATCATCCCCTTTTCCTTTATGTGATTTAAACAAAATATCATCGAATTAGGCAATTATTTGCCGTTTTTCCACGTTTTTGTGAATTTTCAGTTTATTGGTATTAATTCATTAAATATACGATAAAAATGATGCAAACACGTAATTGATTAGATTATAAACTTAAATACTTCACCTTTAACCATCTATTTGTTTCTCGTTGAAATACTGAGTAAGATATTGAAAAGGGGAGAAGTTCGGTTTTTATTGCGTATATCGACGTTTCAGCCGGAATAGAGCGGTTTTACGTGTACATCTTCCATCGGTAATATAAACGGAAAATCAGGAACATTTTAGTTAATTCTAATGAAAACACATTGATTTTTATCATTTGTATTGGAAACAACATTGTCCTATGTCTTTTCGTGGATCTAAATAATACGAAACCTCGCTCTATGATTCGAAGTTAAAATCCTAAAATTTGGAATAACATTGACGTTTTTCACGTTTTTTATGTAGTTTGATATTACGTAAATATATTCATTTTTACCAATATTTCGATACCATTTCATGTAGTATTACGATATGTGATTTGGCCTTCATATATCAGATTTTCGCATAATATTGCATTTTAAGCAAGTTTTCTTGCATTTTGTTTCATACTAAACATCATCGAATTTAACAATATTTTGACGTTTATCATCCCCTTTTCCTTTATGTGATTTAAACAAAATATCATCGAATTGGGCAATATTTTGCCGTTTTTCCACTTTTTTGTGAATTTTCAGTTTATTGGTATTAATTCATTAAATATACGATAAAAATGATGCAAACACGTAATTGATTAGATAATAAACTTAAATACTTCACCTTTAATCATCTATTTGTTTCTCGTTGAAATACTGAGTATGATATTGAAAAGGGGAGAAGTTCGGTTTTTATTGCATATATCGACGTTTCAGCCGGAATTGAGCGGTTTTACGTGTACATCTTCCATCGGTAATTTAAACGGAAAATCAGGAACATTTTAGTTAATTCTAATGAAAACACATTGATTTTTATCATTTGTATTGGAAACAACATTGTCATATGTCTTTTCTTGGATCTAAATAATACGAAACCTCGCTTAATGATTCGAAGTTAAAATCCACAAATTTGGAATAAAAGTGACTCTCCTCACGTTTTTCATGTAGTTTGATATTCCGTAAATATATTCATTTTTACCAATATTTCAATACTATTTCATGTAGTATCACGATATGTGATTTGGCCTTCATATCTCAGATTTTTGCATAATATTGCATTTTAAGCAAGTTTTCTTGCATTTTGTTTCATACTAAACATCATCGAATTTAGCAATATATTGACGTTTATCATCCCCTTTTCCTTTATGTGATTTAATCAGAATATCATCGAATTAGGCAATATTTTGCCGTTTTTCCTCGTTTTTGTGAATTTTCAGTTTATTGGTATTAATTAATTAAATATACGATAAAAATGATGCAAACACGTAATTGATTAGATAATAAACTTAAATACTTCACCTTTAATCATCTATTTGTTTCTCGTTGAAATACTGAGTAAGATATTGAAAAGGGGAGAAGTTCGGTTTTTATTGCATATATCGACGTTTCAGCCGGAATTGAGCGGTTTTACGTGTACATCTTCCATCGGTAATTTAAACGGAAAATCAGGAACATTTTAGTTAATTCTAATGAAAACACATTGATTTTTATCATTTGTATTGGAAACAACATTGTCATATGTCTTTTCTTGGATCTAAATAATACGAAACCTCGCTTTATGATTTGAAGTTAAAATCCACAAATTTGGAATAATAGTGACTCTCTTCACGTTTTTCATGTAGTTTGATATTACGTAAATATATTCATTTTTACCAATATTTCGATACTATTTCACGTAGCAACACGATATGTGATTTGGCCTTCATATCTATGATTTTTGCATAATATTGCATTTTAAGCAAGTTTTCTTGCATTTTGTTTCATACTAAACATCATCGAATTTAGCAATATTTTTACGTTTATCATCCCCTTTTCCTTTATGTGATTTAAACAATATATCATCGAATTAGGCAATGTTTTGCCGTTTTTTGATATTACGTAAATTAGTTTGATATTACGTAAATAAATTCATTTTTACCAATATTTCGATACTATTTCATGTAGTATCACGGTATGTGATTTGGCCTTCATATCTCATATTTTTGCATAATATTGAATTTTAAGCAAGTTTTCTTGCATTTTGTGTCATACTAAACATCATCTAATTTAACAATATTTTGACGTTTATCATCCCCTTTTCCTTTATGTGATTTAAACAAAATATCATCGAATTAGGCAATATTTTGCCGTTTTTCCACTTTTTTGTGAATTTTCAGTTTATTGGTATTAATTCATTAAATATACGATAAAAATGATGTAAACACGTAATTGATTAGATTATAAACTTAAATACTTCACCTTTAACCATCTATTTGTTTCTCGTTGAAATACTGAGTAAGATATTGAAAAGGGGAGAAGTTCGGTTTTTATTGCATATATCGACGTTTCAGTCGGAATAGAGCGGTTTTACGTGTACATCTTCCATCGGTAATATAAACGGAAAATCAGGAACATTTTAGTTAATTCTAATGAAAACACATTGATTTTTATCATTTGTATTGGAAACAACATTGTCATATGTCTTTTCTTGGATCTAAATAATACGAAACCTCGCTCTATGATTCGAAGTTAAAATCCTCAAATTTATAATAACATTGACGTTTTTCACGTTTTTTATGTAGTTTGATATTACGTAAATATATTCATTTTTACCAATATTTCGATACCATTTCATGTAGTATTACGATATGTGATTTGGCCTTCATATCTCAGATTTTCGCATAATATTGCATTTTAAGCAAGTTTTCTTGCATTTTGTTTCATACTAAACATCATCGAATATAGCAATATTTTGACGTTTATCATCCCCTTTTCCTTTATGTGATTTATACAGAATATCATCGAATTAGGCAATATTTTGCCGTTTTTC
Source organism: Procambarus clarkii (assembly GCF_040958095.1). Taxonomy (NCBI): domain Eukaryota; kingdom Metazoa; phylum Arthropoda; class Malacostraca; order Decapoda; family Cambaridae; genus Procambarus; species Procambarus clarkii. The sequence continues at coordinate 19,036,757 of NC_091240.1, read as the reverse complement.
CTCGTTTTTGTGAATTTTCAGTTTATTGGTATTAATTCATTAAATATACGATAAGAATGATGCAAACACGTAATTGATTAGATAATAAACTTAAATACTTCACCTTTAATCATCTATTTGTTTCTCGTTGAAATACTGAGTTAGATATAGAAAAGGGGAGAAGTTCAGTTTTTATTGCATATATCGACGTTTCAGCCGGAATATAGTGGTTTTACGTGTACATCTTCCATCGGTAATATAAACGGAAAATCAGAAACATTTTAGTTAATTCTAATGAAAACACATTGATTTTTATCATTTGTATTGGAAACAACATTGTCATATGCCTTTTCTTGGATCTAAATAATACGAAACCTCGCTTTATGATTTGAAGTTAAAATCCACAAATTTGGAAAAATAGTGACTCTCCTCACGTTTTTCATGTAGTTTGATATTACGTAAATATATAAATTTTTACCAATATTTCGATACTATTTCATGTAGTATCACGAAATGTGATTTGGCCTTCATATCTCAGATTTTCGCATAATATTGCATTTTAAGAAAGTTTTCTTGCATTTTGTATCATACTAAACATCATCGAATTTAGCAATATTTTGATGTTTATCATCCCCTTTTCCTTTATGTGATTTATACAGAATATCATCGAATTAGGCAATATTTTGCCGTTTTTCCTCGTTTTGGTGAATTTTCAGTTTATTGGTATTAATTCATTAAATATACGATAAGAATGATGCAAACACGTAATTGATTAGATAATAAACTTAAATACTTCACCTTTAATCATCTATTTGTTTCTCGTTGAAATACTGAGTTAGATATAGAAAAGGGGAGAAGTTCGGTTTTTATTGCATATATCGACGTTTCAGCCGGAATATAGCGGTTTTACGTGTACATCTTCCATCGGTAATATAAACGGAAAAACAGGAACATTTTAGTTAATTCTAATGAAAACACATTGATTTTTATCATTTGTATTGGAAACAACATTGTCATATGTCTTTTCTTGGATCTAAATAATACGAAACCTCGCTTTATGATTTGAAGTTAAAATCCACAAATTTGGAATAATAGTGACTCTCTTCACGTTTTTCATGTAGTTTGATATTACGTAAATACATTCATTTTTACCAATATTTCGATACTATTTCACGTAGCAACACGATATGTGATTTGGCCTTCATATCTATGATTTTTGCATAATATTGCATTTTAAGCAAGTTTTCTTGCATTTTGTTTCATACTAAACATCATCGAATTTAGCAATATTTTTACGTTTATCATCCCCTTTTCCTTTATGTGATATAAACAAAATATCATCGAATTAGGCAATGTTTTGCCGTTTTTTGATATTACGTAAATTAGTTTGATATTACGTAAATAAATTAATTTTTACTAATATTTCGATACTATTTCATGTAGTATCACGGTATGTGATTTGGCCTTCATATCTCATATTTTAGCATAATATTGCATTTTAAGCAAGTTTTCTTGCATTTTGTGTCATACTAAACATCATCGAATTTAACAATATTTTGACGTTTATCATCCCCTTTTCCTTTATGTGATTTAAACAAAATATCATCGAATTAGGCAATATTTTGCCGTTTTTCCACTTTTTTGTGAATTTTCAGTTTATTGGTATTATTCATTAAATATACGATAAAAATGATGCAAACACGTAATTGATTAGATTATAAACTTAAATACTTCACCTTTAACCATCTATTTGTTTCTCGTTGAAATACTGAGCAAGATATTGAAAAGGGGAGAAGTTCGGTTTTTATTGCATATATCGACGTTTCAGCCGGAATAGAGCGGTTTTACGTGTACATCTTCCATCGGTAATATAAACGGAAAATCAGGAACATTTTAGTTAATTCTAATGAAAACACATTGATTTTTATCATTTGTATTGGAAACAACATTGTCATATGTCTTTTCTTGGATCTAAATAATACGAAACCTCGCTCTATGATTCGAAGTTAAAATCCTCAAATTTGGAATAACATTGACGTTTTTCACGTTTTTTATGTAGTTTGATATTACGTAAATATATAAATTTTTACCAATATTTCGATACTATTTCATGTAGTATCACGAAATGTGATTTGGCCTTCATATCTCAGATTTTCGCATAATATTGCATTTTAAGAAAGTTTTCTTGCATTTTGTATCATACTAAACATCATCGAATTTAGCAATATTTTGACGTTTATCATCCCCTTTTCCTTTATGTGATTTAAACAAAATATCATCGAATTAGGCAATGTTTTGCCGTTTTTCCACGTTTTTGTGAATTTTCAGTTTATTGGTATTAATTCATTAAATATACGATAAAAATGATGCAAACACGTAATTGATTAGATAATAAAGTTAAATACTTCACCTTTAGTCATCTATTTGTTTCTCGTTGAAATACTGAGTAAGATATTGAAAAGGGGAGAAGTTCGGTTTTTATTGCATATATCGACGTTTCAGCCTGAATAAAGCGGTTTTACGTGTACATCTTACATCGGTAATATAAACGGAAAATCAGGAACATTTTAGTTAATTCTAATGAAAACACATTGATTTTTATCATTTGTATTGGAAACAACATTTTCATATGTCTTTTCTTGGATCTAAATAATACGAAACCTCGATTTATGATTTGAAGTTAAAATCCACAAATTTGGAATAATAGTGACTCTCTTCACGTTTTTCATGTAGTTTGATATTACGTAAATATATTCATTTTTACCAATATTTCGATACTATTTCACGTAGTATCACGATATGTGATTTGGCCTTCATATCTCTGATTTTTGCATAATATTGAATTTTCGGCAAGTTTTCTTGCATTTTGGTTCATACTAATTATCATCGAATTTAGCAATATTTTGACGTTTATCATCCCCTTTTCCTTTATGTGATTTAAACAAAATATCATCGAATTAGGCAATATTTTGCCGTTTTTCCACGTTTTTTGTGAATTTTCAGTTTATTGGTATTAATTCATTAAATATACGATAAAAATGATGCAAACACGTAATTGATTAGATAATAAAGTTAAATACTTCACCTTTAATCATCTATTTGTTTCTCGTTGAAATACTGAGTAAGATATTGAAAAGGGGAGAAGTTCGTTTTTTTTTCATATATCGACGTTTCAGCCGGATTAGAGCGGTTTTACGTGTACATCTTCCGTCGGTAATATAAATGGAAAATCAGGAACATTTTAGTTAATTCTAATGAAAACACATTGATTTTTATCATTTGTATTGGAAAAAACATTGTCATATGTCTTTTCTTGGATCTAAATAATACGAAACCTCGCTTTATGATTTGAAGTTAAAATCCACAAATTTGGAAAAATAGTGACTCTCCTCACGTTTTTCATGTAGTTTGATATTACGTAAATATATAAATTTTTACCAATATTTCGATACTATTTCATGTAGTATCACGAAATGTGATTAGGCCTTCATATCTCAGATTTTCGCATAATATTGCATTTTAAGAAAGTTTTCTTGCATTTTGTATCATACTAAACATCATCGAATTTAGCAATATTTTGACGTTTATCATCCCCTTTTCCTTTATGTGATTTAAACAAAATATCATCGAATTAGGCAATATTTTGCCGTTTTTCCACGTTTTTGTGAATTTTCAGTTTATTGGTATTAATTCATTAAATATACGATAAAAATGATGCAAACACGTAATTGATTATATAATAAAGTTAAATACTTCACCTTTAGTCATCTATTTGTTTCTCGTTGAAATACTGAGTAAGATATTGAAAAGGGGAGAAGTTCGGTTTTTATTGCATATATCGACGTTTCAGCCGGAATAAAGCGGTTTTACGTGTACATCTTACATCGGTAATATAAACGGAAAATCAGGAACATTTTAGTTAATTCTAATGAAAACACATTGATTTTTATCATTTGTATTGGAAACAACATTTTCATATGTCTTTTCTTGGATCTAAATAATACGAAACCTCGATTTATGATTTGAAGTTAAAATCCACAAATTTGGAATAATAGTGACTCTCTTCACGTTTTTCATGTAGTTTGATATTACGTAAATATACCAATATTTAAAATATAAATATATACATTTTATAAAAATATACATTTTTACCAATATTTCGATACTATTTCACGTAGTATCACGATATGTGATTTGGCCTTCATATCTCTGATTTTTGCATAATATTGCATTTTGGGCAAGTTTTCTTGCATTTTGGTTCATACTAAACATCATCGAATTTAGCAATATTTTGACGTTTATCATCCCCTTTTCCTTTATGTGATTTAAACAAAATATCATCGAATTAGGCAATATTTTGCCGTTTTTCCACGTTTTTGTGAATTTTCAGTTTATTGGTATTAATTCATTAAATATACGATAAAAATGATGCAAACACGTAATTGATTAGATAATAAAGTTAAATACTTCACCTTTAATCATCTATTTGTTTCTCGTTGAAATACTGAGTAAGATATTGAAAAGGGGAGAAGTTCGTTTTTTTTTCATATATCGACGTTTCATCCGGATTAGAGCGGTTTTACGTGTACATCTTCCGTCGGTAATATAAATGGAAAATCAGGAACATTTTAGTTAATTCTAATGAAAACACATTGATTTTTATCATTTGTATTGGAAACAACATTGTCATATGTCTTTTCTTGGATCTAAATAATGCGAAACCTCGCTTTATGATTCGAAGTTAAAATCCACAAATTTGGAATAATAATGACTCTCTTCACGTTTTTCATGTAGTTTGATATTACGTAAATATATTCATTTTTACCAATATTTCGATACTATTTCATGTAGTATCACGATATGTGATTTGGCCTTCATATATCAGATTTTTGCATAATATTGCATTTTAAGCAAGATTTCTTGCATTTTGTTTCATACTAAACATCATCGAATTTAGCAATATTTTGACGTTTCTCATCCCCTTTTCCTTTATGTGATTTATACAGAATATCATCGAATTAGGCAATATTTTGCCGTTTTTCCTCGTTTTTGTGAATTTTCAGTTTATTTGTATTAATTCATTAAATATACGATAAGAATGATGGAAACACGTAATTGATTAGATAATAAACTTAAATACTTCACCTTTAATCATCTATTTGTTTCTCGTTGAAATACTGAGTTAGATATAGAAAAGGGGAGAAGTTCGGTTTTTATTGCATATATCGACGTTTCAGCCGGAATATAGCGGTTTTACATGTACATCTTCCATCGGTAATATAAACGGAAAATCAGGAACATTTTAGTTAATTCTAATGAAAACACATTGATTTTTATCATTTGTATTGGAAACAACATTGTCATATGTCTTTTCTTGGATCTAAATAATACGAAACCTCGCTTAATGATTCGAAGTTAAAATCCACAAATTTGGAATAATAGTGACTCTCCTCACGTTTTTCATGTAGTTTGATATTACGTAAATATAAAAATTTTTACCAATATTTCGATACTATTTCATGTAGTATCACGAAATGTGATTTGGCCTTCATATCTCAGATTTTCGCATAATATTGCATTTTAAGAAAGTTTTCTTGCATTTTGTATCATACTAAACATCATCGAATTTAGCAATATTTTGACGTTTATCATCCCCTTTTCCTTTATGTGATTTATACAGAATATCATCCAATTAGGCAATATTTTGCCGTTTTTCCTCGTTTTGGTGAATTTTCAGTTTATTGGTATTAATTCATTAAATATACGATAGGAATGATGCAAACACGTAATTGATTAGATAATAAACTTAAATACTTCACCTTTAATCATCTATTTGTTTCTCGTTGAAATACTGAGTTAGATATAGAAAAGGGGAGAAGTTCGGTTTTTATTGCATATATCGACGTTTCAGCCGGAATATAGCGGTTTTACGTGTACATCTTCCATCGGTAATATAAACGGAAAATCAGGAACATTTTAGTTAATTCTAATGAAAACACATTGATTTTTATCATTTGTATTGGAAACCACATTGTCATATGTCTTTTCTTGGATCTAAATAATACGAAACCTCGCTTTATGATTTGAAGTTAAAATCCACAAATTTGGAATAATAGTGACTCTCTTCACGTTTTCATGTAGTTTGATATTACGTAAATATATTCATTTTTACCAATATTTCGATACTATTTCACGTAGCAACACGATATTTGATTTGGCCTTCATATCTATGATTTTTGCATAATATTGCATTTTAAGCAAGTTTTCTTGCATTTTGTTTCATACTAAACATCATCGAATTTAGCAATATTTTTACGTTTATCATCCCCTTTTCCTTTATGTGATTTAAACAAAATATCATCGAATTAGGCAATGTTTTGCCGTTTTTTGATATTACGTAAATTAGTTTGATATTACGTAAATAAATTCATTTTTACCAATATTTCGATACTATTTCATGTAGTATCACGGTATGTGATTTGGCCTTCATATCTCATATTTTTGCATAATATTGCATTTTAAGCAAGTTTTCTTGCATTTTGTGTCATACTAAACATCATCGAATTTAACAATATTTTGACGTTTATCATCCCCTTTTCCTTTTGTGTGATTTAAACAAAATATCATCGAATTAGGCAATATTTTTGGCCGTTTTTCCACTTTTTTGTGAATTTTCAGTTTATTGGTATTAATTCATTAAATATACGATAAAAATGATGCAAACACGTAATTGATTAGATTATAAACTTAAATACTTCACCTTTAACCATCTTTTTGTTTCTCGTTGAAATACTGAGTAAGATATTGAAAAGGGGAGAAGTTCGGTTTTTATTGCATATATCGACGTTTCAGCCGGAATAGAGCGGTTTTACGTGTACATCTTCCATCGGTAATATAAACGGAAAATCAGGAACATTTTAGTTAATTCTAATGAAAACACATTGATTTTTATCATTTGTATTGGAAACAACATTGTCATATGTCTTTTCTTGGATCTAAATAATACGAAACCTCGCTCTATGATTCGAAGTTAAAATCCTCAAATTTGGAATAACATTGACGTTTTTCACGTTTTTTATGTAGTTTGATATTACGTAAATATATTCATTTTTACCAATATTTCGATACCATTTCATGTAGTATTACGATATGTGATTTGGCCTTCATATCTCAGATTTTCGCATAATATTGCATTTTAAGCAAGTTTTCTTGCATTTTGTTTCATACTAAACATCATCGAATATAGCAATATTTTGACGTTTATCATCCCCTTTTCCTTTATGTGATTTATACAGAATATCACCCAATTAGGCAATATTTTGCCGTTCTTCCTCGTTTTGGTGAATTTTCAGTTTATTGGTATTAATTCATTAAATATACGATAAGAATGATGCAAACACGTAATTGATTAGATAATAAACTTAAATACTTCACCTTTAATCATCTATTTGTTTCTCGTTGAAATACTGAGTTAGATATAGAAAAGGGGAGAAGTTCGGTTTTTATTGCATATATCGACGTTTCAGCCGGAATATAGCGGTTTTACGTGTACATCTTCCATCGGTAATATAAACGGAAAATCAGGAACATTTTAGTTAATTCTAATGAAAACACATTGATTTTTATCATTTGTATTGGAAACAACATTGTCATATGTCTTTTCTTGGATCTAAATAATACGAAACCTCGCTTTATGATTTGAAGTTAAAATCCACAAATTTGGAATAATAGTGACTCTCTTCACGTTTTTCATGTAGTTTGATATTACGTAAATATATTCATTTTTACCAATATTTCGATACTATTTCACGTAGCAACACGATATGTGATTTCGCCTTCATATCTATGATTTTTGAATAATATTGCATTTTAAGCAAGTTTTCTTGCATTTTGTTTCATACTAAACATCATCGAATTTAGCAATATTTTTACGTTTATCATCCCCTTTTCCTTTATGTGATTTAAACAAAATATCATCGAATTAGGCAATGTTTTCCCGTTTTTTGATATTACGTAAATTAGTTTGATATTACGTAAATAAATTCATTTTTTACCAATATTTAGATACTATTTCATGTAGTATCACGGTGTGTGATTTGGCCTTCATATCTCATATTTTTGCATAATATTGCATTTTAAGCAAGTTTTCTTGCATTTTGTGTCATACTAAACATCATCGAATTTAACAATATTTTGACGTTTATCATCCCCTTTTCCTTTTGTGTGATTTAAACAAAATATCATCGAATTAGGCAATATTTTTGGCCGTTTTTCCACTTTTTTGTGAATTTTCAGTTTATTGGTATTAATTCATTAAATATACGATAAAAATGATGCAAACACGTAATTGATTAGATTATAAACTTAAATACTTCACCTTTAACCATCTATTTGTTTCTCGTTGAAATACTGAGTAAGATATTGAAAAGGGGAGAAGTTCGGTTTTTATTGCATATATCGACGTTTCAGCCGGAATAGAGCGGTTTTACGTGTACATCTTCCATCGGTAATATAAACGGAAAATCAGGAACATTTTAGTTAATTCTAATGAAAACACATTGATTTTTATCATTTGTATTGGAAACAACATTGTCATATGTCTTTTCTTGGATCTAAATAATACGAAACCTCGCTCTATGATTCGAAGTTAAAATCCTCAAATTTGGAATAACATTGACGTTTTTCACGTTTTTTATGTAGTTTGATATTACGTAAATATATTCATTTTTACCAATATTTCGATACCATTTCATGTAGTATTACGATATGTGATTTGGCCTTCATATCTCAGATTTTCGCATAATATTGCATTTTAAGCAAGTTTTCTTGCATTTTGTGTCATACTAAACATCATCGAATTTAATAATATTTTGACGTTTATCATCCCCTTTTCCTTTATGTGATTTAAACAAAATATCATCGAATTAGGCAATATTTTGCCGTTTTTCCACTTTTTTGTGAATTTTCAGTTTATTGGTATTAATTCATTAAATATACGATAAAAATGATGCAAACACGTAATTGATTAGATAATAAACTTAAATACTTCACCTTTAATCATCTATTTGTTTCTCGTTGAAATACTGAGTATGATATTGAAAAGGGGAGAAGTTCGGTTTTTATTGCATATATCGACGTTTCAGCCGGAATTGAGCGGTTTTACGTGTACATCTTCCATCGGTAATTTAAACGGAAAATCAGGAACATTTTAGTTAATTCTAATGAAATCACATTGATTTTTATCATTTGTATTGGAAACAACATTGTCATATGTCTTTTCTTGGATCTAAATAATACGAAACCTCGCTTTATGATTCGAAGTTAAAATCCACAAATTTGGAATAATAGTGACTCTCCTCACGTTTTTCATGTAGTTTGATATTACGTAAATATAAAAATTTTTACCAATATTTCGATACTATTTCATGTAGTATCACGAAATGTGATTTGGCCTTCATATCTCAGATTTTCGCATAATATTGCATTTTAAGAAAGTTTTCTTGCATTTTGTATCATACTAAACATCATCGAATTTAGCAATATTTTGACGTTTATCATCCCCTTTTCCTTTATGTGATTTATACAGAATATCATCCAATTAGGCAATATTTTGCCGTTTTTCCTCGTTTTGGTGAATTTTCAGTTTATTGGTATTAATTCATTAAATATACGATAAGAATGATGCAAACACGTAATTGATTAGATAATAAACTTAAATACTTCACCTTTAATCATCTATTTGTTTCTCGTTGAAATACTGAGTTAGATATAGAAAAGGGGAGAAGTTCGGTTTTTATTGCATATATCGACGTTTCAGCCGGAATATAGCGGTTTTACGTGTACATCTTCCATCGGTAATATAAACGGAAAATCAGGAACATTTTAGTTAATTCTAATGAAAACACATTGATTTTTATCATTTGTATTGGAAACAACATTGTCATATGTCTTTTCTTGGATCTAAATAATACGAAACCTCGCTCTATGATTCGAAGTTAAAATCCTCAAATTTGGAATAACATTGACGTTTTTCACGTTTTTTATGTAGTTTGATATTACGTAAATATATTAATTTTTACCAATATTTCGATACCATTTCATGTAGTATTACGATATGTGATTTGGCCTTCATATCTCAGATTTTCGCAAAATATTGCATTTTAAGCAAGTTTTCTTGCATTTTGTTTCATACTAAACATCATCGAATATAGCAATATTTTGACGTTTATCATCCCCTTTTCCTTTATGTGATTTATACAGAATATCATCGAATTAGGCAATATTTGGCCGTTTTTCCTCGTTTTTGTGAATTTTCAGTTTATTGGTATTAATTCATTAAATATACGATAAGAATGATGCAAACACGTAATTGACTAGATAATAAACTTAAATATTTCACCTTTAATCATCTATTTGTTTCTCGTTGAAATACTGAGTTAGATATAGAAAAGGGGAGAAGTTCGGTTTTTATTGCATATATCGACGTTTCAGCCGGAATATACGCGGTTTTACGTGTACATCTTCCATCGGTAATATAAACGGAAAATCAGGAACATTTTAGTTAATTCTAATGAAAACACATTGATTTTTATTATTTGTATTGGAAACAACATTGTCATATGTCTTTTCTTGGATCTAAATAATACGAAACCTCGCTTTATGATTTGAAGTTAAAATCCACAAATTTGGAAAAATAGTGAGTCTCCTCACATTTTTCATGTAGTTTGATATTACGTAAATATTTAAATTTTTACCAATATTTCGATACTATTTCATGTAGTATCACGAAATGTGATTTGGCCTTCATATCTCAGATTTTCGCATAATATTGCATTTTAAGAAAGTTTTCTTGCATTTTGTATCATACTAAACATCATCGAATTTAGCAATATTTTGACGTTCATCATCCCCTTTTCCTTTATGTGATTTAAACAAAATATCATCGAATTAGGCAATATTTTGCCGTTTTTCCACGTTTTTGTGAATTTTCAGTTTATTGGTATTAATTCATTAAATATACGATAAAAATGATGCAAACACGTAATTGATTAGATAATAAAGTTAAATACTTCACCTTTAATCATCTATTTTTTTCTCGTTGAAATACTGAGTAAGATATTGAAAAGGGGAGAAGTTCATTTTTTTTTCATATATCGACGTTTCAGCCGGATTAGAGCGGTTTTACGTGTACATCTTCCGTCGGTAATATAAACGGAAAATCAGGAACATTTTAGTTAATTCTAATGAAAACACATTGATTTTTATCATTTGTATTGGAAACAACATTGTCATATGTCTTTTCTTGGATCTAAATAATTCGAAACCTCGCTCTATGATTCGAAGTTAATATCCTCAAATTTTGAATAATATTGACTTTTTTCACGTTTTTTATGTAGTTTGATATTACGTAAATAAATTCATTTTTACCAATATTTCGATACTATTTCATGTAGTATCACGGTATGTGATTTGGCCTTCATATCTCAGATTTTCGCATAATATTGCATTTTAAGAAAGTTTTCTTGCATTTTGTATCATACTAAACATCATCGAATTTAGCAATATTTTGATGTTTATCATCCCCTTTTCCTTTATGTGATTTAATCAGAATATCATCGAATTAGGCAATATTTTGCCGTTTTTCCACTTTTTTGTGAATTTTCAGTTTATTGGTATTAATTCATTAAATATACGATAAAAATGATGCAAACACGTAATTGATTAGATAATAAACTTAAATACTTCACCTTTAATCATCTATTTGTTTCTCGTTGAAATACTGAGTATGATATTGAAAAGGGGAGAAGTTCGGTTTTTATTGCATATATCGACGTTTCAGCCGGAATAGAGCGGTTTTACGTGTACATCTTCCATCGGTAATATAAACGGAAAATCAGGAACATTTTAGTTAATTCTAATGAAAACACATTGATTTTTATCATTTGTATTGGAAACAACATTGTCATATGTCTTTTCTTGGATCTAAATAATACGAAACCTCGCTCTATGATTCGAAGTTAAAATCCTCAAATTTGGAATAACATTGACGTTTTTCACGTTTTTTATGTAGTTTGATATTACGTAAATATATTAATTTTTACCAATATTTCGATACCATTTCATGTAGTATTACGATATGTGATTTGGCCTTCATATCTCAGATTTTCGCAAAATATTGCATTTTAAGCAAGTTTTCTTGCATTTTGTTTCATACTAAACATCATCGAATATAGCAATATTTTGACGTTTATCATCCCCTTTTCCTTTATGTGATTTATACAGAATATCATCGAATTAGGCAATATTTGGCCGTTTTTCCTCGTTTTTGTGAATTTTCAGTTTATTGGTATTAATTCATTAAATATACGATAAGAATGATGCAAACACGTAATTGACTAGATAATAAACTTAAATATTTCACCTTTAATCATCTATTTGTTTCTCGTTGAAATACTGAGTTAGATATAGAAAAGGGGAGAAGTTCGGTTTTTATTGCATATATCGACGTTTCAGCAGGAATATACGCGGTTTTACGTGTACATCTTCCATCGGTAATATAAACGGAAAATCAGGAACATTTTAGTTAATTCTAATGAAAACACATTGATTTTTATTATTTGTATTGGAAACAACATTGTCATATGTCTTTTCTTGGATCTAAATAATACGAAACCTCGCTTTATGATTTGAAGTTAAAATCCACAAATTTGGAAAAATAGTGAGTCTCCTCACATTTTTCATGTAGTTTGATATTACGTAAATATTTAAATTTTTACCAATATTTCGATACTATTTCATGTAGTATCACGAAATGTGATTTGGCCTTCATATCTCAGATTTTCGCATAATATTGCATTTTAAGAAAGTTTTCTTGCATTTTGTATCATACTAAACATCATCGAATTTAGCAATATTTTGACGTTCATCATCCCCTTTTCCTTTATGTGATTTAAACAAAATATCATCGAATTAGGCAATATTTTGCCGTTTTTCCACGTTTTTGTGAATTTTCAGTTTATTGGTATTAATTCATTAAATATACGATAAAAATGATGCAAACACGTAATTGATTAGATAATAAAGTTAAATACTTCACCTTTAATCATCTATTTTTTTCTCGTTGAAATACTGAGTAAGATATTGAAAAGGGGAGAAGTTCATTTTTTTTTCATATATCGACGTTTCAGCCGGATTAGAGCGGTTTTACGTGTACATCTTCCGTCGGTAATATAAACGGAAAATCAGGAACATTTTAGTTAATTCTAATGAAAACACATTGATTTTTATCATTTGTATTGGAAACAACATTGTCATATGTCTTTTCTTGGATCTAAATAATTCGAAACCTCGCTCTATGATTCGAAGTTAATATCCTCAAATTTTGAATAATATTGACTTTTTTCACGTTTTTTATGTAGTTTGATATTACGTAAATAAATTCATTTTTACCAATATTTCGATACTATTTCATGTAGTATCACGGTATGTGATTTGGCCTTCATATCTCAGATTTTCGCATAATATTGCATTTTAAGAAAGTTTTCTTGCATTTTGTATCATACTAAACATCATCGAATTTAGCAATATTTTGATGTTTATCATCCCCTTTTCCTTTATGTGATTTAATCAGAATATCATCGAATTAGGCAATATTTTGCCGTTTTTCCACTTTTTTGTGAATTTTCAGTTTATTGGTATTAATTCATTAAATATACGATAAAAATGATGCAAACACGTAATTGATTAGATAATAAACTTAAATACTTCACCTTTAATCATCTATTTGTTTCTCGTTGAAATACTGAGTATGATATTGAAAAGGGGAGAAGTTCGGTTTTTATTGCATATATCGACGTTTCAGCCGGAATTGAGCGGTTTTACGTGTACATCTTCCATCGGTAATTTAAACGGAAAATCAGGAACATTTTAGTTAATTCTAATGAAATCACATTGATTTTTATCATTTGTATTGGAAACAACATTGTCATATGTCTTTTCTTGGATCTAAATAATACGAAACCTCGCTTTATGATTCGAAGTTAAAATCCACAAATTTGGAATAATAGTGACTCTCCTCACGTTTTTCATGTAGTTTGATATTACGTAAATATAAAAATTTTTACCAATATTTCGATACTATTTCATGTAGTATCACGAAATGTGATTTGGCCTTCATATCTCAGATTTTCGCATAATATTGCATTTTAAGAAAGTTTTCTTGCATTTTGTATCATACTAAACATCATCGAATTTAGCAATATTTTGACGTTTATCATCCCCTTTTCCTTTATGTGATTTATACAGAATATCATCCAATTAGGCAATATTTTGCCGTTTTTCCTCGTTTTGGTGAATTTTCAGTTTATTGGTATTAATTCATTAAATATACGATAAGAATGATGCAAACACGTAATTGATTAGATAATAAACTTAAATACTTCACCTTTAATCATCTATTTGTTTCTCGTTGAAATACTGAGTTAGATATAGAAAAGGGGAGAAGTTCGGTTTTTATTGCATATATCGACGTTTCAGCCGGAATATAGCGGTTTTACGTGTACATCTTCCATCGGTAATATAAACGGAAAATCAGGAACATTTTAGTTAATTCTAATGAAAACACATTGATTTTTATCATTTGTATTGGAAACAACATTGTCATATGTCTTTTCTTGGATCTAAATAATACGAAACCTCGCTTTATGATTTGAAGTTAAAATCCACAAATTTGGAATAATAGTGACTCTCTTCACGTTTTTCAAGTAGTTTGATATTACGTAAATATATTCATTTTTACCAATATTTCGATAATATTTCACGTAGCAACACGATATGTGATTTGGCCTTCATATCTATGATTTTTGCATAATATTGCATTTTAAGCAAGTTTTCTTGCATTTTGTTTCATACTAAACATCATCGAATTTAGCAATATTTTTACGTTTATCATCCCCTTTTCCTTTATCTGATTTAAACAAAATATCATCGAATTAGGCAATGTTTTGCCGTTTTTTGATATTACGTAAATTAGTTTGATATTACGTAAATAAATTCATTTTTACCAATATTTGGATCTATTTCATGTAGTATCACAGTATGTGATTTGGCCTTCATATTTCATATTTTTGCATAATATTGCATTTTAAGCAAGTTTTCTTGCATTTTGTGTCATACTAAACATCATCGAATTTAACAATATTTTGACGTTTATCATCCCCTTTTCCTTTACGTGATTTAAACAAAATATCATCGAATTAGGCAATATTTTGCCGTTTTTCCACTTTTTTGTGAATTTTCAGTTTATTGGTATTAATTCATTATATATACGATAAAAATGATGCAAACACGTAATTGATTAGATTATAAACTTAAATACTTCACCTTTAACCATCTATTTGTTTCTCGTTGAAATACTGAGTAAGATATTGAAAAGGGGAGAAGTTCGGTTTTTATTGCATATATCGACGTTTCAGCCGGAATAGAGCGGTTTTACGTGTACATCTTCCATCGGTAATATAAACGGAAAATCAGGAACATTTTAGTTAATTCTAATGAAAACACATTGATTTTTATCATTTGTATTGGAAACAACATTGTCATATGTCTTTTCTTGGATCTAAATAATACGAAACCTCGCTCTATGATTCGAAGTTAAAATCCTCAAATTTGGAATAACATTGACGTTTTTCACGTTTTTTATGTAGTTTGATATTACGTAAATATATTAATTTTTACCAATATTTCGATACCATTTCATGTAGTATTACGATATGTGATTTGGCCTTCATATCTCAGATTTTCGCAAAATATTGCATTTTAAGCAAGTTTTCTTGCATTTTGTTTCATACTAAACATCATCGAATATAGCAATATTTTGACGTTTATCATCCCCTTTTCCTTTATGTGATTTATACAGAATATCATCGAATTAGGCAATATTTGGCCGTTTTTCCTCGTTTTTGTGAATTTTCAGTTTATTGGTATTAATTCATTAAATATACGATAAGAATGATGCAAACACGTAATTGACTAGATAATAAACTTAAATATTTCACCTTTAATCATCTATTTGTTTCTCGTTGAAATACTGAGTTAGATATAGAAAAGGGGAGAAGTTCGGTTTTTATTGCATATATCGACGTTTCAGCCGGAATATACGCGGTTTTACGTGTACATCTTCCATCGGTAATATAAACGGAAAATCAGGAACATTTTAGTTAATTCCAATGAAAACACATTGATTTTTATTATTTGTATTGGAAACAACATTGTCATATGTCTTTTCTTGGATCTAAATAATACGAAACCTCGCTTTATGATTTGAAGTTAAAATCCACAAATTTGGAAAAATAGTGAGTCTCCTCACATTTTTCATGTAGTTTGATATTACGTAAATATTTAAATTTTTACCAATATTTCGATACTATTTCATGTAGTATCACGAAATGTGATTTGGCCTTCATATCTCAGATTTTCGCATAATATTGCATTTTAAGAAAGTTTTCTTGCATTTTGTATCATACTAAACATCATCGAATTTAGCAATATTTTGACGTTCATCATCCCCTTTTCCTTTATGTGATTTAAACAAAATATCATCGAATTAGGCAATATTTTGCCGTTTTTCCACGTTTTTGTGAATTTTCAGTTTATTGGTATTAATTCATTAAATATACGATAAAAATGATGCAAACACGTAATTGATTAGATAATAAAGTTAAATACTTCACCTTTAATCATCTATTTTTTTCTCGTTGAAATACTGAGTAAGATATTTAAAAGGGGAGAAGTTCATTTTTTTTTCATATATCGACGTTTCAGCCGGATTAGAGCGGTTTTACGTGTACATCTTCCGTCGGTAATATAAACGGAAAATCAGGAACATTTTAGTTAATTCTAATGAAAACACATTGATTTTTATCATTTGTATTGGAAACAACATTGTCATATGTCTTTTCTTGGATCTAAATAATTCGAAACCTCGCTCTATGATTCGAAGTTAATATCCTCAAATTTTGAATAATATTGACTTTTTTCACGTTTTTTATGTAGTTTGATATTACGTAAATAAATTCATTTTTACCAATATTTCGATACTATTTCATGTAGTATCACGGTATGTGATTTGGCCTTCATATCTCAGATTTTCGCATAATATTGCATTTTAAGAAAGTTTTCTTGCATTTTGTATCATACTAAACATCATCGAATTTAGCAATATTTTGATGTTTATCATCCCCTTTTCCTTTATGTGATTTAATCAGAATATCATCGAATTAGGCAATATTTTGCCGTTTTTCCTCGTTTTTGTGAATTTTCAGTTTATTGGTATTAATTAATTAAATATACGATAAAAATGATGCAAACACGTAATTGATTAGATAATAAACTTAAATACTTCACCTTTAATCATCTATTTGTTTCTCGTTGAAATACTGAGTAAGATATTGAAAAGGGGAGAAGTTCGGTTTTTATTGCATATATCGACGTTTCAGCCGGAATTGAGCGGTTTTACGTGTACATCTTCCATCGGTAATTTAAACGGAAAATCAGGAACATTTTAGTTAATTCTAATGAAAACACATTGATTTTTATCATTTGTATTGGAAACAACATTGTCATATGTCTTTTCTTGGATCTAAATAATACGAAACCTCGCTTTATGATTTGAAGTTAAAATCCACAAATTTGGAATAATAGTGACTCTCTTCACGTTTTTCATGTAGTTTGATATTACGTAAATATATTCATTTTTACCAATATTTCGATACTATTTCACGTAGCAACACGATATGTGATTTGGCCTTCATATCTATGATTTTTGCATAATATTGCATTTTAAGCAAGTTTTCTTGCATTTTGTTTCATACTAAACATCATCGAATTTAGCAATATTTTTACGTTTATCATCCCCTTTTTTTTTATGTGATTTAAACAATATATCATCGAATTAGGCAATGTTTTGCCGTTTTTTGATATTACGTAAATTAGTTTGATTTACGTAAATAAATTCATTTTTACCAATATTTCGATACTATTTCATGTAGTATCACGGTATGTGATTTGGCCTTCATATCTCATATTTTTGCATAATATTGAATTTTAAGCAAGTTTTCTTGCATTTTGTGTCATACTAAACATCATCTAATTTAACAATATTTTGACGTTTATCATCCCCTTTTCCTTTATGTGATTTAAACAAAATATCATCGAATTAGGCAATATTTTGCCGTTTTTCCACTTTTTTGTGAATTTTCAGTTTATTAGTATTAATTCATTAAATATACGATAAAAATGATGTAAACACGTAATTGATTAGATTATAAACTTAAATACTTCACCTTTAACCATCTATTTGTTTCTCGTTGAAATACTGAGTAAGATATTGAAAAGGGGAGAAGTTCGGTTTTTATTGCATATATCGACGTTTAAGCCGGAATAGAGCGGTTTTACGTGTACATCTTCCATCGGTAATATAAACGGAAAATCAGGAACATTTTAGTTAATTCTAATGAAAACACATTGATTTTTATCATTTGTATTGGAAACAACATTGTCATATGTCTTTTCTTGGATCTAAATAATACGAAACCTCGCTCTATGATTCGAAGTTAAAATCCTCAAATTTATAATAACATTGACGTTTTTCACGTTTTTTATGTAGTTTGATATTACGTAAATATATTCATTTTTACCAATATTTCGATACCATTTCATGTAGTATTACGATATGTGATTTGGCCTTCATATCTCAGATTTTCGCATAATATTGCATTTTAAGCAAGTTTTCTTGCATTTTGTTTCATACTAAACATCATCGAATATAGCAATATTTTGACGTTTATCATCCCCTTTTCCTTTATGTGATTTATACAGAATATCATCGAATTAGGCAATATTTTGCCGTTTTTCCTCGTTTTTGTGAATTTTCAGTTTATTGGTATTAATTCATTAAATATACGATAAGAATGATGCAAACACGTAATTGATTAGATAATAAACTTAAATACTTCACCTTTAATCATCTATTTGTTTCTCGTTGAAATACTGAGTTAGATATAGAAAAGGGGAGAAGTTCAGTTTTTATTGCATATATCGACGTTTCAGCCGGAATATAGTGGTTTTACGTGTACATCTTCCATCGGTAATATAAACGGAAAATCAGGAACATTTTAGTTAATTCTAATGAAAACACATTGATTTTTATCATTTGTATTGGAAACAACATTGTCATATGCCTTTTCTTGGATCTAAATAATACGAAACCTCGCTTTATGATTTGAAGTTAAAATCCACAAATTTGGAAAAATAGTGACTCTCCTCACGTTTTTCATGTAGTTTGATATTACGTAAATATATAAATTTTTACCAATATTTCGATACTATTTCATGTAGTATCACGAAATGTGATTTGGCCTTCATATCTCAGATTTTCGCATAATATTGCATTTTAAGAAAGTTTTCTTGCATTTTGTATCATACTAAACATCATCGAATATAGCAATATTTTGACGTTTATCATCCCCTTTTCCTTTATGTGATTTATACAGAATATCATCGAATTAGGCAATATTTTGCCGTTTTTCCTCGTTTTTGTGAATTTTCAGTTTATTGGTATTAATTCATTAAATATACGATAAAAATGATGCAAACGCGTAATTGATTAGATAATAAACTTAAATACTTCACCTTTAGTCATCTATTTGTTTCTCGTTGAAATACTGAGTAAGATATTGAAAAGGGGAGAAGTTCGGTTTTTATTGCATATATCGACGTTTCAGCCTGAATAAAGCGGTTTTACGTGTACATCTTACATCGGTAATATAAACGGAAAATCAGGAACATTTTAGTTAATTCTAATGAAAACACATTGATTTTTATCATTTGTATTGGAAACAACATTTTCATATGTCTTTTCTTGGATCTAAATAATACGAAACCTCGATTTATGATTTGAAGTTAAAATCCACAAATTTGGAATAATAGTGATTCTCTTCACGTTTTTCATGTAGTTTGATATTACGTAAATATATTAATTTTTACCAATATTTCGATACTATTTCACGTAGTATCACGATATGTGATTTGGCCTTCATATCTCTGATTTTTGCATAATATTGAATTTTGGGCAAGTTTTCTTGCATTTTGGTTCATACTAAACATCATCGAATTTAGCAATATTTTGACGTTTATCATCCCCTTTTCCTTTATGTGATTTAAACAAAATATCATCGAATTAGGCAATATTTTGCCGTTTTTCCACGTTTTTGTGAATTTTCAGTTTATTGGTATTAATTCATTAAATATACGATAAAAATGATGCAAACACGTAATTGATTAGATAATAAAGTTAAATACTTCACCTTTAATCATCTATTTGTTTCTCGTTGAAATACTGAGTAAGATATTGAAAAGGGGAGAAGTTCGTTTTTTTTTCATATATCGACGTTTCAGCCGGATTAGAGCGGTTTTACGTGTACATCTTCCGTCGGTAATATAAATGGAAAATCAGGAACATTTTAGTTAATTCTAATGAAAACACATTGATTTTTATCATTTGTATTGGAAACAACATTGTCATATGTCTTTTCTTGGATCTAAATAATGCAAAACCTCGCTTTATGATTCGAAGTTAAAATCCACAAATTTGGAATAATAATGACTCTCTTCACGTTTTTCATGTAGTTTGATATTACGTAAATATATTCATTTTTACCAATATTTCGATACTATTTCATGTAGTATCACGATATGTGATTTGGCCTTCATATCTCAGATTTTTGCATAATATTGCATTTTAAGCAAGATTTCTTGCATTTTGCTTCATACTAAACATCATCGAATTTAGCAATATTTTGACGTTTATCATCCCCTTTTCCTTTATGTGATTTAAACAAAATATCATCGAATTAGGCTATATTTTGCCTTTTTTCCACGTTTTTGTGAATTTTCAGTTTATTGGTATTAATTCATTAAATATACGATAAAAATGATGCAAACACGTAATTGATTAGATCATAAAGTTAAATACTTCACCTTCAGTCATCTATTTGTTTCTCGTTGAAATACTGAGTAAGATATTGAAAAGGGGAGAAGTTCGGTTTTTATTGCATATATCGACGTTTCAGCCGGATTAGAGCGGTTTTACGTGTACATCTTCCGTCGGTAATATAAACGGAAAATCAGGAACATTTTAGTAAATTCTAATGAAAACACATTGATTTTTATCATTTGTATTGGAAACAACATTGTCATATGTATTTTCTTGGATCTAAATAATACGAAACCTCGCTCTATGATTCGAAGTTAAAATCCTCAAATTTGGAATAACATTGACGTTTTTCACGTTTTTTATGTTGTTTGATATTACGTAAATATATTCATTTTTACCAATATTTCGATACCATTTCATGTAGTATTACGATATGTGATTTGGCCTTCATATCTCAGATTTTCGCATAATATTGCATTTTAAGCAAGTTTTCTTGCATTTTGTTTCATACTAAACATCATCGAATTTAGCAATATTTTGACGTTTATCATCCCCTTTTCCTTTATGTGATTTATACAGAATATCATCGAATTAGGCAATATTTTGCCGTTTTTCCTCGTTTTTGTGAATTTTCAGTTTATTTGTATTAATTCATTAAATATACGATAAGAATGATGGAAACACGTAATTGATTAGATAATAAACTTAAATACTTCACCTTTAATCATCTATTTGTTTCTCGTTGAAATACTGAGTTAGATATAGAAAAGGGGAGAAGTTCGGTTTTTATTGCATATATCGACGTTTCAGCCGGAATATAGCGGTTTTACGTGTACATCTTCCATCGGTAATATAAACGGAAAATCAGGAACATTTTAGTTAATTCTAATGAAAACACATTGATTTTTATCATTTGTATTGGAAAAAACATTGTCATATGTCTTTTCTTGGATCTAAATAATACGAAACCTCGCTTTATGATTTGAAGTTAAAATCCACAAATTTGGAAAAATAGTGACTCTCCTCACGTTTTTCATGTAGTTTGATATTACGTAAATATATAAATTTTTACCAATATTTCGATACTATTTCATGTAGTATCACGAAATGTGATTAGGCCTTCATATCTCAGATTTTCGCATAATATTGCATTTTAAGAAAGTTTTCTTGCATTTTGTATCATACTAAACATCATCGAATTTAGCAATATTTTGACGTTTATCATCCCCTTTTCCTTTATGTGATTTAAACAAAATATCATCGAATTAGGCAATATTTTGCCGTTTTTCCACGTTTTTGTGAATTTTCAGTTTATTGGTATTAATTCATTAAATATACGATAAAAATGATGCAAACACGTAATTGATTATATAATAAAGTTAAATACTTCACCTTTAGTCATCTATTTGTTTCTCGTTGAAATACTGAGTAAGATATTGAAAAGGGGAGAAGTTCGGTTTTTATTGCATATATCGACGTTTCAGCCGGAATAAAGCGGTTTTACGTGTACATCTTACATCGGTAATATAAACGGAAAATCAGGAACATTTTAGTTAATTCTAATGAAAACACATTGATTTTTATCATTTGTATTGGAAACAACATTTTCATATGTCTTTTCTTGGATCTAAATAATACGAAACCTCGATTTATGATTTGAAGTTAAAATCCACAAATTTGGAATAATAGTGACTCTCTTCACGTTTTTCATGTAGTTTGATATTACGTAAATATATTCATTTTTACCAATATTTCGATACTATTTCACGTAGTATCACGATATGTGATTTGGCCTTCATATCTCTGATTTTTGCATAATATTGCATTTTGGGCAAGTTTTCTTGCATTTTGGTTCATACTAAACATCATCGAATTTAGCAATATTTTGACGTTTATCATCCCCTTTTCCTTTATGTGATTTAAACAAAATATCATCGAATTAGGCAATATTTTGCCGTTTTTCCACGTTTTTGTGAATTTTCAGTTTATTGGTATTAATTCATTAAATATACGATAAAAATGATGCAAACACGTAATTGATTAGATAATAAAGTTAAATACTTCACCTTTAATCATCTATTTGTTTCTCGTTGAAATACTGAGTAAGATATTGAAAAGGGGAGAAGTTCGTTTTTTTTTCATATATCGACGTTTCAGCCGGATTAGAGCGGTTTTACGTGTACATCTTCCGTCGGTAATATAAATGGAAAATCAGGAACATTTTAGTTAATTCTAATGAAAACACATTGATTTTTATCATTTGTATTGGAAACAACATTGTCATATGTCTTTTCTTGGATCTAAATAATGCGAAAACCTCGCTTTATGATTCGAAGTTAAAATCCACAAATTTGGAATAATAATGACTCTCTTCACGTTTTTCATGTAGTTTGATATTACGTAAATATATTCATTTTTACCAATATTTCGATACTATTTCATGTAGTATCACGATATGTGATTTGGCCTTCATATCTCAGATTTTTGCATAATATTGCATTTTAAGCAAGATTTCTTGCATTTTGTTTCATACTAAACATCATCGAATTTAGCAATATTTTGACGTTTCTCATCCCCTTTTCCTTTATGTGATTTAAACAAAATATCATCGAATTAGGCAATATTTTGCATTTTTTCCACGTTTTTGTGAATTTTCAGTTTATTGGTATTAATTCATTAAATATACGATAAAAATGATGCAAACACGTAATTGATTAGATAATAAAGTTAAATACTTCACCTTTAGTCATCTATTTGTTTCTCGTTGAAATACTGAGTAAGATATTGAAAAGGGGAGAAGTTCGGTTTTTATTGCATATATCGACGTTTCAGCCGGATTAGAGCGGTTTTACGTGTACATCTTCCGTCGGTAATATAAACGGAAAATCAGGAACATTTTAGTTAATTCTAATGAAAACACATTGATTTTTATCATTTGTATTGGAAACAACATTGTCATATGTCTTTTCTTGGATCTAAATAATACGAAACCTCGCTCTATGATTCGAAGTTAAAATCCTCAAATTTGGAATAACATTGACGTTTTGCACGTTTTTTATGTAGCTTGATATTACGTAAATATATTCATTTTTACCAATATTTCGATACCATTTCATGTAGTATTACGATATGTGATTTGGCCTTCATATCTCAGATTTTCGCATAATATTGCATTTTAAGCAAGTTTTCTTGCATTTTGTTTCATACTAAACATCATCGAATTTAGCAATATTTTGACGTTTATCATCCCCTTTTCCTTTATGTGATTTATACAGAATTTCATCGAATTAGGCAATATTTTGCCGTTTTTCCTCGTTTTTGTGAATTTTCAGTTTATTTGTATTAATTCATTAAATATACGATAAGAATGATGCAAACACGTAATTGATTAGATAATAAACTTAAATACTTCACCTTTAATCATCTATTTGTTTCTCGTTGAAATACTGAGTTAGATATAGAAAAGGGGAGAAGTTCGGTTTTTATTGCATATATCGACGTTTCAGCCGGAATATAGCGGTTTTACGTGTACATCTTCCATCGGTAATATAAACGGAAAATCAGGAACATTTTAGTTAATTCTAATGAAAACACATTGATTTTTATCATTTGTATTGGAAACAACATTGTCATATGTCTTTTCTTGGATCTAAATAATACGAAACCTCGCTTTATGATTTGAAGTTAAAATCCACAAATTTGGAAAAATAGTGACTCTCCTCACGTTTTTCATGTAGTTTGATATTACGTAAATATATAAATTTTTACCAATATTTCGATACTATTTCATGTAGTATCACGAAATGTGATTTGGCCTTCATATCTCAGATTTTCGCATAATATTGCATTTTAAGAAAGTTTTCTTGCATTTTGTATCATAATAAACATCATCGAATTTAGCAATATTTTGACGTTAATCATCCCCTTTTCCTTTATGTGATTTAAACAAAATATCATCGAATTAGGCAATATTTTGCCGTT
The DNA here is from genome assembly GCF_040958095.1 of Procambarus clarkii. NCBI lineage: Eukaryota > Metazoa > Arthropoda > Malacostraca > Decapoda > Cambaridae > Procambarus > Procambarus clarkii. The sequence continues at coordinate 19,011,805 of NC_091240.1, read as the reverse complement.
TTTCCACGTTTTTGTGAATTTTCAGTTTATTGGTATTAATTGATTAAATATACGATAAAAATGATGCAAACACGTAATTGATTAGATAATAAAGTTAAATACTTCACCTTTAGTCATCTATTTGTTTCTCGTTGAAATACTGAGTAAGATATTGAAAAGGGGAGAAGTTCGGTTTTTATTGCATATATCGACGTTTCAGCCGGATTAGAGCGGTTTTACGTGTACATCTTCCGTCGGTAATATAAACGGAAAATCAGGAACATTTTAGTTAATTCTAATGAAAACACATTGATTTTTATCATTTGTATTGGAAACAACATTGTCATATGTCTTTTCTTGGATCTAAATAATACGAAACCTCGCTCTATGATTCGAAGTTAAAATCCACAAATTTGGAAAAATAGTGACTCTCCTCACGTTTTTCATGTAGTTTGATATTACGTAAATATATTCATTTTTACCAATATTTCGATACCATTTCATGTAGTATTACGATATGTGATTTGGCCTTCATATCTCAGATTTTCGCATAATATTGCATTTTAAGCAAGTTTTCTTGCATTTTGTTTCATACTAAACATCATCGAATTTAGCAATATTTTGACGTTTATCATCCCCTTTTCCTTTATGTGATTTATACAGAATTTCATCGAATTAGGCAATATTTTGCCGTTTTTCCTCGTTTTTGTGAATTTTCAGTTTATTTGTATTAATTCATTAAATATACGATAAGAATGATGCAAACACGTAATTGATTAGATAATAAACTTAAATACTTCACCTTTAATCATCTATTTGTTTCTCGTTGAAATACTGAGTTAGATATAGAAAAGGGGAGAAGTTCGGTTTTTATTGCATATATCGACGTTTCAGCCGGAATATAGCGGTTTTACGTGTACATCTTCCATCGGTAATATAAACGGAAAATCAGGAACATTTTAGTTAATTCTAATGAAAACACATTGATTTTTATCATTTGTATTGGAAACAACATTGTCATATGTCTTTTCTTGGATCTAAATAATACGAAACCTCGATTTATGATTTGAAGTTAAAATCCACAAATTTGGAATAATAGTGACTCTCTTCACGTTTTTCATGTAGTTTGATATTACGTAAATATATTCATTTTTACCAATATTTCGATACTATTTCATGTAGTATCACGATATGTGATTTGGCCTTCATATCTCAGATTTTTGCATAATATTGCATTTTAAGCAAGATTTCTTGCATTTTGTTTCATACTAAACATCATCGAATTTAGCAATATTTTGACGTTTCTCATCCCCTTTTCCTTTATGTGATTTATACAGAATATCATCGAATTAGGCAATATTTTGCCGTTTTTCCTCGTTTTTGTGAATTTTCAGTTTATTTGTATTAATTCATTAAATATACGATAAGAATGATGGAAACACGTAATTGATTAGATAATAAACTTAAATACTTCACCTTTAATCATCTATTTGTTTCTCGTTGAAATACTGAGTTAGATATAGAAAAGGGGAGAAGTTCGGTTTTTATTGCATATATCGACGTTTCAGCCGGAATATAGCGGTTTTACATGTACATCTTCCATCGGTAATATAAACGGAAAATCAGGAACATTTTAGTTAATTCTAATGAAAACACATTGATTTTTATCATTTGTATTGGAAACAACATTGTCATATGTCTTTTCTTGGATCTAAATAATACGAAACCTCGCTTTATGATTTGAAGTTAAAATCCACAAATTTGGAAAAATAGTGACTCTCCTCACGTTTTTCATGTAGTTTGATATTACGTAAATATATAAATTTTTACCAATATTTCGATACTATTTCATGTAGTATCACGAAATGTGATTAGGCCTTCATATCTCAGATTTTCGCATAATATTGCATTTTAAGAAAGTTTTCTTGCATTTTGTATCATACTAAACATCATCGAATTTAGCAATATTTTGACGTTTATCATCCCCTTTTCCTTTATGTGATTTAAACAAAATATCATCGAATTAGGCAATATTTTGCCGTTTTTCCACGTTTTTGTGAATTTTCAGTTTATTGGTATTAATTCATTAAATATACGATAAAAATGATGCAAACACGTAATTGATTATATAATAAAGTTAAATACTTCACCTTTAGTCATCTATTTGTTTCTCGTTGAAATACTGAGTAAGATATTGAAAAGGGGAGAAGTTCTGTTTTTATTGCATATATCGACGTTTCAGCCGGAATAAAGCGGTTTTACGTGTACATCTTACATCGGTAATATAAACGGAAAATCAGGAACATTTTAGTTAATTCTAATGAAAACACATTGATTTTTATCATTTGTATTGGAAACAACATTTTCATATGTCTTTTCTTGGATCTAAATAATATGAAACCTCGATTTATGATTTGAAGTTAAAATCCACAAATTTGGAATAATAGTGACTCTCTTCACGTTTTTCATGTAGTTTGATATTACGTAAATATATTCATTTTTACCAATATTTCGATACTATTTCACGTAGTATCACGATATGTGATTTGGCCTTCATATCTCTGATTTTTGCATAATATTGCATTTTGGGCAAGTTTTCTTGCATTTTGGTTCATACTAAACATCATCGAATTTAGCAATATTTTGACGTTTATCATCCCCTTTTCCTTTATGTGATTTAAACAAAATATCATCGAATTAGGCAATATTTTGCCGTTTTTCCACGTTTTTGTGAATTTTCAGTTTATTGGTATTAATTCATTAAATATACGATAAAAATGATGCAAACACGTAATTGATTAGATAATAAAGTTAAATACTTCACCTTTAATCATCTATTTGTTTCTCGTTGAAATACTGAGTAAGATATTGAAAAGGGGAGAAGTTCGTTTTTTTTTCATATATCGACGTTTCAGCCGGATTAGAGCGGTTTTACGTGTACATCTTCCGTCGGTAATATAAATGGAAAATCAGGAACATTTTAGTTAATTCTAATGAAAACACATTGATTTTTATCATTTGTATTGGAAACAACATTGTCATATGTCTTTTCTTGGATCTAAATAATGCGAAACCTCGCTTTATGATTCGAAGTTAAAATCCACAAATTTGGAATAATAATGACTCTCTTCACGTTTTTCATGTAGTTTGATATTACGTAAATATATTCATTTTTACCAATATTTCGATACTATTTCATGTAGTATCACGATATGTGATTTGGCCTTCATATCTCAGATTTTTGCATAATATTGCATTTTAAGCAAGATTTCTTGCATTTTGTTTCATACTAAACATCATCGAATTTAGCAATATTTTGACGTTTATCATCCCCTTTTCCTTTATGTGATTTATACAGAATTTCATCGAATTAGGCAATATTTTGCCGTTTTTCCTCGTTTTTGTGAATTTTCAGTTTATTTGTATTAATTCATTAAATATACGATAAGAATGATGCAAACACGTAATTGATTAGATAATAAACTTAAATACTTCACCTTTAATCATCTATTTGTTTCTCGTTGAAATACTGAGTTAGATATAGAAAAGGGGAGAAGTTCGGTTTTTATTGCATATATCGACGTTTCAGCCGGAATATAGCGGTTTTACGTGTACATCTTCCATCGGTAATATAAACGGAAAATCAGGAACATTTTAGTTAATTCTAATGAAAACACATTGATTTTTATCATTTGTATTGGAAACAACATTGTCATATGTCTTTTCTTGGATATAAATAATACGAAACCTCGCTTTATGATTTGAAGTTAAAATCCACAAATTTGGAAAAATAGTGACTCTCCTCACGTTTTTCATGTAGTTTGATATTACGTAAATATATAAATTTTTACCAATATTTCGATACTATTTCATGTAGTATCACGAAATGTGATTAGGCCTTCATATCTCAGATTTTCGCATAATATTGCATTTTAAGAAAGTTTTCTTGCATTTTGTATCATACTAAACATCATCGAATTTAGCAATATTTTGACGTTTATCATCCCCTTTTCCTTTATGTGATTTAAACAAAATATCATCGAATTAGGCAATATTTTGCCGTTTTTCCACGTTTTTGTGAATTTTCAGTTTATTGGTATTAATTCATTAAATATACGATAAAAATGATGCAAACACGTAATTGATTATATAATAAAGTTAAATACTTCACCTTTAGTCATCTATTTGTTTCTCGTTGAAATACTGAGTAAGATATTGAAAAGGGGAGAAGTTCTGTTTTTATTGCATATATCGACGTTTCAGCCGGAATAAAGCGGTTTTACGTGTACATCTTACATCGGTAATATAAACGGAAAATCAGGAACATTTTAGTTAATTCTAATGAAAACACATTGATTTTTATCATTTGTATTGGAAACAACATTTTCATATGTCTTTTCTTGGATCTAAATAATATGAAACCTCGATTTATGATTTGAAGTTAAAATCCACAAATTTGGAATAATAGTGACTCTCTTCACGTTTTTCATGTAGTTTGATATTACGTAAATATATTCATTTTTACCAATATTTCGATACTATTTCACGTAGTATCACGATATGTGATTTGGCCTTCATATCTCTGATTTTTGCATAATATTGCATTTTGGGCAAGTTTTCTTGCATTTTGGTTCATACTAAACATCATCGAATTTAGCAATATTTTGACGTTTATCATCCCCTTTTCCTTTATGTGATTTAAACAAAATATCATCGAATTAGGCAATATTTTGCCGTTTTTCCACGTTTTTGTGAATTTTCAGTTTATTGGTATTAATTCATTAAATATACGATAAAAATGATGCAAACACGTAATTGATTAGATAATAAAGTTAAATACTTCACCTTTAATCATCTATTTGTTTCTCGTTGAAATACTGAGTAAGATATTGAAAAGGGGAGAAGTTCGTTTTTTTTTCATATATCGACGTTTCAGCCGGATTAGAGCGGTTTTACGTGTACATCTTCCGTCGGTAATATAAATGGAAAATCAGGAACATTTTAGTTAATTCTAATGAAAACACATTGATTTTTATCATTTGTATTGGAAACAACATTGTCATATGTCTTTTCTTGGATCTAAATAATGCGAAACCTCGCTTTATGATTCGAAGTTAAAATCCACAAATTTGGAATAATAATGACTCTCTTCACGTTTTTCATGTAGTTTGATATTACGTAAATATATTCATTTTTACCAATATTTCGATACTATTTCATGTAGTATCACGATATGTGATTTGGCCTTCATATCTCAGATTTTTGCATAATATTGCATTTTAAGCAAGATTTCTTGCATTTTGTTTCATACTAAACATCATCGAATTTAGCAATATTTTGACGTTTATCATCCCCTTTTCCTTTATGTGATTTATACAGAATTTCATCGAATTAGGCAATATTTTGCCGTTTTTCCTCGTTTTTGTGAATTTTCAGTTTATTTGTATTAATTCATTAAATATACGATAAGAATGATGCAAACACGTAATTGATTAGATAATAAACTTAAATACTTCACCTTTAATCATCTATTTGTTTCTCGTTGAAATACTGAGTTAGATATAGAAAAGGGGAGAAGTTCGGTTTTTATTGCATATATCGACGTTTCAGCCGGAATATAGCGGTTTTACGTGTACATCTTCCATCGGTAATATAAACGGAAAATCAGGAACATTTTAGTTAATTCTAATGAAAACACATTGATTTTTATCATTTGTATTGGAAACAACATTGTCATATGTCTTTTCTTGGATATAAATAATACGAAACCTCGCTTTATGATTTGAAGTTAAAATCCACAAATTTGGAAAAATAGTGACTCTCCTCACGTTTTTCATGTAGTTTGATATTACGTAAATATATAAATTTTTACCAATATTTCGATACTATTTCATGTAGTATCACGAAATGTGATTTGGCCTTCATATCTCAGATTTTCGCATAATATTGCATTTTAAGAAAGTTTTCTTGCATTTTGTATCATAATAAACATCATCGAATTTAGCAATATTTTGACGTTAATCATCCCCTTTTCCTTTATGTGATTTAAACAAAATATCATCGAATTAGGCAATATTTTGCCGTTTTTCCACGTTTTTGTGAATTTTCAGTTTATTGGTATTAATTCATTAAATATACGATAAAAATGATGCAAACACGTAATTGATTAGATAATAAACTTAAATACTTCACCTTTAGTCATCTATTTGTTTCTCTTTGAAATACTGAGTAAGATATTGAAAAGGTGAGAAGTTCGGTTTTTATTGCATATATCGACGTTTCAGCCGGAATAAAGCGGTTTTACGTGTACATCTTACATCGGTAATATAAACGGAAAATCAGGAACATTTTAGTTAATTCTAATGAAAACACATTGATTTTTATCATTTGTATTGGAAACAACATTTTCATATGTCTTTTCTTGGATCTAAATAATACGAAACCTCGATTTATGATTTGAAGTTAAAATCCACAAATTTGGAATAATAGTGACTCTCTTCACGTTTTTCATGTAGTTTGATATTACGTAAATATATTCATTTTTACCAATATTTCGATACTATTTCATGTAGTATCACGATATGTGATTTGGCCTTCATATCTCAGATTTTTGCATAATATTGCATTTTAAGCAAGATTTCTTGCATTTTGTTTCATACTAAACATCATCGAATTTAGCAATATTTTGACGTTTCTCATCCCCTTTTCCTTTATGTGATTTATACAGAATATCATCGAATTAGGCAATATTTTGCCGTTTTTCCTCGTTTTTGTGAATTTTCAGTTTATTTGTATTAATTCATTAAATATACGATAAGAATGATGGAAACACGTAATTGATTTGATAATAAACTTAAATACTTCACCTTTAATCATCTATTTGTTTCTCGTTGAAATACTGAGTTAGATATAGAAAAGGGGAGAAGTTCGGTTTTTATTGCATATATCGACGTTTCAGCCGGAATATAGCGGTTTTACATGTACATCTTCCATCGGTAATATAAACGGAAAATCAGGAACATTTTAGTTAATTCTAATGAAAACACATTGATTTTTATCATTTGTATTGGAAACAACATTGTCATATGTCTTTTCTTGGATCTAAATAATACGAAACCTCGCTTTATGATTTGAAGTTAAAATCCACAAATTTGGAAAAATAGTGACTCTCCTCACGTTTTTCATGTAGTTTGATATTACGTAAATATATAAATTTTTACCAATATTTCGATACTATTTCATGTAGTATCACGAAATGTGATTAGGCCTTCATATCTCAGATTTTCGCATAATATTGCATTTTAAGAAAGTTTTCTTGCATTTTGTATCATACTAAACATAATCGAATTTAGCAATATTTTGACGTTTATCATCCCCTTTTCCTTTATGTGATTTAAACAAAATATCATCGAATTAGGCAATATTTTGCCGTTTTTCCACGTTTTTGTGAATTTTCAGTTTATTGGTATTAATTCATTAAATATACGATAAAAATGATGCAAACACGTAATTGATTATATAATAAAGTTAAATACTTCACCTTTAGTCATCTATTTGTTTCTCGTTGAAATACTGAGTAAGATATTGAAAAGGGGAGAAGTTCTGTTTTTATTGCATATATCGACGTTTCAGCCGGAATAAAGCGGTTTTACGTGTACATCTTACATCGGTAATATAAACGGAAAATCAGGAACATTTTAGTTAATTCTAATGAAAACACATTGATTTTTATCATTTGTATTGGAAACAACATTTTCATATGTCTTTTCTTGGATCTAAATAATATGAAACCTCGATTTATGATTTGAAGTTAAAATCCACAAATTTGGAATAATAGTGACTCTCTTCACGTTTTTCATGTAGTTTGATATTACGTAAATATATTCATTTTTACCAATATTTCGATACTATTTCACGTAGTATCACGATATGTGATTTGGCCTTCATATCTCTGATTTTTGCATAATATTGCATTTTGGGCAAGTTTTCTTGCATTTTGGTTCATACTAAACATCATCGAATTTAGCAATATTTTGACGTTTATCATCCCCTTTTCCTTTATGTGATTTAAACAAAATATCATCGAATTAGGCAATATTTTGCCGTTTTTCCACGTTTTTGTGAATTTTCAGTTTATTGGTATTAATTCATTAAATATACGATAAAAATGATGCAAACACGTAATTGATTAGATAATAAAGTTAAATACTTCACCTTTAATCATCTATTTGTTTCTCGTTGAAATACTGAGTAAGATATTGAAAAGGGGAGAAGTTCGTTTTTTTTTCATATATCGACGTTTCAGCCGGATTAGAGCGGTTTTACGTGTACATCTTCCGTCGGTAATATAAATGGAAAATCAGGAACATTTTAGTTAATTCTAATGAAAACACATTGATTTTTATCATTTGTATTGGAAACAACATTGTCATATGTCTTTTCTTGGATCTAAATAATGCGAAACCTCGCTTTATGATTCGAAGTTAAAATCCACAAATTTGGAATAATAATGACTCTCTTCACGTTTTTCATGTAGTTTGATATTACGTAAATATATTCATTTTTACCAATATTTCGATACTATTTCATGTAGTATCACGATATGTGATTTGGCCTTCATATCTCAGATTTTTGCATAATATTGCATTTTAAGCAAGATTTCTTGCATTTTGTTTCATACTAAACATCATCGAATTTAGCAATATTTTGACGTTTCTCATCCCCTTTTCCTTTATGTGATTTAAACAAAATATCATCGAATTAGGCAATATTTTGCATTTTTTCCACGTTTTTGTGAATTTTCAGTTTATTGGTATTAATTCATTAAATATACGATAAAAATGATGCAAACACGTAATTGATTAGATAATAAAGTTAAATACTTCACCTTTAGTCATCTATTTGTTTCTCGTTGAAATACTGAGTAAGATATTGAAAAGGGGAGAAGTTCGGTTTTTATTGCATATATCGACGTTTCAGCCGGATTAGAGCGGTTTTACGTGTACATCTTCCGTCGGTAATATAAACGGAAAATCAGGAACATTTTAGTTAATTCTAATGAAAACACATTGATTTTTATCATTTGTATTGGAAACAACATTGTCATATGTCTTTTCTTGGATCTAAATAATACGAAACCTCGCTCTATGATTCGAAGTTAAAATCCTCAAATTTGGAATAACATTGACGTTTTGCACGTTTTTTATGTAGCTTGATATTACGTAAATATATTCATTTTTACCAATATTTCGATACCATTTCATGTAGTATTACGATATGTGATTTGGCCTTCATATCTCAGATTTTCGCATAATATTGCATTTTAAGCAAGTTTTCTTGCATTTTGTTTCATACTAAACATCATCGAATTTAGCAATATTTTGACGTTTATCATCCCCTTTTCCTTTATGTAATTTATACAGAATTTCATCGAATTAGGCAATATTTTGCCGTTTTTCCTCGTTTTTGTGAATTTTCAGTTTATTTGTATTAATTCATTAAATATACGATAAGAATGATGCAAACACGTAATTGATTAGATAATAAACTTAAATACTTCACCTTTAATCATCTATTTGTTTCTCGTTGAAATACTGAGTTAGATATAGAAAAGAGGAGAAGTTCGGTTTTTATTGCATATATCGACGTTTCAGCCGGAATATAGCGGTTTTACGTGTACATCTTCCATCGGTAATATAAACGGAAAATCAGGAACATTTTAGTTAATTCTAATGAAAACACATTGATTTTTATCATTTGTATTGGAAACAACATTGTCATATGTCTTTTCTTGGATCAAAATAATACGAAACCTCGCTTTATGATTTGAAGTTAAAATCCACAAATTTGGAAAAATAGTGACTCTCCTCACGTTTTTCATGTAGTTTGATATTACGTAAATATATAAATTTTTACCAATATTTCGATACTATTTCATGTAGTATCACGAAATGTGATTTGGCCTTCATATCTCAGATTTTCGCATAATATTGCATTTTAAGAAAGTTTTCTTGCATTTTGTATCATACTAAACATCATCGAATTTAGCAATATTTTGACGTTTATCATCCCCTTTTCCTTTATGTGATTTAAACAAAATATCATCGAATTAGGCAATATTTTGCCGTTTTTCCACGTTTTTGTGAATTTTCAGTTTATTGGTATTAATTCATTAAATATACGATAAAAATGATGCAAACACATAATTGATTAGATAATAAAGTTAAATACTTCACCTTTAGTCATCTATTTGTTTCTCGTTGAAATACTGAGTAAGATATAGAAAAGGGGAGAAGTTCGGTTTTTATTGCATATATCGACGTTTCAGCCGGAATATAGCGGTTTTACGTGTACATCTTCCATCGGTAATATAAACGGAAAATCAGGAACATTTTAGTTAATTCCAATGAAAACACATTGATTTTTATCATTTGTATTGGAAACAACATTGTCATATGTCTTTTCTTGGATCTAAATAATACGAAACCTCGCTTTATGATTTGAAGTTAAAATCCACAAATTTGGAAAAATAGTGACTCTCCTCACGTTTTTCATGTAGTTTAATATTACGTAAATATATAAATTTTTACCAATATTTCGATACTATTTCATGTAGTATCACGAAATGTGATTTGGCCTTCATATCTCAGATTTTCGCATAATATTGCATTTTAAGAAAGTTTTCTTGCATTTTGTATCATACTAAACATCATCGAATTTAGCAATATTTTGACGTTAATCATCCCCTTTTCCTTTATGTGATTTAAACAAAATATCATCGAATTAGGCAATATTTTGCCGTTTTTCCACGTTTTTGTGAATTTTCAGTTTATTGGTATTAATTCATTAAATATACGATAAAAATGATGCAAACACGTAATTGATTAGATAATAAACTTAAATACTTCACCTTTAGTCATCTATTTGTTTCTCTTTGAAATACTGAGTAAGATATTGAAAAGGGGAGAAGTTCGGTTTTTATTGCATATATCGACGTTTCAGCCGGAATAAAGCGGTTTTACGTGTACATCTTACATCGGTAATATAAACGGAAAATCAGGAACATTTTAGTTAATTCTAATGAAAACACATTGATTTTTATCATTTGTATTGGAAACAACATTTTCATATGTCTTTTCTTGGATCTAAATAATACGAAACCTCGATTTATGATTTGAAGTTAAAATCCACAAATTTGGAATAATAGTGACTCTCTTCACGTTTTTCATGTAGTTTGATATTACCTAAATATATTCATTTTTACCAATATTTCGATACTATTTCACGTAGTATCACGATATGTGATTTGGCCTTCATATCTCTGATTTTTGCATAATATTGCATTTTGGGCAAGTTTTCTTGCATTTTGGTTCATACTAAACATCATCGAATTTAGCAATATTTTGACGTTTATCATCCCCTTTTCCTTTATGTGATTTAAACAAAATATCATCGAATTAGGCAATATTTTGCCGTTTTTCCACGTTTTTGTGAATTTTCAGTTTATTGGTATTAATTCATTAAATATACGATAAAAATGATGCAAACACGTAATTGATTAGATAATAAAGTTAAATACTTCACCTTTAATCATCTATTTGTTTCTCGTTGAAATACTGAGTAAGATATTGAAAAGGGGAGAAGTTCGTTTTTTTTTCATATATCGACGTTTCAGCCGGATTAGAGCGGTTTTACATGTACATCTTCCGTCGGTAATATAAATGGAAAATCAGGAACATTTTAGTTAATTCTAATGAAAACACCTTGATTTTTATCATTTGTATTGGAAACAACATTGTCATATGTCTTTTCTTGGATCTAAATAATGTGAAACCTCGCTTTATGATTCGAAGTTAAAATCCACAAATTTGGAATAATAATGACTCTCTTCACGTTTTTCATGTAGTTTGATATTACGTAAATATATTCATTTTTACCAATATTTCGATACTATTTCATGTAGTATCACGATATGTGATTTGGCCTTCATATCTCAGATTTTTGCATAATATTGCATTTTAAGCAAGATTTCTTGCATTTTGTTTCATACTAAACATCATCGAATTTAGCAATATTTTGACGTTTATCATCCCCTTTTCCTTTATGTGATTTAAACAAAATATCATCGAATTAGGCAATATTTTGCCTTTTTTCCACGTTTTTGTGAATTTTCAGTTTATTGGTATTAATTCATTAAATATACGATAAAAATGATGCAAACACGTAATTGATTATATAATAAAGTTAAATACTTCACCTTTAGTCATCTATTTGTTTCTCGTTGAAATACTGAGTAAGATATTGAAAAGGGGAGAAGTTCGGTTTTTATTGCATATATCGACGTTTCAGCCGGATTAGAGCGGTTTTACGTGTACATCTTCCGTCGGTAATATAAACGGAAAATCAGGAACATTTTAGTTAATTCTAATGAAAACACATTGATTTTTATCATTTGTATTGGAAACAACATTGTCATATGTCTTTTCTTGGATCTAAATAATACGAAACCTCGCTCTATGATTCGAAGTTAAAATCCTCAAATTTGGAATAACATTGACGTTTTTCACGTTTTTTATGTAGTTTGATATTACGTAAATATATTCATTTCTACCAATATTTCGATACCATTTCATGTAGTATTACGATATGTGATTTGGCCTTCATATCTCAGATTTTCGCATAATATTGCATTTTAAGCAAGTTTTCTTGCATTTTGTTTCATACTAAACATCATCGAATTTAGCAATATTTTGACGTTTATCATCCCCTTTTCCTTTATGTGATTTATACAGAATATCATCGAATTAGGCAATATTTTGCCGTTTTTCCTCGTTTTTGTGAATTTTCAGTTAATTTGTATTAATTCATTAAATATACGATAAGAATGATGCAAACACGTAATTGATTAGATAATAAACTTAAATACTTCACCTTTAATCATCTATTTGTTTCTCGTTGAAATACTGAGTTAGATATAGAAAAGAGGAGAAGTTCGGTTTTTATTGCATATATCGACGTTTCAGCCGGAATATAGCGGTTTTACGTGTACATCTTCCATCGGTAATATAAACGGAAAATCAGGAACATTTTAGTTAATTCTAATGAAAACACATTGATTTTTATCATTTGTATTGGAAACAACATTGTCATATGTCTTTTCTTGGATCTAAATAATACGAAACCTCGCTTTATGATTTGAAGTTAAAATCCACAAATTTGGAAAAATAGTGACTCTCCTCACGTTTTTCATGTAGTTTGATATTACGTAAATATATAAATTTTTACCAATATTTCGATACTATTTCATGTAGTATCACGAAATGTGATTTGGCCTTCATATCTCAGATTTTCGCATAATATTGCATTTTAAGAAAGTTTTCTTGCATTTTGTATCATACTAAACATCATCGAATTTAGCAATATTTTGACGTTTATCATCCCCTTTTCCTTTATGTGATTTAAACAAAATATCATCGAATTAGGCAATATTTTGCCGTTTTTCCACGTTTTTGTGAATTTTCAGTTTATTGGTATTAATTCATTAAATATACGATAAAAATGATGCAAACACATAATTGATTAGAAAATAAAGTTAAATACTTCACCTTTAGTCATCTATTTGTTTCTCGTTGAAATACTGAGTAAGATATTGAAAAGGGGAGAAGTTCGGTTTTTATTGCATATATCGACGTTTCAGCCGGAATAAAGCGGTTTTACGTGTACATCTTACATCGGTAATATAAACGGAAAATCAGGAACATTTTAGTTAATTCTAATGAAAACACATTGATTTTTATCATTTGTATTGGAAACAACATTTTCATATGTCTTTTCTTGGATCTAAATAATACGAAACCTCGATTTATGATTTGAAGTTAAAATCCACAAATTTGGAATAATAGTGACTCTCTTCACGTTTTTCATGTAGTTTGATATTACCTAAATATATTCATTTTTACCAATATTTCGATACTATTTCACGTAGTATCACGATATGTGATTTGGCCTTCATATCTCTGATTTTTGCATAATATTGCATTTTGGGCAAGTTTTCTTGCATTTTGGTTCATACTAAACATCATCGAATTTAGCAATATTTTGACGTTTATCATCCCCTTTTCCTTTATGTGATTTAAACAAAATATCATCGAATTAGGCAATATTTTGCAGTTTTTCCACGTTTTTGTGAATTTTCAGTTTATTGGTATTAATTCATTAAATATACGATAAAAATGATGCAAACACGTAATTGATTAGATAATAAAGTTAAATACTTCACCTTTAGTCATCTATTTGTTTCTCGTTGAAATACTGAGTAAGATATTGAAAAGGGGAGAAGTTCGGTTTTTATTGCATATATCGACGTTTCAGCCGGATTAGAGCGGTTTTACGTGTACATCTTCCGTCGGTAATATAAACGGAAAATCAGGAACATTTTAGTTAATTCTAATGAAAACACCTTGATTTTTATCATTTGTATTGGAAACAACATTGTCATATGTCTTTTCTTGGATCTAAATAATGTGAAACCTCGCTTTATGATTCGAAGTTAAAATCCACAAATTTGGAATAATAATGACTCTCTTCACGTTTTTCATGTAGTTTGATATTACGTAAATATATTCATTTTTACCAATATTTCGATACTATTTCATGTAGTATCACGATATGTGATTTGGCCTTCATATCTCAGATTTTTGCATAATATTGCATTTTAAGCAAGATTTCTTGCATTTTGTTTCAAACTAAACATCATCGAATTTAGCAATATTTTGACGTTTATCATCCCCTTTTCCTTTATGTGATTTAAACAAAATATCATCGAATTAGGCAATATTTTGCCTTTTTTCCACGTTTTTGTGAATTTTCAGTTTATTGGTATTAATTCATTAAATATACGATAAAAATGATGCAAACACGTAATTGATTAGATAATAAAGTTAAATACTTCACCTTTAGTCATCTATTTGTTTCTCGTTGAAATACTGAGTAAGATATTGAAAAGGGGAGAAGTTCGGTTTTTATTGCATATATCGACGTTTCAGCCGGATTAGAGCGGTTTTACGTGTACATCTTCCGTCGGTAATATAAACGGAAAATCAGGAACATTTTAGTTAATTCTAATGAAAACACATTGATTTTTATCATTTGTATTGGAAACAACATTGTCATATGTCTTTTCTTGGATCTAAATAATACGAAACCTCGCTCTATGATTCGAAGTTAAAATCCTCAAATTTGGAATAACATTGACGTTTTTCACGTTTTTTATGTAGTTTGATATTACGTAAATATATTCATTTCTACCAATATTTCGATACCATTTCATGTAGTATTACGATATGTGATTTGGCCTTCATATCTCAGATTTTCGCATAATATTGCATTTTAAGCAAGTTTTCTTGCATTTTGTTTCATACTAAACATCATCGAATTTAGCAATATTTTGACGTTTATCATCCCCTTTTCCTTTATGTGATTTAAACAAAATATCATCGAATTAGGCAATATTTTGCCGTTTTTCCACGTTTTTGTGAATTTTCAGTTTATTGGTATTAATTCATTAAATATACGATAAAAATGATGCAAACACATAATTGATTAGATAATAAAGTTAAATACTTCACCTTTAGTCATCTATTTGTTTCTCGTTGAAATACTGAGTAAGATATAGAAAAGGGGAGAAGTTCGGTTTTTATTGCATATATCGACGTTTCAGCCGGAATATAGCGGTTTTACGTGTACATCTTCCATCGGTAATATAAACGGAAAATCAGGAACATTTTAGTTAATTCTAATGAAAACACATTGATTTTTATCATTTGTATTGGAAACAACATTGTCATATGTCTTTTCTTGGATCTAAATAATACGAAACCTCGCTTTATGATTTGAAGTTAAAATCCACAAATTTGGAAAAATAGTGACTCTCCTCACGTTTTTCATGTAGTTTGATATTACGTAAATATATAAATTTTTACCAATATTTCGATACTATTTCATGTAGTATCACGAAATGTGATTTGGCCTTCATATCTCAGATTTTCGCATAATATTGCATTTTAAGAAAGTTTTCTTGCATTTTGTATCATACTAAACATCATCGAATTTAGCAATATTTTGACGTTAATCATCCCCTTTTCCTTTATGTGATTTAAACAAAATATCATCGAATTAGGCAATATTTTGCCGTTTTTCCACGTTTTTGTGAATTTTCAGTTTATTGGTATTAATTCATTAAATATACGATAAAAATGATGCAAACACGTAATTGATTAGATAATAAACTTAAATACTTCACCTTTAGTCATCTATTTGTTTCTCTTTGAAATACTGAGTAAGATATTGAAAAGGGGAGAAGTTCGGTTTTTATTGCATATATCGACGTTTCAGCCGGAATAAAGCGGTTTTACGTGTACATCTTACATCGGTAATATAAACGGAAAATCAGGAACATTTTAGTTAATTCTAATGAAAACACATTGATTTTTATCATTTGTATTGGAAACAACATTTTCATATGTCTTTTCTTGGATCTAAATAATACGAAACCTCGATTTATGATTTGAAGTTAAAATCCACAAATTTGGAATAATAGTGACTCTCTTCACGTTTTTCATGTAGTTTGATATTACCTAAATATATTCATTTTTACCAATATTTCGATACTATTTCACGTAGTATCACGATATGTGATTTGGCCTTCATATCTCTGATTTTTGCATAATATTGCATTTTGGGCAAGTTTTCTTGCATTTTGGTTCATACTAAACATCATCGAATTTAGCAATATTTTGACGTTTATCATCCCCTTTTCCTTTATGTGATTTAAACAAAATATCATCGAATTAGGCAATATTTTGCCGTTTTTCCACGTTTTTGTGAATTTTCAGTTTATTGGTATTAATTCATTAAATATACGATAAAAATGATGCAAACACGTAATTGATTAGATAATAAAGTTAAATACTTCACCTTTAATCATCTATTTGTTTCTCGTTGAAATACTGAGTAAGATATTGAAAAGGGGAGAAGTTCGTTTTTTTTTCATATATCGACGTTTCAGCCGGATTAGAGCGGTTTTACATGTACATCTTCCGTCGGTAATATAAATGGAAAATCAGGAACATTTTAGTTAATTCTAATGAAAACACCTTGATTTTTATCATTTGTATTGGAAACAACATTGTCATATGTCTTTTCTTGGATCTAAATAATGTGAAACCTCGCTTTATGATTCGAAGTTAAAATCCACAAATTTGGAATAATAATGACTCTCTTCACGTTTTTCATGTAGTTTGATATTACGTAAATATATTCATTTTTACCAATATTTCGATACTATTTCATGTAGTATCACGATATGTGATTTGGCCTTCATATCTCAGATTTTTGCATAATATTGCATTTTAAGCAAGATTTCTTGCATTTTGTTTCATACTAAACATCATCGAATTTAGCAATATTTTGACGTTTATCATCCCCTTTTCCTTTATGTGATTTAAACAAAATATCATCGAATTAGGCAATATTTTGCCTTTTTTCCACGTTTTTGTGAATTTTCAGTTTATTGGTATTAATTCATTAAATATACGATAAAAATGATGCAAACACGTAATTGATTATATAATAAAGTTAAATACTTCACCTTTAGTCATCTATTTGTTTCTCGTTGAAATACTGAGTAAGATATTGAAAAGGGGAGAAGTTCGGTTTTTATTGCATATATCGACGTTTCAGCCGGATTAGAGCGGTTTTACGTGTACATCTTCCGTCGGTAATATAAACGGAAAATCAGGAACATTTTAGTTAATTCTAATGAAAACACATTGATTTTTATCATTTGTATTGGAAACAACATTGTCATATGTCTTTTCTTGGATCTAAATAATACGAAACCTCGCTCTATGATTCGAAGTTAAAATCCTCAAATTTGGAATAACATTGACGTTTTTCACGTTTTTTATGTAGTTTGATATTACGTAAATATATTCATTTCTACCAATATTTCGATACCATTTCATGCAGTATTACGATATGTGATTTGGCCTTCATATCTCAGATTTTCGCATAATATTGCATTTTAAGCAAGTTTTCTTGCATTTTGTTTCATACTAAACATCATCGAATTTAGCAATATTTTGACGTTTATCATCCCCTTTTCCTTTATGTGATTTATACAGAATATCATCGAATTAGGCAATATTTTGCCGTTTTTCCTCGTTTTTGTGAATTTTCAGTTAATTTGTATTAATTCATTAAATATACGATAAGAATGATGCAAACACGTAATTGATTAGATAATAAACTTAAATACTTCACCTTTAATCATCTATTTGTTTCTCGTTGAAATACTGAGTTAGATATAGAAAAGAGGAGAAGTTCGGTTTTTATTGCATATATCGACGTTTCAGCCGGAATATAGCGGTTTTACGTGTACATCTTCCATCGGTAATATAAACGGAAAATCAGGAACATTTTAGTTAATTCTAATGAAAACACATTGATTTTTATCATTTGTATTGGAAACAACATTGTCATATGTCTTTTCTTGGATCTAAATAATACGAAACCTCGCTTTATGATTTGAAGTTAAAATCCACAAATTTGGAAAAATAGTGACTTTCCTCACGTTTTTCATGTAGTTTGATATTACGTAAATATATAAATTTTTACCAATATTTCGATACTATTTCATGTAGTATCACGAAATGTGATTTGGCCTTCATATCTCAGATTTTCGCATAATATTGCATTTTAAGAAAGTTTTCTTGCATTTTGTATCATACTAAACATCATCGAATTTAGCAATATTTTGACGTTTATCATCCCCTTTTCCTTTATGTGATTTAAACAAAATATCATCGAATTAGGCAATATTTTGCCGTTTTTCCACGTTTTTGTGAATTTTCAGTTTATTGGTATTAATTCATTAAATATACGATAAAAATGATGCAAACACATAATTGATTAGATAATAAAGTTAAATACTTCACCTTTAGTCATCTATTTGTTTCTTGTTGAAATACTGAGTAAGATATTGAAAAGGGGAGAAGTTCGGTTTTTATTGCATATATCGACGTTTCAGCCGGAATAAAGCGGTTTTACGTGTACATCTTACATCGGTAATATAAACGGAAAATCAGGAACATTTTAGTTAATTCTAATGAAAACACATTGATTTTTATCATTTGTATTGGAAACAACATTTTCATATGTCTTTTCTTGGATCTAAATAATACGAAACCTCGATTTATGATTTGAAGTTAAAATCCACAAATTTGGAATAATAGTGACTCTCTTCACGTTTTTCATGTAGTTTGATATTACCTAAATATATTCATTTTTACCAATATTTCGATACTATTTCACGTAGTATCACGATATGTGATTTGGCCTTCATATCTCTGATTTTTGCATAATATTGCATTTTGGGCAAGTTTTCTTGCATTTTGGTTCATACTAAACATCATCGAATTTAGCAATATTTTGACGTTTATCATCCCCTTTTCCTTTATGTGATTTAAACAAAATATCATCGAATTAGGCAATATTTTGCAGTTTTTCCACGTTTTTGTGAATTTTCAGTTTATTGGTATTAATTCATTAAATATACGATAAAAATGATGCAAACACGTAATTGATTAGATAATAAAGTTAAATACTTCACCTTTAATCATCTATTTGTTTCTCGTTGAAATACTGAGTAAGATATTGAAAAGGGGAGAAGTTCGTTTTTTTTTTCATATATCGACGTTTCAGCCGGATTAGAGCGGTTTTACGTGTACATCTTCCGTCGGTAATATAAATGGAAAATCAGGAACATTTTAGTTAATTCTAATGAAAACACATTGATTTTTATCATTTGTATTGGAAACAACATTGTCATATGTCTTTTCTTGGATCTAAATAATGCGAAACGTCGCTTTATGATTCGAAGTTAAAATCCACAAATTTGGAATAATAATGACTCTCTTCACGTTTTTCATGTAGTTTGATATTACGTAAATATATTCATTTTTACCAATATTTCGATACTATTTCATGTAGTATCACGATATGTGATTTGGCCTTCATATCTCAGATTTTTGCATAATATTGCATTTTAAGCAAGATTTCTTGCATTTTGTTTCATACTAAACATCATCGAATTTAGCAATATTTTGACGTTTCTCATCCCCTTTTCCTTTATGTGATTTAAACAAAATATCATCGAATTAGGCAATATTTTGCATTTTTTCCTCGTTTTTGTGAATTTTCAGTTTATTTGTATTAATTCATTAAATATACGATAAGAATGATGGAAACACGTAATTGATTAGATAATAAAGTTAAATACTTCACCTTTAGTCATCTATTTGTTTCTCGTTGAAATACTGAGTAAGATATTGAATAGGGGAGAAGTTCGGTTTTTATTGCATATATCGACGTTTCAGCCGGATTAGAGCGGTTTTACGTGTACATCTTCCGTCGGTAATATAAACGGAAAATCAGGAACATTTTAGTTAATTCTAATGAAAACACATTGATTTTTATCATTTGTATTGGAAACAACATTGTCATATGTCTTTTCTTGGATCTAAATAATACGAAACCTCGCTCTATGATTCGAAGTTAAAATCCTCAAATTTGGAATAACATTGACGTTTTTCACGTTTTTTATGTAGCTTGATATTACGTAAATATATTCATTTATACCAATATTTCGATACCATTTCATGTAGTATTACGATATGTGATTTGGCCTTCATATCTCAGATTTTCGCATAATATTGCATTTTAAGCAAGTTTTCTTGCATTTTGTTTCATACTAAACATCATCGAATTTAGCAATATTTTGACGTTTATCATCCCCTTTTCCTTTATGTGATTTATACAGAATATCATCGAATTAGGCAATATTTTGCCGTTTTTCCTCGTTTTTGTGAATTTTCAGTTTATTTGTATTAATTCATTAAATATACGATAAGAATGATGCAAACACGTAATTGATTAGATAATAAACTTAAATACTTCACCTTTAATCATCTATTTGTTTCTCGTTGAAATGCTGAGTTAGATATAGAAAAGAGGGAGAAGTTCGGTTTTTATTGCATATATCGACGTTTCAGCCGGAATATAGCGGTTTTACGTGTACATCTTCCATCGGTAATATAAACGGAAAATCAGGAACATTTTAGTTAATTCTAATGAAAACACATTGATTTTTATCATTTGTATTGGAAACAACATTGTCATATGTCTTTTCTTGGATCTAAATAATACGAAACCTCGCTTTATGATTTGAAGTTAAAATCCACAAATTTGGAAAAATAGTGACTCTCCTCACGTTTTTCATGTAGTTTGATATTACGTAAATATATAAATTTTTACCAATATTTCGATACTATTTCATGTAGTATCACGAAATGTGATTTGGCCTTCATATCTCAGATTTTCGCATAATATTGCATTTTAAGAAAGTTTTCTTGCATTTTGTATCATACTAAACATCATCGAATTTAGCAATATTTTGACGTTAATCATCCCCTTTTCCTTATGTGATTTAAACAAAATATCATCGAATTAGGCAATATTTTGCCGTTTTTCCACGTTTTTGTGAATTTTCAGTTTATTGGTATTAATTTATTAAATATACGATAAAAATGATGCAAACACATAATTGATTAGATAATAAAGTTAAATACTTCACCTTTAGTCATCTATTTGTTTCTCGTTGAAATACTGAGTATGATATTGAAAAGGGGAGAAGTTCGGTTTTTATTGCATATATCGACGTTTCAGCCGGAATAAAGCGGTTTTACGTGTACATCTTACATCGGTAATATAAACGGAAAATCAGGAACATTTTAGTTAATTCTAATGAAAACACATTGATTTTTATCATTTGTATTGGAAACAACATTTTCATATGTCTTTTCTTGGATCTAAATAATACGAAACCTCGATTCATGATTTGAAGTTAAAATCCACAAATTTGGAATAATAGTGACTCTCTTCACGTTTTTCATGTAGTTTGATATTACGTAAATATATTCATTTTTACCAATATTTCGATACTATTTCACGTAGTATCACGATATGTGATTTGGCCTTCATATCTCTGATTTTTGCATAATATTGCATTTTGGGCAAGTTTTCTTGCATTTTGGTTCATACTAAACATCATCGAATTTAGCAATATTTTGACGTTTATCATCCCCTTTTCCTTTATGTGATTTAAACAAAATATCATCGAATTAGGCAATATTTTGCCGTTTTTCCACGTTTTTGTGAATTTTCAGTTTATTGGTATTAATTCATTAAATATACGATAAAAATGATGCAAACACGTAATTGATTAGATAATAAAGTTAAATACTTCACCTTTAATCATCTATTTGTTTCTCGTTGAAATACTGAGTAAGATATTGAAAAGGGGAGAAGTTCGTTTTTTTTTCATATATCGACGTTTCAGCCGGATTAGAGCGGTTTTAAATGTACATCTTCCGTCGGTAATATAAATGGAAAATCAGGAACATTTTAGTTAATTCTAATGAAAACACCTTGATTTTTATCATTTGTATTGGAAACAACATTGTCATATGTCTTTTCTTGGATCTAAATAATGTGAAACCTCGCTTTATGATTCGAAGTTAAAATCCACAAATTTGGAATAATAATGACTCTCTTCACGTTTTTCATGTAGTTTGATATTACGTAAATATATTCATTTTTACCAATATTTCGATACTATTTCATGTAGTATCACGATATGTGATTTGGCCTTCATATCTCAGATTTTTGCATAATATTGCATTTTAAGCAAGATTTCTTGCATTTTGTTTCATACTAAACATCATCGAATTTAGCAATATTTTGACGTTTATCATCCCCTTTTCCTTTATGTGATTTAAACAAAATATCATCGAATTAGGCAATATTTTGCCTTTTTTCCACGTTTTTGTGAATTTTCAGTTTATTGGTATTAATTCATTAAATATACGATAAAAATGATGCAAACACGTAATTGATTAGATAATAAAGTTAAATACTTCACCTTTAGTCATCTATTTGTTTCTCGTTGAAATACTGAGTAAGATATTGAAAAGGGGAGAAGTTCGGTTTTTATTGCATATATCGACGTTTCAGCCGGATTAAAGCGGTTTTACGTGTACATCTTACATCGGTAATATAAACGGAAAATCAGGAACATTTTAGTTAATTCTAATGAAAACACATTGATTTTTATCATTTGTATTGGAAACAACATTGTCATATGTCTTTTCTTGGATCTAAATAATACGAAACCTCGATTTATGATTTCGAAGTTAAAATCCACAAATTTGGAATAATAGTGACTCTCTTCACGTTTTTCATGTAGTTTGATATTACGTAAATATATTCATTTTTACCAATATTTCGATACTATTTCACTGTAGTATCACGATATGTGATTTGGCCTTCATATCTCATGATTTTTGCATAATATTGCATTTTAAGGCAAGTTTTCTTGCATTTTGTTTCATACTAAACATCATCGAATTTAGCAATATTTTGACGTTTATCATCCCCTTTTCCTTTATGTGATTTAACAGAATATCATCGAATTAGGCAATATTTTGCCGTTTTTCCATCGTTTTTGTGAATTTTCAGTTTATTGGTATTAATTCATTAAATATACGATAAGAATGATGCAAACACGTAATTGATTAGATAATAAAGTTAAATACTTCACCTTTAATCATCTATTTGTTTCTCGTTGAAATACTGAGTTAAGATATAGAAAAGAGGAGAAGTTCGGTTTTTTATTGCATATATCGACGTTTCAGCCGGATTATAGCGGTTTTACAGTGTACATCTTCCATCGGTAATATAAACTGGAAAATCAGGAACATTTTAGTTAATTCTAATGAAAACACATTGATTTTTATCATTTGTATTGGAAACAACATTGTCATATGTCTTTTCTTGGATCTAAATAATACGAAACCTCGCTTTATGATTTGAAGTTAAAATCCACAAATTTGGAATAATAGTGACTCTCTTCACGTTTTTCATGTAGTTTGATATTACGTAAATATATTAATTTTTACCAATATTTCGATACTATTTCATGTAGTATCACGATATGTGATTTGGCCTTCATATCTCAGATTTTTCGCATAATATTGCATTTTAAGCAAGTTTTCTTGCATTTTGTATCATACTAAACATCATCGAATTTAGCAATATTTTGACGTTTATCATCCCCTTTTCCTTTATGTGATTTAAACAAAATATCATCGAATTAGGCAATATTTTGCCGTTTTTCCACGTTTTTGTGAATTTTCAGTTTATTGGTATTAATTCATTAAATATACGATAAAAATGATGCAAACACGTAATTGATTAGAT
Source organism: Procambarus clarkii (assembly GCF_040958095.1). NCBI lineage: Eukaryota > Metazoa > Arthropoda > Malacostraca > Decapoda > Cambaridae > Procambarus > Procambarus clarkii. The sequence goes on along the minus strand of NC_091240.1, from coordinate 18,987,451 downwards.
AATAAAGTTAAATACTTCACCTTTAGTCATCTATTTGTTTCTCGTTGAAATACTGAGTAAGATATTGAAAAGGGGAGAAGTTCGGTTTTTATTGCATATATCGACGTTTCAGCCGGAATTAGAGCGGTTTTACGTGTACATCTTACAGTCGGTAATATAAACGGAAAATCAGGAACATTTTAGTTAATTCTAATGAAAACACATTGATTTTTATCATTTGTATTGGAAAAAACATTGTCATATGTCTTTTCTTGGATCTAAATAATACGAAACCTCGATTTATGATTCGAAGTTAAAATCCACAAATTTGGAATAATAGTGACTCTCTTCACGTTTTTCATGTAGTTTGATATTACGTAAATATATTCATTTTTACCAATATTTCGATACTATTTCACTGTAGTATCACGATATGTGATTTGGCCTTCATATCTCATGATTTTTGCATAATATTGCATTTTAAGGCAAGTTTTCTTGCATTTTGGTTCATACTAAACATCATCGAATTTAGCAATATTTTGACGTTTATCATCCCCTTTTCCTTTATGTGATTTAAACAAAATATCATCGAATTAGGCAATATTTTGCCGTTTTTCCACGTTTTTGTGAATTTTCAGTTTATTGGTATTAATTCATTAAATATACGATAAAAATGATGCAAACACGTAATTGATTAGATAATAAAGTTAAATACTTCACCTTTAATCATCTATTTGTTTCTCGTTGAAATACTGAGTAAGATATTGAAAAGGGGAGAAGTTCGGTTTTTATTGCATATATCGACGTTTCAGCCGGATTAGAGCGGTTTTACGTGTACATCTTCCGTCGGTAATATAAACGGAAAATCAGGAACATTTTAGTTAATTCTAATGAAAACACATTGATTTTATCATTTGTATTGGAAACAACATTGTCATATGTCTTTTCTTGGATCTAAATAATACGAAACCTCGCTTTATGATTCGAAGTTAAAATCCACAAATTTGGAATAATAATGACTCTCTTCACGTTTTTCATGTAGTTTGATATTACGTAAATATATTCATTTTTACCAATATTTCGATACTATTTCATGTAGTATCACGATATGTGATTTGGCCTTCATATCTCAGATTTTTCGCATAATATTGCATTTTAAGCAAGTTTTCTTGCATTTTGTTTCATACTAAACATCATCGAATTTAGCAATATTTTGACGTTTATCATCCCCTTTTCCTTTATGTGATTTAAACAAAATATCATCGAATTAGGCAATATTTTGCCGTTTTTCCACGTTTTTGTGAATTTTCAGTTTATTGGTATTAATTCATTAAATATACGATAAAAATGATGCAAACACGTAATTGATTAGATAATAAAGTTAAATACTTCACCTTTAGTCATCTATTTGTTTCTCGTTGAAATACTGAGTAGATATTGAAAAGGGGAGAAGTTCGGTTTTTATTGCATATATCGACGTTTCAGCCGGAATAAAGCGGTTTTACGTGTACATCTTACATCGGTAATATAAACGGAAAATCAGGAACATTTTAGTTAATTCTAATGAAAACACATTGATTTTTATCATTTGTATTGGAAACAACATTGTCATATGTCTTTTCTTGGATCTAAATAATACGAAACCTCGCTTTATGATTTGAAGTTAAAATCCACAAATTTGGAATAATAGTGACTCTCTTCACGTTTTTCATGTAGTTTGATATTACGTAAATATATTCATTTTTACCAATATTTCGATACTATTTCATGTAGTATCACGATATGTGATTTGGCCTTCATATCTCAGATTTTTGCATAATATTGCATTTTAAGCAAGTTTTCTTGCATTTTGTTCATACTAAACATCATCGAATTTAGCAATATTTTGACGTTTATCATCCCCTTTTCCTTTATGTGATTTAAACAAAATATCATCGAATTAGGCAATATTTTGCCGTTTTTCCACGTTTTTGTGAATTTTCAGTTTATTGGTATTAATTCATTAAATATACGATAAAAATGATGCAAACACGTAATTGATTAGATAATAAAGTTAAATACTTCACCTTTAGTCATCTATTTGTTTCTCGTTGAAATACTGAGTAAGATATTGAAAAGGGGAGAAGTTCGGTTTTTATTGCATATATCGACGTTTCAGCCGGATTAGAGCGGTTTTACGTGTACATCTTCCGTCGGTAATATAAACGGAAAATCAGGAACATTTTAGTTAATTCTAATGAAAACACATTGATTTTTATCATTTGTATTGGAAACAACATTGTCATATGTCTTTTCTTGGATCTAAATAATGCGAAACCTCGCTTTATGATTCGAAGTTAAAATCCACAAATTTGGAATAATAATGACTCTCTTCACGTTTTTCATGTAGTTTGATATTACGTAAATATATTCATTTTTACCAATATTTCGATACTATTTCATGTAGTATCACGATATGTGATTTGGCCTTCATATCTCAGATTTTTGCATAATATTGCATTTTAAGCAAGATTTCTTGCATTTTGTTTCATACTAAACATCATCGAATTTAGCAATATTTTGACGTTTATCATCCCCTTTTCCTTTATGTGATTTAAACAAAATATCATCGAATTAGGCAATATTTTGCCTTTTTTCCACGTTTTTGTGAATTTTCAGTTTATTGGTATTAATTCATTAAATATACGATAAAAATGATGCAAACACGTAATTGATTAGATAATAAAGTTAAATACTTCACCTTTAGTCATCTATTTGTTTCTCGTTGAAATACTGAGTAAGATATTGAAAAGGGGAGAAGTTCGGTTTTTATTGCATATATCGACGTTTCAGCCGGATTAGAGCGGTTTTACGTGTACATCTTCCGTCGGTAATATAAACGGAAAATCAGGAACATTTTAGTTAATTCTAATGAAAACACATTGATTTTTATCATTTGTATTGGAAACAACATTGTCATATGTCTTTTCTTGGATCTAAATAATACGAAACCTCGCTCTATGATTCGAAGTTAAAATCCTCAAATTTGGAATAACATTGACGTTTTTCACGTTTTTTATGTAGTTTGATATTACGTAAATATATTCATTTTACCAATATTTCGATACCATTTCATGTAGTATTACGATATGTGATTTGGCCTTCATATCTCAGATTTTCGCATAATATTGCATTTTAAGCAAGTTTTCTTGCATTTTGTTTCATACTAAACATCATCGAATTTAGCAATATTTTGACGTTTATCATCCCCTTTTCCTTTATGTGATTTATACAGAATATCATCGAATTAGGCAATATTTTGCCGTTTTTCCTCGTTTTTGTGAATTTTCAGTTTATTTGTATTAATTCATTAAATATACGATAAGAATGATGCAAACACGTAATTGATTAGATAATAAACTTAAATACTTCACCTTTAATCATCTATTTGTTTCTCGTTGAAATACTGAGTTAGATATAGAAAAGAGGAGAAGTTCGGTTTTTATTGCATATATCGACGTTTCAGCCGGAATATAGCGGTTTTACGTGTACATCTTCCATCGGTAATATAAACGGAAAATCAGGAACATTTTAGTTAATTCTAATGAAAACACATTGATTTTTATCATTTGTATTGGAAACAACATTGTCATATGTCTTTTCTTGGATCTAAATAATACGAAACCTCGCTTTATGATTTGAAGTTAAAATCCACAAATTTGGAAAAATAGTGACTCTCCTCACGTTTTTCATGTAGTTTGATATTACGTAAATATATAAATTTTTACCAATATTTCGATACTATTTCATGTAGTATCACGAAATGTGATTTGGCCTTCATATCTCAGATTTTCGCATAATATTGCATTTTAAGAAAGTTTTCTTGCATTTTGTATCATACTAAACATCATCGAATTTAGCAATATTTTGACGTTTATCATCCCCTTTTCCTTTATGTGATTTAAACAAAATATCATCGAATTAGGCAATATTTTGCCGTTTTTCCACGTTTTTGTGAATTTTCAGTTTATTGGTATTAATTCATTAAATATACGATAAAAATGATGCAAACACGTAATTGATTAGATAATAAAGTTAAATACTTCACCTTTAGTCATCTATTTGTTTCTCGTTGAAATACTGAGTAAGATATTGAAAAGAGGAGAAGTTCGGTTTTTATTGCATATATCGACGTTTCAGCCGGAATATAGCGGTTTTACGTGTACATCTTACATCGGTAATATAAACGGAAAATCAGGAACATTTTAGTTAATTCTAATGAAAACACATTGATTTTTATCATTTGTATTGGAAACAACATTGTCATATGTCTTTTCTTGGATCTAAATAATACGAAACCTCGATTTATGATTTGAAGTTAAAATCCACAAATTTGGAATAATAGTGACTCTCTTCACGTTTTTCATGTAGTTTGATATTACGTAAATATATTCATTTTTACCAATATTTCGATACTATTTCACGTAGTATCACGATATGTGATTTGGCCTTCATATCTCTGATTTTTGCATAATATTGCATTTTGGGCAAGTTTTCTTGCATTTTGGTTCATACTAAACATCATCGAATTTAGCAATATTTTGACGTTTATCATCCCCTTTTCCTTTATGTGATTTAAACAAAATATCATCGAATTAGGCAATATTTTGCCGTTTTTCCACGTTTTTGTGAATTTTCAGTTTATTGGTATTAATTCATTAAATATACGATAAAAATGATGCAAACACGTAATTGATTAGATAATAAAGTTAAATACTTCACCTTTAATCATCTATTTGTTTCTCGTTGAAATACTGAGTAAGATATTGAAAAGGGGAGAAGTTCGTTTTTTTTTCATATATCGACGTTTCAGCCGGATTAGAGCGGTTTTACATGTACATCTTCCGTCGGTAATATAAATGGAAAATCAGGAACATTTTAGTTAATTCTAATGAAAACACCTTGATTTTTATCATTTGTATTGGAAACAACATTGTCATATGTCTTTTCTTGGATCTAAATAATGTGAAACCTCGCTTTATGATTCGAAGTTAAAATCCACAAATTTGGAATAATAATGACTCTCTTCACGTTTTTCATGTAGTTTGATATTACGTAAATATATTCATTTTTACCAATATTTCGATACTATTTCATGTAGTATCACGATATGTGATTTGGCCTTCATATCTCAGATTTTTGCATAATATTGCATTTTAAGCAAGATTTCTTGCATTTTGTTTCATACTAAACATCATCGAATTTAGCAATATTTTGACGTTTATCATCCCCTTTTCCTTTATGTGATTTAAACAAAATATCATCGAATTAGGCAATATTTTGCCTTTTTTCCACGTTTTTGTGAATTTTCAGTTTATTGGTATTAATTCATTAAATATACGATAAAAATGATGCAAACACGTAATTGATTAGATAATAAAGTTAAATACTTCACCTTTAGTCATCTATTTGTTTCTCGTTGAAATACTGAGTAAGATATTGAAAAGGGGAGAAGTTCGGTTTTTATTGCATATATCGACGTTTCAGCCGGATTAGAGCGGTTTTACGTGTACATCTTCCGTCGGTAATATAAACGGAAAATCAGGAACATTTTAGTTAATTCTAATGAAAACACATTGATTTTTATCATTTGTATTGGAAACAACATTGTCATATGTCTTTTCTTGGATCTAAATAATACGAAACCTCGCTTTATGATTCGAAGTTAAAATCCACAAATTTGGAATAATATTGACGTCTCTTCACGTTTTTTCATGTAGTTTGATATTACGTAAATATATTCATTTTTACCAATATTTCGATACTATTTCATGTAGTATCACGATATGTGATTTGGCCTTCATATCTCATGATTTTCGCATAATATTGCATTTTAAGCAAGTTTTCTTGCATTTTGTTTCATACTAAACATCATCGAATTTAGCAATATTTTGACGTTTATCATCCCCTTTTCCTTTATGTGATTTAAACAAAATATCATCGAATTAGGCAATATTTTGCCGTTTTTCCACGTTTTTGTGAATTTTCAGTTTATTGGTATTAATTCATTAAATATACGATAAAAATGATGCAAACACGTAATTGATTAGATAATAAAGTTAAATACTTCACCTTTAATCATCTATTTGTTTCTCGTTGAAATACTGAGTAAGATATTGAAAAGGGGAGAAGTTCGTTTTTTTTCATATATCGACGTTTCAGCCGGATTAGAGCGGTTTTACATGTACATCTTCCGTCGGTAATATAAATGGAAAATCAGGAACATTTTAGTTAATTCTAATGAAAACACCTTGATTTTTATCATTTGTATTGGAAACAACATTGTCATATGTCTTTTCTTGGATCTAAATAATGTGAAACCTCGCTTTATGATTCGAAGTTAAAATCCACAAATTTGGAATAATAATGACTCTCTTCACGTTTTTCATGTAGTTTGATATTACGTAAATATATTCATTTTTACCAATATTTCGATACTATTTCATGTAGTATCACGATATGTGATTTGGCCTTCATATCTCAGATTTTTGCATAATATTGCATTTTAAGCAAGATTTCTTGCATTTTGTTTCATACTAAACATCATCGAATTTAGCAATATTTTGACGTTTATCATCCCCTTTTCCTTTATGTGATTTAAACAAAATATCATCGAATTAGGCAATATTTTGCCTTTTTTCCACGTTTTTGTGAATTTTCAGTTTATTGGTATTAATTCATTAAATATACGATAAAAATGATGCAAACACGTAATTGATTAGATAATAAAGTTAAATACTTCACCTGTAGTCATCTATTTGTTTCTCGTTGAAATACTGAGTAAGATATTGAAAAGGGGAGAAGTTCGGTTTTTATTGCATATATCGACGTTTCAGCCGGATTAGAGCGGTTTTACGTGTACATCTTCCGTCGGTAATATAAACGGAAAATCAGGAACATTTTAGTTAATTCTAATGAAAACACATTGATTTTTATCATTTGTATTGGAAACAACATTGTCATATGTCTTTTCTTGGATCTAAATAATACGAAACCTCGCTCTATGATTCGAAGTTAAAATCCTCAAATTTGGAATAACATTGACGTTTTTCACGTTTTTTATGTAGTTTGATATTACGTAAATATATTCATTTCTACCAATATTTCGATACCATTTCATGTAGTATTACGATATGTGATTTGGCCTTCATATCTCAGATTTTCGCATAATATTGCATTTTAAGCAAGTTTTCTTGCATTTTGTTTCATACTAAACATCATCGAATTTAGCAATATTTTGACGTTTATCATCCCCTTTTCCTTTATGTGATTTATACAGAATATCATCGAATTAGGCAATATTTTGCCGTTTTTCCTCGTTTTTGTGAATTTTCAGTTTATTTGTATTAATTCATTAAATATACGATAAGAATGATGCAAACACGTAATTGATTAGATAATAAACTTAAATACTTCACCTTTAATCATCTATTTGTTTCTCGTTGAAATACTGAGTTAGATATAGAAAAGAGGAGAAGTTCGGTTTTTATTGCATATATCGACGTTTCAGCCGGAATATAGCGGTTTTACGTGTACATCTTCCATCGGTAATATAAACGGAAAATCAGGAACATTTTAGTTAATTCTAATGAAAACACATTGATTTTTATCATTTGTATTGGAAACAACATTGTCATATGTCTTTTCTTGGATCTAAATAATACGAAACCTCGCTTTATGATTTGAAGTTAAAATCCACAAATTTGGAAAAATAGTGACTCTCCTCACGTTTTTCATGTAGTTTGATATTACGTAAATATATAAATTTTTACCAATATTTCGATACTATTTCATGTAGTATCACGAAATGTGATTTGGCCTTCATATCTCAGATTTTCGCATAATATTGCATTTTAAGAAAGTTTTCTTGCATTTTGTATCATACTAAACATCATCGAATTTAGCAATATTTTGACGTTTATCATCCCCTTTTCCTTTATGTGATTTAAACAAAATATCATCGAATTAGGCAATATTTTGCCGTTTTTCCACGTTTTTGTGAATTTTCAGTTTATTGGTATTAATTCATTAAATATACGATAAAAATGATGCAAACACGTAATTGATTAGATAATAAAGTTAAATACTTCACCTTTAGTCATCTATTTGTTTCTCGTTGAAATACTGAGTAAGATATTGAAAAGGGGAGAAGTTCGGTTTTTATTGCATATATCGACGTTTCAGCCGGAATAAAGCGGTTTTACGTGTACATCTTACATCGGTAATATAAACGGAAAATCAGGAACATTTTAGTTAATTCTAATGAAAACACATTGATTTTTATCATTTGTATTGGAAACAACATTGTCATATGTCTTTTCTTGGATCTAAATAATGCGAAACCTCGCTTTATGATTCGAAGTTAAAATCCACAAATTTGGAATAATAATGACTCTCTTCACGTTTTTCATGTAGTTTGATATTACGTAAATATATTCATTTTTACCAATATTTCGATACTATTTCATGTAGTATCACGATATGTGATTTGGCCTTCATATCTCAGATTTTTGCATAATATTGCATTTTAAGCAAGATTTCTTGCATTTTGTTTCATACTAAACATCATCGAATTTAGCAATATTTTGACGTTTATCATCCCCTTTTCCTTTATGTGATTTAAACAAAATATCATCGAATTAGGCAATATTTTGCCTTTTTTCCACGTTTTTGTGAATTTTCAGTTTATTGGTATTAATTCATTAAATATACGATAAAAATGATGCAAACACGTAATTGATTAGATAATAAAGTTAAATACTTCACCTTTAGTCATCTATTTGTTTCTCGTTGAAATACTGAGTAAGATATTGAAAAGGGGAGAAGTTCGGTTTTTATTGCATATATCGACGTTTCAGCCGGATTAGAGCGGTTTTACGTGTACATCTTCCGTCGGTAATATAAACGGAAAATCAGGAACATTTTAGTTAATTCTAATGAAAACACATTGATTTTTATCATTTGTATTGGAAACAACATTGTCATATGTCTTTTCTTGGATCTAAATAATACGAAACCTCGCTCTATGATTCGAAGTTAAAATCCTCAAATTTGGAATAACATTGACGTTTTTCACGTTTTTTATGTAGCTTGATATTACGTAAATATATTCATTTTTACCAATATTTCGATACCATTTCATGTAGTATTACGATATGTGATTTGGCCTTCATATCTCAGATTTTCGCATAATATTGCATTTTAAGCAAGTTTTCTTGCATTTTGTTTCATACTAAACATCATCGAATTTAGCAATATTTTGACGTTTATCATCCCCTTTTCCTTTATGTGATTTATACAGAATATCATCGAATTAGGCAATATTTTGCCGTTTTTCCTCGTTTTTGTGAATTTTCAGTTTATTTGTATTAATTCATTAAATATACGATAAGAATGATGCAAACACGTAATTGATTAGATAATAAACTTAAATACTTCACCTTTAATCATCTATTTGTTTCTCGTTGAAATACTGAGTAGATATAGAAAAGGGGAGAAGTTCGGTTTTTATTGCATATATCGACGTTTCAGCCGGAATATAGCGGTTTTACGTGTACATCTTCCATCGGTAATATAACGGAAAATCAGGAACATTTTAGTTAATTCTAATGAAAACACATTGATTTTTATCATTTGTATTGGAAACAACATTGTCATATGTCTTTTCTTGGATCTAAATAATACGAAACCTCGCTTTATGATTTGAAGTTAAAATCCACAAATTTGGAATAAATAGTGACTTCTCTCACGTTTTTCATGTAGTTTGATATTACGTAAATATATAAATTTTTACCAATATTTCGATACTATTTCATGTAGTATCACGAATATGTGATTTGGCCTTCATATCTCAGATTTTCGCATAATATTGCATTTTAAGAAAGTTTTCTTGCATTTTGTATCATACTAAACATCATCGAATTTAGCAATATTTTGACGTTTAATCATCCCCTTTTCCTTTATGTGATTTAACAAATATCATCGAATTAGGCAATATTTTGCCGTTTTTCCACGTTTTTGTGAATTTTCAGTTTATTGGTATTAATTCATTAAATATACGATAAAAATGATGCAAACACGTAATTGATTAGATAATAAACTTAAATACTTCACCTTTAGTCATCTATTTGTTTCTCGTTGAAATACTGAGTAAGATATTGAAAAGGGGAGAAGTTCGGTTTTTATTGCATATATCGACGTTTCAGCCGGAATATAAGCGGTTTTACGTGTACATCTTACATCGGTAATATAAACGGAAAATCAGGAACATTTTAGTTAATTCTAATGAAAACACATTGATTTTTATCATTTGTATTGGAAACAACATTGTCATATGTCTTTTCTTGGATCTAAATAATACGAAACCTCGCTTTATGATTTGAAGTTAAAATCCACAAATTTGGAATAATAGTGACTCTCTTCACGTTTTTCATGTAGTTTGATATTACCGTAAATATATTCATTTTTACCAATATTTCGATACTATTTCATGTAGTATCACGATATGTGATTTGGCCTTCATATCTCAGATTTTTCGCATAATATTGCATTTTAGGCAAGTTTTCTTGCATTTTGGTATCATACTAAACATCATCGAATTTAGCAATATTTTGACGTTTATCATCCCCTTTTCCTTTATGTGATTTAAACAAAATATCATCGAATTAGGCAATATTTTGCCGTTTTTCCACGTTTTTGTGAATTTTCAGTTTATTGGTATTAATTCATTAAATATACGATAAAAATGATGCAAACACGTAATTGATTAGATAATAAAGTTAAATACTTCACCTTTAATCATCTATTTGTTTCTCGTTGAAATACTGAGTAAGATATTGAAAAGGGGAGAAGTTCGGTTTTTTATTGCATATATCGACGTTTCAGCCGGATTAGAGCGGTTTTACATGTACATCTTCCAGTCGGTAATATAAACTGGAAAATCAGGAACATTTTAGTTAATTCTAATGAAAACACCTTGATTTTTATCATTTGTATTGGAAACAACATTGTCATATGTCTTTTCTTGGATCTAAATAATAGTGAAACCTCGCTTTATGATTTCGAAGTTAAAATCCACAAATTTGGAATAATAAGTGACTCTCTTCACGTTTTTCATGTAGTTTGATATTACGTAAATATATTCATTTTTACCAATATTTCGATACTATTTCATGTAGTATCACGATATGTGATTTGGCCTTCATATCTCAGATTTTTGCATAATATTGCATTTTAGGCAAGATTTCTTGCATTTTGTTTCATACTAAACATCATCGAATTTAGCAATATTTTGACGTTTATCATCCCCTTTTCCTTTATGTGATTTAAACAAAATATCATCGAATTAGGCAATATTTTGCCGTTTTTCCACGTTTTTGTGAATTTTCAGTTTATTGGTATTAATTCATTAAATATACGATAAAAATGATGCAAACACGTAATTGATTAGATAATAAAGTTAAATACTTCACCTTTAAGTCATCTATTTGTTTCTCGTTGAAATACTGAGTAAGATATTGAAAAGGGGAGAAGTTCGTTTTTATTGCATATATCGACGTTTCAGCCGGATTAGAGCGGTTTTACGTGTACATCTTCCGTCGGTAATATAAACTGGAAAATCAGGAACATTTTAGTTAATTCTAATGAAAACACATTGATTTTTATCATTTGTATTGGAAACAACATTGTCATATGTCTTTTCTTGGATCTAAATAATACGAAACCTCGCTCTATGATTCGAAGTTAAAATCCTACAAATTTGGAATAATAATTGACTCTCTTTCACGTTTTTTCATGTAGTTTGATATTACGTAAATATATTCATTTTTACCAATATTTCGATACCATTTCATGTAGTATTACGATATGTGATTTGGCCTTCATATCTCAGATTTTCGCATAATATTGCATTTTAAGCAAGATTTCTTGCATTTTGTTTCATACTAAACATCATCGAATTTAGCAATATTTTGACGTTTATCATCCCCTTTTCCTTTATGTGATTTATACAAAATATCATCGAATTAGGCAATATTTTGCCGTTTTTCCACGTTTTTGTGAATTTTCAGTTTATTTGTATTAATTCATTAAATATACGATAAGAATGATGCAAACACGTAATTGATTAGATAATAAAGTTAAATACTTCACCTTTAGTCATCTATTTGTTTCTCGTTGAAATACTGAGTAAGATATTGAAAAGGGGAGAAGTTCGGTTTTTATTGCATATATCGACGTTTCAGCCGGATTAGAGCGGTTTTACGTGTACATCTTCCGTCGGTAATATAAACGGAAAATCAGGAACATTTTAGTTAATTCTAATGAAAACACATTGATTTTTATCATTTGTATTGGAAACAACATTGTCATATGTCTTTTCTTGGATCTAAATAATACGAAACCTCGCTCTATGATTCGAAGTTAAAATCCTCAAATTTGGAATAACATTGACGTCTCTTCACGTTTTTTATGTAGTTTGATATTACGTAAATATATTCATTTTACCAATATTTCGATACCATTTCATGTAGTATTACGATATGTGATTTGGCCTTCATATCTCAGATTTTCGCATAATATTGCATTTTAAGCAAGTTTTCTTGCATTTTGTTTCATACTAAACATCATCGAATTTAGCAATATTTTGACGTTTATCATCCCCTTTTCCTTTATGTGATTTATACAGAATATCATCGAATTAGGCAATATTTTGCCGTTTTTTCCTCGTTTTTGTGAATTTTCAGTTTATTTGTATTAATTCATTAAATATACGATAAGAATGATGCAAACACGTAATTGATTAGATAATAAACTTAAATACTTCACCTTTAATCATCTATTTGTTTCTCGTTGAAATACTGAGTAGATATAGAAAAGGGGAGAAGTTCGGTTTTTATTGCATATATCGACGTTTCAGCCGGAATATAGCGGTTTAACGTGTACATCTTCCATCGGTAATATAAACGGAAAATCAGGAACATTTTAGTTAATTCTAATGAAAACACATTGATTTTTATCATTTGTATTGGAAACAACATTGTCATATGTCTTTTCTTGGATCTAAATAATACGAAACCTCGCTTTATGATTTGAAGTTAAAATCCACAAATTTGGAATAATAGTGACTCTCCTCACGTTTTTCATGTAGTTTGATATTACGTAAATATATTAATTTTTACCAATATTTCGATACTATTTCATGTAGTATCACGAATATGTGATTTGGCCTTCATATCTCAGATTTTCGCATAATATTGCATTTTAAGAAAGTTTTCTTGCATTTTGTATCATACTAAACATCATCGAATTTAGCAATATTTTGACGTTTATCATCCCCTTTTCCTTTATGTGATTTAAACAAAATATCATCGAATTAGGCAATATTTTGCCGTTTTTCCACGTTTTTGTGAATTTTCAGTTTATTGGTATTAATTCATTAAATATACGATAAAAATGATGCAAACACGTAATTGATTAGATAATAAACTTAAATACTTCACCTTTAGTCATCTATTTGTTTCTCGTTGAAATACTGAGTAAGATATTGAAAAGGGAGAAAGTTCGGTTTTTATTGCATATATCGACGTTTCAGCCGGAATAAGCGGTTTTACGTGTACATCTTACATCGGTAATATAAACGGAAAATCAGGAACATTTTAGTTAATTCTAATGAAAACACATTGATTTTTATCATTTGTATTGGAAACAACATTGTCATATGTCTTTTCTTGGATCTAAATAATACGAAACCTCGCTTTATGATTTGAAGTTAAAATCCACAAATTTGGAATAATAGTGACTCTCTTCACGTTTTTCATGTAGTTTGATATTACGTAAATATATTCATTTTTACCAATATTTCGATACTATTTCATGTAGTATCACGATATGTGATTTGGCCTTCATATCTCAGATTTTTGCATAATATTGCATTTTAAGCAAGATTTCTTGCATTTTGTTTCATACTAAACATCATCGAATTTAGCAATATTTTGACGTTTCTCATCCCCTTTTCCTTTATGTGATTTAAACAAAATATCATCGAATTAGGCAATATTTTGCCTTTTTTCCACGTTTTTGTGAATTTTCAGTTTATTGGTATTAATTCATTAAATATACGATAAAAATGATGCAAACACGTAATTGATTAGATAATAAAGTTAAATACTTCACCTTTAGTCATCTATTTGTTTCTCGTTGAAATACTGAGTAAGATATTGAAAAGGGGAGAAGTTCGGTTTTTATTGCATATATCGACGTTTCAGCCGGATTAGAGCGGTTTTACGTGTACATCTTCCGTCGGTAATATAAACGGAAAATCAGGAACATTTTAGTTAATTCTAATGAAAACACATTGATTTTTATCATTTGTATTGGAAACAACATTGTCATATGTCTTTTCTTGGATCTAAATAATACGAAACCTCGCTCTATGATTCGAAGTTAAAATCCTCAAATTTGGAATAACATTGACGTTTTTCACGTTTTTTATGTAGCTTGATATTACGTAAATATATTCATTTTTACCAATATTTCGATACCATTTCATGTAGTATTACGATATGTGATTTGGCCTTCATATCTCAGATTTTCGCATAATATTGCATTTTAAGCAAGTTTTCTTGCATTTTGTTTCATACTAAACATCATCGAATTTAGCAATATTTTGACGTTTATCATCCCCTTTTCCTTTATGTGATTTATACAGAATATCATCGAATTAGGCAATATTTTGCCGTTTTTCCTCGTTTTTGTGAATTTTCAGTTTATTTGTATTAATTCATTAAATATACGATAAGAATGATGCAAACACGTAATTGATTAGATAATAAACTTAAATACTTCACCTTTAATCATCTATTTGTTTCTCGTTGAAATACTGAGTTAGATATAGAAAAGGGGAGAAGTTCGGTTTTTATTGCATATATCGACGTTTCAGCCGGAATATAGCGGTTTTACGTGTACATCTTCCATCGGTAATATAAACGGAAAATCAGGAACATTTTAGTTAATTCTAATGAAAACACATTGATTTTTATCATTTGTATTGGAAACAACATTGTCATATGTCTTTTCTTGGATCTAAATAATACGAAACCTCGCTTTATGATTTGAAGTTAAAATCCACAAATTTGGAAAAATAGTGACTCTCCTCACGTTTTTCATGTAGTTTGATATTACGTAAATATATAAATTTTTACCAATATTTCGATACTATTTCATGTAGTATCACGAAATGTGATTTGGCCTTCATATCTCAGATTTTCGCATAATATTGCATTTTAAGAAAGTTTTCTTGCATTTTGTATCATACTAAACATCATCGAATTTAGCAATATTTTGACGTTAATCATCCCCTTTTCCTTTATGTGATTTAAACAAAATATCATCGAATTAGGCAATATTTTGCCGTTTTTCCACGTTTTTGTGAATTTTCAGTTTATTGGTATTAATTCATTAAATATACGATAAAAATGATGCAAACACGTAATTGATTAGATAATAAACTTAAATACTTCACCTTTAGTCATCTATTTGTTTCTCTTTGAAATACTGAGTAAGATATTGAAAAGGGGAGAAGTTCGGTTTTTATTGCATATATCGACGTTTCAGCCGGAATAAAGCGGTTTTACGTGTACATCTTACATCGGTAATATAAACGGAAAATCAGGAACATTTTAGTTAATTCTAATGAAAACACATTGATTTTTATCATTTGTATTGGAAACAACATTTTCATATGTCTTTTCTTGGATCTAAATAATACGAAACCTCGATTTATGATTTGAAGTTAAAATCCACAAATTTGGAATAATAGTGACTCTCTTCACGTTTTTCATGTAGTTTGATATTACCTAAATATATTCATTTTTACCAATATTTCGATACTATTTCACGTAGTATCACGATATGTGATTTGGCCTTCATATCTCTGATTTTTGCATAATATTGCATTTTGGGCAAGTTTTCTTGCATTTTGGTTCATACTAAACATCATCGAATTTAGCAATATTTTGACGTTTATCATCCCCTTTTCCTTTATGTGATTTAAACAAAATATCATCGAATTAGGCAATATTTTGCCGTTTTTCCACGTTTTTGTGAATTTTCAGTTTATTGGTATTAATTCATTAAATATACGATAAAAATGATGCAAACACGTAATTGATTAGATAATAAAGTTAAATACTTCACCTTTAATCATCTATTTGTTTCTCGTTGAAATACTGAGTAAGATATTGAAAAGGGGAGAAGTTCGTTTTTTTTTCATATATCGACGTTTCAGCCGGATTAGAGCGGTTTTACATGTACATCTTCCGTCGGTAATATAAATGGAAAATCAGGAACATTTTAGTTAATTCTAATGAAAACACCTTGATTTTTATCATTTGTATTGGAAACAACATTGTCATATGTCTTTTCTTGGATCTAAATAATGTGAAACCTCGCTTTATGATTCGAAGTTAAAATCCACAAATTTGGAATAATAATGACTCTCTTCACGTTTTTCATGTAGTTTGATATTACGTAAATATATTCATTTTTACCAATATTTCGATACTATTTCATGTAGTATCACGATATGTGATTTGGCCTTCATATCTCAGATTTTTGCATAATATTGCATTTTAAGCAAGATTTCTTGCATTTTGTTTCATACTAAACATCATCGAATTTAGCAATATTTTGACGTTTATCATCCCCTTTTCCTTTATGTGATTTAAACAAAATATCATCGAATTAGGCAATATTTTGCCTTTTTTCCACGTTTTTGTGAATTTTCAGTTTATTGGTATTAATTCATTAAATATACGATAAAAATGATGCAAACACGTAATTGATTAGATAATAAAGTTAAATACTTGACCTTTAGTCATCTATTTGTTTCTCGTTGAAATACTGAGTAAGATATTGAAAAGGGGAGAAGTTCGGTTTTTATTGCATATATCGACGTTTCAGCCGGATTAGAGCGGTTTTACGTGTACATCTTCCGTCGGTAATATAAACGGAAAATCAGGAACATTTTAGTTAATTCTAATGAAAACACATTGATTTTTATCATTTGTATTGGCAACAACATTGTCATATGTCTTTTCTTGGATCTAAATAATACGAAACCTCGCTCTATGATTCGAAGTTAAAATCCTCAAATTTGGAATAACATTGACGTTTTTCACGTTTTTTATGTAGTTTGATATTACGTAAATATATTCATTTCTACCAATATTTCGATACCATTTCATGTAGTATTACGATATGTGATTTGGCCTTCATATCTCAGATTTTCGCATAATATTGCATTTTAAGCAAGTTTTCTTGCATTTTGTTTCATACTAAACATCATCGAATTTAGCAATATTTTGACGTTTATCATCCCCTTTTCCTTTATGTGATTTATACAGAATATCATCGAATTAGGCAATATTTTGCCGTTTTTCCTCGTTTTTGTGAATTTTCAGTTTATTTGTATTAATTCATTAAATATACGATAAGAATGATGCAAACACGTAATTGATTAGATAATAAACTTAAATACTTCACCTTTAATCATCTATTTGTTTCTCGTTGAAATACTGAGTTAGATATAGAAAAGGGGAGAAGTTCGGTTTTTATTGCATATATCGACGTTTCAGCCGGAATATAGCGGTTTAACGTGTACATCTTCCATCGGTAATATAAACGGAAAATCAGGAACATTTTAGTTAATTCTAATGAAAACACATTGATTTTTATCATTTGTATTGGAAACAACATTGTCATATGTCTTTTCTTGGATCTAAATAATACGAAACCTCGCTTTATGATTTGAAGTTAAAATCCACAAATTTGGAAAAATAGTGACTCTCCTCACGTTTTTCATGTAGTTTGATATTACGTAAATATATAAATTTTTACCAATATTTCGATACTATTTCATGTAGTATCACGAAATGTGATTTGGCCTTCATATCTCAGATTTTCGCATAATATTGCATTTTAAGAAAGTTTTCTTGCATTTTGTATCATACTAAACATCATCGAATTTAGCAATATTTTGACGTTAATCATCCCCTTTTCCTTTATGTGATTTAAACAAAATATCATCGAATTAGGCAATATTTTGCCGTTTTTCCACGTTTTTGTGAATTTTCAGTTTATTGGTATTAATTCATTAAATATACGATAAAAATGATGCAAACACGTAATTGATTAGATAATAAACTTAAATACTTCACCTTTAGTCATCTATTTGTTTCTCGTTGAAATACTGA
This sequence comes from Procambarus clarkii, assembly GCF_040958095.1. Lineage (NCBI taxonomy): Eukaryota > Metazoa > Arthropoda > Malacostraca > Decapoda > Cambaridae > Procambarus > Procambarus clarkii. Next base: position 18,969,182 of record NC_091240.1, on the reverse strand, counting down.
GTAAGATATTGAAAAGGGGAGAAAGTTCGGTTTTTATTGCATATATCGACGTTTCAGCCGGAATAAAGCGGTTTTACGTGTACATCTTACATCGGTAATATAAACGGAAAATCAGGAACATTTTAGTTAATTCTAATGAAAACACATTGATTTTTATCATTTGTATTGGAAACAACATTTTCATTATGTCTTTTCTTGGATCTAAATAATACGAAACCTCGATTTATGATTTGAAGTTAAAATCCACAAATTTGGAATAATAGTGACTCTCTTCACGTTTTTCATGTAGTTTGATATTACCTAAATATATTCATTTTTACCAATATTTCGATACTATTTCACGTAGTATCACGATATGTGATTTGGCCTTCATATCTCTGATTTTTGCATAATATTGCATTTTGGGCAAGTTTTCTTGCATTTTGGTTCATACTAAACATCATCGAATTTAGCAATATTTTGACGTTTATCATCCCCTTTTCCTTTATGTGATTTAAACAAAATATCATCGAATTAGGCAATATTTTGCCGTTTTTCCACGTTTTTGTGAATTTTCAGTTTATTGGTATTAATTCATTAAATATACGATAAAAATGATGCAAACACGTAATTGATTAGATAATAAAGTTAAATACTTCACCTTTAATCATCTATTTGTTTCTCGTTGAAATACTGAGTAAGATATTGAAAAGGGGAGAAGTTCGTTTTTTTTCATATATCGACGTTTCAGCCGGATTAGAGCGGTTTTACGTGTACATCTTCCGTCGGTAATATAAATGGAAAATCAGGAACATTTTAGTTAATTCTAATGAAAACACATTGATTTTTATCATTTGTATTGGAAACAACATTGTCATATGTCTTTTCTTGGATCTAAATAATGCGAAACCTCGCTTTATGATTCGAAGTTAAAATCCACAAATTTGGAATAATAATGACTCTCTTCACGTTTTTCATGTAGTTTGATATTACGTAAATATATTCATTTTTACCAATATTTCGATACTATTTCATGTAGTATCACGATATGTGATTTGGCCTTCATATCTCAGATTTTGCATAATATTGCATTTTAAGCAAGATTTCTTGCATTTTGTTTCATACTAAACATCATCGAATTTAGCAATATTTTGACGTTTATCATCCCCTTTTCCTTTATGTGATTTAAACAAAATATCATCGAATTAGGCAATATTTTGCCTTTTTTCCACGTTTTTGTGAATTTTCAGTTTATTGGTATTAATTCATTAAATATACGATAAAAATGATGCAAACACGTAATTGATTAGATAATAAAGTTAAATACTTCACCTTTAGTCATCTATTTGTTTCTCGTTGAAATACTGAGTAAGATATTGAAAAGGGGAGAAGTTCGGTTTTTATTGCATATATCGACGTTTCAGCCGGATTAGAGCGGTTTTACGTGTACATCTTCCGTCGGTAATATAAACGGAAAATCAGGAACATTTTAGTTAATTCTAATGAAAACACATTGATTTTTATCATTTGTATTGGAAACAACATTGTCATATGTCTTTTCTTGGATCTAAATAATACGAAACCTCGCTCTATGATTCGAAGTTAAAATCCTCAAATTTGGAATAACATTGACGTTTTTCACGTTTTTTATGTAGTTTGATATTACGTAAATATATTCATTTTTACCAATATTTCGATACCATTTCATGTAGTATTACGATATGTGATTTGGCCTTCATATCTCAGATTTTCGCATAATATTGCATTTTAAGCAAGTTTTCTTGCATTTTGTTTCATACTAAACATCATCGAATTTAGCAATATTTTGACGTTTATCATCCCCTTTTCCTTTATGTGATTTATACAGAATATCATCGAATTAGGCAATATTTTGCCGTTTTTCCTCGTTTTTGTGAATTTTCAGTTTATTTGTATTAATTCATTAAATATACGATAAGAATGATGCAAACACGTAATTGATTAGATAATAAACTTAAATACTTCACCTTTAATCATCTATTTGTTTCTCGTTGAAATACTGAGTTAGATATAGAAAAGGGGAGAAGTTCGGTTTTTATTGCATATATCGACGTTTCAGCCGGAATATAGCGGTTTTACGTGTACATCTTCCATCGGTAATATAAACGGAAAATCAGGAACATTTTAGTTAATTCTAATGAAAACACATTGATTTTTATCATTTGTATTGGAAACAACATTGTCATATGTCTTTTCTTGGATCTAAATAATACGAAACCTCGCTTTATGATTTGAAGTTAAAATCCACAAATTTGGAATAATAGTGACTCTCTTCACGTTTTTCATGTAGTTTGATATTACGTAAATATATTCATTTTTACCAATATTTCGATACTATTTCATGTAGTATCACGATATGTGATTTGGCCTTCATATCTCAGATTTTCGCATAATATTGCATTTTAAGCAAGTTTTCTTGCATTTTGTTTCATACTAAACATCATCGAATTTAGCAATATTTTGACGTTTATCATCCCCTTTTCCTTTATGTGATTTATACAAAATATCATCGAATTAGGCAATATTTTGCCGTTTTTCCATCGTTTTTGTGAATTTTCAGTTTATTGGTATTAATTCATTAAATATACGATAAAAATGATGCAAACACGTAATTGATTAGATAATAAACTTAAATACTTCACCTTTAATCATCTATTTGTTTCTCGTTGAAATACTGAGTAAGATATTGAAAAGGGGAGAAGTTCGGTTTTTATTGCATATATCGACGTTTCAGCCGGAATATAGCGGTTTTACGTGTACATCTTCCATCGGTAATATAAACGGAAAATCAGGAACATTTTAGTTAATTCTAATGAAAACACATTGATTTTTATCATTTGTATTGGAAACAACATTGTCATATGTCTTTTCTTGGATCTAAATAATACGAAACCTCGCTTTATGATTTGAAGTTAAAATCCACAAATTTGGAATAATAGTGACTCTCTCACGTTTTTCATGTAGTTTGATATTACGTAAATATATTCATTTTTACCAATATTTCGATACTATTTCATGTAGTATCACGATATGTGATTTGGCCTTCATATCTCAGATTTTCGCATAATATTGCATTTTAAGCAAGATTTTCTTGCATTTTGTATCATACTAAACATCATCGAATTTAGCAATATTTTGACGTTAATCATCCCCTTTTCCTTTATGTGATTTAAACAAAATATCATCGAATTAGGCAATATTTTGCCGTTTTTTCCACGTTTTTGTGAATTTTCAGTTTATTGGTATTAATTCATTAAATATACGATAAAAATGATGCAAACACGTAATTGATTAGATAATAAACTTAAATACTTCACCTTTAGTCATCTATTTGTTTCTCGTTGAAATACTGAGTAAGATATTGAAAAGGGGAGAAGTTCGGTTTTTATTGCATATATCGACGTTTCAGCCGGAATTAAAGCGGTTTTACGTGTACATCTTACATCGGTAATATAAACGGAAAATCAGGAACATTTTAGTTAATTCTAATGAAAACACATTGATTTTTATCATTTGTATTGGAAACAACATTTTATTATGTCTTTTCTTGGATCTAAATAATACGAAACCTCGATTTATGATTTGAAGTTAAAATCCACAAATTTGGAATAATAGTGACTCTCTTCACGTTTTTCATGTAGTTTGATATTACCTAAATATATTCATTTTTACCAATATTTCGATACTATTTCACGTAGTATCACGATATGTGATTTGGCCTTCATATCTCTGATTTTTGCATAATATTGCATTTTGGGCAAGTTTTCTTGCATTTTGGTTCATACTAAACATCATCGAATTTAGCAATATTTTGACGTTTATCATCCCCTTTTCCTTTATGTGATTTAAACAAAATATCATCGAATTAGGCAATATTTTGCCGTTTTTCCAGGTTTTTGTGAATTTTCAGTTTATTGGTATTAATTCATTAAATATACGATAAAAATGATGCAAACACGTAATTGATTAGATAATAAAGTTAAATACTTCACCTTTAATCATCTATTTGTTTCTCGTTGAAATACTGAGTAAGATATTGAAAAGGGGAGAAGTTCGTTTTTTTTCATATATCGACGTTTCAGCCGGATTAGAGCGGTTTTACGTGTACATCTTCCGTCGGTAATATAAATGGAAAATCAGGAACATTTTAGTTAATTCTAATGAAAACACATTGATTTTTATCATTTGTATTGGAAACAACATTGTCATATGTCTTTTCTTGGATCTAAATAATGCGAAACCTCGCTTTATGATTCGAAGTTAAAATCCACAAATTTGGAATAATAATGACTCTCTTCACGTTTTTCATGTAGTTTGATATTACGTAAATATATTCATTTTTACCAATATTTCGATACTATTTCATGTAGTATCACGATATGTGATTTGGCCTTCATATCTCAGATTTTTGCATAATATTGCATTTTAAGCAAGATTTCTTGCATTTTGTTTCATACTAAACATCATCGAATTTAGCAATATTTTGACGTTTCTCATCCCCTTTTCCTTTATGTGATTTAAACAAAATATCATCGAATTAGGCAATATTTTGCATTTTTTCCACGTTTTTGTGAATTTTCAGTTTATTGGTATTAATTCATTAAATATACGATAAAAATGATGCAAACACGTAATTGATTAGATAATAAAGTTAAATACTTCACCTTTAGTCATCTATTTGTTTCTCGTTGAAATACTGAGTAAGATATTGAAAAGGGGAGAAGTTCGGTTTTTATTGCATATATCGACGTTTCAGCCGGATTAGAGCGGTTTTACGTGTACATCTTCCGTCGGTAATATAAACGGAAAATCAGGAACATTTTAGTTAATTCTAATGAAAACACATTGATTTTTATCATTTGTATTGGAAACAACATTGTCATATGTCTTTTCTTGGATCTAAATAATACGAAACCTCGCTCTATGATTCGAAGTTAAAATCCTCAAATTTGGAATAACATTGACGTTTTTCACGTTTTTTATGTAGCTTGATATTACGTAAATATATTCATTTTTACCAATATTTCGATACCATTTCATGTAGTATTACGATATGTGATTTGGCCTTCATATCTCAGATTTTCGCATAATATTGCATTTTAAGCAAGTTTTCTTGCATTTTGTTTCATACTAAACATCATCGAATTTAGCAATATTTTGACGTTTATCATCCCCTTTTCCTTTATGTGATTTATACAGAATATCATCGAATTAGGCAATATTTTGCCGTTTTTCCTCGTTTTTGTGAATTTTCAGTTTATTTGTATTAATTCATTAAATATACGATAAGAATGATGCAAACACGTAATTGATTAGATAATAAACTTAAATACTTCACCTTTAATCATCTATTTGTTTCTCGTTGAAATACTGAGTTAGATATAGAAAAGGGGAGAAGTTCGGTTTTTATTGCATATATCGACGTTTCAGCCGGAATATAGCGGTTTTACGTGTACATCTTCCATCGGTAATATAAACGGAAAATCAGGAACATTTTAGTTAATTCTAATGAAAACACATTGATTTTTATCATTTGTATTGGAAACAACATTGTCATATGTCTTTTCTTGGATCTAAATAATACGAAACCTCGCTTTATGATTTGAAGTTAAAATCCACAAATTTGGAAAAATAGTGACTCTCCTCACGTTTTTCATGTAGTTTGATATTACGTAAATATATAAATTTTTACCAATATTTCGATACTATTTCATGTAGTATCACGAAATGTGATTTGGCCTTCATATCTCAGATTTTCGCATAATATTGCATTTTAAGAAAGTTTTCTTGCATTTTGTATCATACTAAACATCATCGAATTTAGCAATATTTTGACGTTAATCATCCCCTTTTCCTTTATGTGATTTAAACAAAATATCATCGAATTAGGCAATATTTTGCCGTTTTTCCACGTTTTTGTGAATTTTCAGTTTATTGGTATTAATTCATTAAATATACGATAAAAATGATGCAAACACGTAATTGATTAGATAATAAACTTAAATACTTCACCTTTAGTCATCTATTTGTTTCTCGTTGAAATACTGAGTAAGATATTGAAAAGGGGAGAAGTTCGGTTTTTATTGCATATATCGACGTTTCAGCCGGAATAAAGCGGTTTTACGTGTACATCTTACATCGGTAATATTAACGGAAAATCAGGAACATTTTAGTTAATTCTAATGAAAACACATTGATTTTTATCATTTGTATTGGAAACAACATTTTATTATGTCTTTTCTTGGATCTAAATAATACGAAACCTCGATTTATGATTTGAAGTTAAAATCCACAAATTTGGAATAATAGTGACTCTCTTCACGTTTTTCATGTAGTTTGATATTACCTAAATATATTCATTTTTACCAATATTTCGATACTATTTCACGTAGTATCACGATATGTGATTTGGCCTTCATATCTCTGATTTTTGCATAATATTGCATTTTGGGCAAGTTTTCTTGCATTTTGGTTCATACTAAACATCATCGAATTTAGCAATATTTTGACGTTTATCATCCCCTTTTCCTTTATGTGATTTAAACAAAATATCATCGAATTAGGCAATATTTTGCCGTTTTTCCACGTTTTTGTGAATTTTCAGTTTATTGGTATTAATTCATTAAATATACGATAAAAATGATGCAAACACGTAATTGATTAGATAATAAAGTTAAATACTTCACCTTTAATCATCTATTTGTTTCTCGTTGAAATACTGAGTAAGATATTGAAAAGGGGAGAAGTTCGTTTTTTTTCATATATCGACGTTTCAGCCGGATTAGAGCGGTTTTACGTGTACATCTTCCGTCGGTAATATAAATGGAAAATCAGGAACATTTTAGTTAATTCTAATGAAAACACATTGATTTTTATCATTTGTATTGGAAACAACATTGTCAAATGTCTTTTCTTGGATCTAAATAATGCGAAACCTCGCTTTATGATTCGAAGTTAAAATCCACAAATTTGGAATAATAATGACTCTCTTCACGTTTTTCATGTAGTTTGATATTACGTAAATATATTCATTTTTACCAATATTTCGATACTATTTCATGTAGTATCACGATATGTGATTTGGCCTTCATATCTCAGATTTTTGCATAATATTGCATTTTAAGCAAGATTTCTTGCATTTTGTTTCATACTAAACATCATCGAATTTAGCAATATTTTGACGTTTCTCATCCCCTTTTCCTTTATGTGATTTAAACAAAATATCATCGAATTAGGCAATATTTTGCATTTTTTCCACGTTTTTGTGAATTTTCAGTTTATTGGTATTAATTCATTAAATATACGATAAAAATGATGCAAACACGTAATTGATTAGATAATAAAGTTAAATACTTCACCTTTAGTCATCTATTTGTTTCTCGTTGAAATACTGAGTAAGATATTGAAAAGGGGAGAAGTTCGGTTTTTATTGCATATATCGACGTTTCAGCCGGATTAGAGCGGTTTTACGTGTACATCTTCCGTCGGTAATATAAACGGAAAATCAGGAACATTTTAGTTAATTCTAATGAAAACACATTGATTTTTATCATTTGTATTGGAAACAACATTGTCATATGTCTTTTCTTGGATCTAAATAATACGAAACCTCGCTCTATGATTCGAAGTTAAAATCCTCAAATTTGGAATAACATTGACGTTTTTCACGTTTTTTATGTAGCTTGATATTACGTAAATATATTCATTTTTACCAATATTTCGATACCATTTCATGTAGTATTACGATATGTGATTTGGCCTTCATATCTCAGATTTTCGCATAATATTGCATTTTAAGCAAGTTTTCTTGCATTTTGTTTCATACTAAACATCATCGAATTTAGCAATATTTTGACGTTTATCATCCCCTTTTCCTTTATGTGATTTATACAGAATATCATCGAATTAGGCAATATTTTGCCGTTTTTCCTCGTTTTTGTGAATTTTCAGTTTATTTGTATTAATTCATTAAATATACGATAAGAATGATGCAAACACGTAATTGATTAGATAATAAACTTAAATACTTCACCTTTAATCATCTATTTGTTTCTCGTTGAAATACTGAGTTAGATATAGAAAAGGGGAGAAGTTCGGTTTTTATTGCATATATCGACGTTTCAGCCGGAATATAGCGGTTTTACGTGTACATCTTCCATCGGTAATATAAACGGAAAATCAGGAACATTTTAGTTAATTCTAATGAAAACACATTGATTTTTATCATTTGTATTGGAAACAACATTGTCATATGTCTTTTCTTGGATCTAAATAATACGAAACCTCGCTTTATGATTTGAAGTTAAAATCCACAAATTTGGAAAAATAGTGACTCTCCTCACGTTTTTCATGTAGTTTGATATTACGTAAATATATAAATTTTTACCAATATTTCGATACTATTTCATGTAGTATCACGAAATGTGATTTGGCCTTCATATCTCAGATTTTCGCATAATATTGCATTTTAAGAAAGTTTTCTTGCATTTTGTATCATACTAAACATCATCGAATTTAGCAATATTTTGACGTTAATCATCCCCTTTTCCTTTATGTGATTTAAACAAAATATCATCGAATTAGGCAATATTTTGCCGTTTTTCCACGTTTTTGTGAATTTTCAGTTTATTGGTATTAATTCATTAAATATACGATAAAAATGATGCAAACACGTAATTGATTAGATAATAAACTTAAATACTTCACCTTTAGTCATCTATTTGTTTCTCGTTGAAATACTGAGTAAGATATTGAAAAGGGGAGAAGTTCGGTTTTTATTGCATATATCGACGTTTCAGCCGGAATAAAGCGGTTTTACGTGTACATCTTACATCGGTAATATTAACGGAAAATCAGGAACATTTTAGTTAATTCTAATGAAAACACATTGATTTTTATCATTTGTATTGGAAACAACATTTTATTATGTCTTTTCTTGGATCTAAATAATACGAAAAATCGATTTATGATTTGAAGTTAAAATCCACAAATTTGGAATAATAGTGACTCTCTTCACGTTTTTCATGTAGTTTGATATTACCTAAATATATTCATTTTTACCAATATTTCGATACTATTTCACGTAGTATCACGATATGTGATTTGGCCTTCATATCTCTGATTTTTGCATAATATTGCATTTTGGGCAAGTTTTCTTGCATTTTGGTTCATACTAAACATCATCGAATTTAGCAATATTTTGACGTTTATCATCCCCTTTTCCTTTATGTGATTTAAACAAAATATCATCGAATTAGGCAATATTTTGCCGTTTTTCCAGGTTTTTGTGAATTTTCAGTTTATTGGTATTAATTCATTAAATATACGATAAAAATGATGCAAACACGTAATTGATTAGATAATAAAGTTAAATACTTCACCTTTAATCATCTATTTGTTTCTCGTTGAAATACTGAGTAAGATATTGAAAAGGGGAGAAGTTCGTTTTTTTTTCATATATCGAAGTTTCAGCCGGATTAGAGCGGTTTTTCATGTACATCTTCCGTCGGTAATATAAATGGAAAATCAGGAACATTTTAGTTAATTCTAATGAAAACACCTTGATTTTTATCATTTGTATTGGAAACAACATTGTCATATGTCTTTTCTTGGATCTAAATAATGTGAAACCTCGCTTTATGATTCGAAGTTAAAATCCACAAATTTGGAATAATAATGACTCTCTTCACGTTTTTCATGTAGTTTGATATTACGTAAATATATTCATTTTTACCAATATTTCGATACTATTTCATGTAGTATCACGATATGTGATTTGGCCTTCATATCTCAGATTTTTGCATAATATTGCATTTTAAGCAAGATTTCTTGCATTTTGTTTCATACTAAACATCATCGAATTTAGCAATATTTTGACGTTTATCATCCCCTTTTCCTTTATGTGATTTAAACAAAATATCATCGAATTAGGCAATATTTTGCCTTTTTTCCACGTTTTTGTGAATTTTCAGTTTATTGGTATTAATTCATTAAATATACGATAAAAATGATGCAAACACGTAATTGATTAGATAATAAAGTTAAATACTTCACCTTTAGTCATCTATTTGTTTCTCGTTGAAATACTGAGTAAGATATTTAAAAGGGGAGAAGTTCGGTTTTTATTGCATATATCGACGTTTCAGCCGGATTAGAGCGGTTTTACGTGTACATCTTCCGTCGGTAATATAAACGGAAAATCAGGAACATTTTAGTTAATTCTAATGAAAACACATTGATTTTTATCATTTGTATTGGAAACAACATTTTATTATGTCTTTTCTTGGATCTAAATAATACGAAACCTCGATTTATGATTTGAAGTTAAAATCCACAAATTTGGAATAATAGTGACTCTCTTCACGTTTTTCATGTAGTTTGATATTACCTAAATATATTCATTTTTACCAATATTTCGATACTATTTCACGTAGTATCACGATATGTGATTTGGCCTTCATATCTCTGATTTTTGCATAATATTGCATTTTGGGCAAGTTTTCTTGCATTTTGGTTCATACTAAACATCATCGAATTTAGCAATATTTTGACGTTTATCATCCCCTTTTCCTTTATGTGATTTAAACAAAATATCATCGAATTAGGCAATATTTTGCCGTTTTTCCACGTTTTTGTGAATTTTCAGTTTATTGGTATTAATTCATTAAATATACGATAAAAATGATGCAAACACGTAATTGATTAGATAATAAAGTTAAATACTTCACCTTTAATCATCTATTTGTTTCTCGTTGAAATACTGAGTAAGATATTGAAAAGGGGAGAAGTTCGTTTTTTTTCATATATCGACGTTTCAGCCGGATTAGAGCGGTTTTACGTGTACATCTTCCGTCGGTAATATAAATGGAAAATCAGGAACATTTTAGTTAATTCTAATGAAAACACATTGATTTTTATCATTTGTATTGGAAACAACATTGTCATATGTCTTTTCTTGGATCTAAATAATGCGAAACCTCGCTTTATGATTCGAAGTTAAAATCCACAAATTTGGAATAATAATGACTCTCTTCACGTTTTTCATGTAGTTTGATATTACGTAAATATATTCATTTTTACCAATATTTCGATACTATTTCATGTAGTATCACGATATGTGATTTGGCCTTCATATCTCAGATTTTTGCATAATATTGCATTTTAAGCAAGATTTCTTGCATTTTGTTTCATACTAAACATCATCGAATTTAGCAATATTTTGACGTTTCTCATCCCCTTTTCCTTTATGTGATTTAAACAAAATATCATCGAATTAGGCAATATTTTGCATTTTTTCCACGTTTTTGTGAATTTTCAGTTTATTGGTATTAATTCATTAAATATACGATAAAAATGATGCAAACACGTAATTGATTAGATAATAAAGTTAAATACTTCACCTTTAGTCATCTATTTGTTTCTCGTTGAAATACTGAGTAAGATATTGAAAAGGGGAGAAGTTCGGTTTTTATTGCATATATCGACGTTTCAGCCGGATTAGAGCGGTTTTACGTGTACATCTTCCGTCGGTAATATAAACGGAAAATCAGGAACATTTTAGTTAATTCTAATGAAAACACATTGATTTTTATCATTTGTATTGGAAACAACATTGTCATATGTCTTTTCTTGGATCTAAATAATACGAAACCTCGCTCTATGATTCGAAGTTAAAATCCTCAAATTTGGAATAACATTGACGTTTTTCACGTTTTTTATGTAGTTTGATATTACGTAAATATATTCATTTCTACCAATATTTCGATACCATTTCATGTAGTATTACGATATGTGATTTGGCCTTCATATCTCAGATTTTCACATAATATTGCATTTTAAGCAAGTTTTCTTGCATTTTGTTTCATACTAAACATCATCGAATTTAGCAATATTTTGACGTTTATCATCCCCTTTTCCTTTATGTGATTTATACAGAATATCATCGAATTAGGCAATATTTTGCCGTTTTTCCTCGTTTTTGTGAATTTTCAGTTTATTTGTATTAATTCATTAAATATACGATAAGAATGATGCAAACACGTAATTGATTAGATAATAAACTTAAATACTTCACCTTTAATCATCTATTTGTTTCTCGTTGAAATACTGAGTTAGATATAGAAAAGAGGAGAAGTTCGGTTTTTATTGCATATATCGACGTTTCAGCCGGAATATAGCGGTTTTACGTGTACATCTTCCATCGGTAATATAAACGGAAAATCAGGAACATTTTAGTTAATTCTAATGAAAACACATTGATTTTTATCATTTGTATTGGAAACAACATTGTCATATGTCTTTTCTTGGATCTAAATAATACGAAACCTCGCTTTATGATTTGAAGTTAAAATCCACAAATTTGGAAAAATAGTGACTCTCCTCACGTTTTTCATGTAGTTTGATATTACGTAAATATATAAATTTTTACCAATATTTCGATACTATTTCATGTAGTATCACGAAATGTGATTTGGCCTTCATATCTCAGATTTTCGCATAATATTGCATTTTAAGAAAGTTTTCTTGCATTTTGTATCATACTAAACATCATCGAATTTAGCAATATTTTGACGTTTATCATCCCCTTTTCCTTTATGTGATTTAAACAAAATATCATCGAATTAGGCAATATTTTGCCGTTTTTCCACGTTTTTGTGAATTTTCAGTTTATTGGTATTAATTCATTAAATATACGATAAAAATGATGCAAACACATAATTGATTAGATAATAAAGTTAAATACTTCACCTTTAGTCATCTATTTGTTTCTCGTTGAAATACTGAGTAAGATATTGAAAAGGGGAGAAGTTCGGTTTTTATTGCATATATCGACGTTTCAGCCGGAATTAAAGCGGTTTTACGTGTACATCTTACATCGGTAATATAAACGGAAAATCAGGAACATTTTAGTTAATTCTAATGAAAACACATTGATTTTTATCATTTGTATTGGAAACAACATTTTATTATGTCTTTTCTTGGATCTAAATAATACGAAAAATCGATTTATGATTTGAAGTTAAAATCCACAAATTTGGAATAATAGTGACTCTCTTCACGTTTTTCATGTAGTTTGATATTACCTAAATATATTCATTTTTACCAATATTTCGATACTATTTCACGTAGTATCACGATATGTGATTTGGCCTTCATATCTCTGATTTTTGCATAATATTGCATTTTAGGCAAGTTTTCTTGCATTTTGGTTCATACTAAACATCATCGAATTTAGCAATATTTTGACGTTTATCATCCCCTTTTCCTTTATGTGATTTAAACAAAATATCATCGAATTAGGCAATATTTTGCCGTTTTTCCACGGTTTTTGTGAATTTTCAGTTTATTGGTATTAATTCATTAAATATACGATAAAAATGATGCAAACACGTAATTGATTAGATAATAAAGTTAAATACTTCACCTTTAATCATCTATTTGTTTCTCGTTGAAATACTGAGTAAGATATTGAAAAGGGGAGAAGTTCGTTTTTTTTTCATATATCGAAGTTTCAGCCGGATTAGAGCGGTTTTACAGTGTACATCTTCCGTCGGTAATATAAATGGAAAATCAGGAACATTTTAGTTAATTCTAATGAAAACACATTGATTTTTATCATTTGTATTGGAAACAACATTGTCATATGTCTTTTCTTGGATCTAAATAATGTGAAACCTCGCTTTATGATTCGAAGTTAAAATCCACAAATTTGGAATAATAATGACTCTCTTCACGTTTTTCATGTAGTTTGATATTACGTAAATATATTCATTTTTACCAATATTTCGATACTATTTCATGTAGTATCACGATATGTGATTTGGCCTTCATATCTCAGATTTTTGCATAATATTGCATTTTAAGCAAGTTTTCTTGCATTTTGTTTCATACTAAACATCATCGAATTTAGCAATATTTTGACGTTTATCATCCCCTTTTCCTTTATGTGATTTAAACAAAATATCATCGAATTAGGCAATATTTTGCCGTTTTTCCACGTTTTTGTGAATTTTCAGTTTATTGGTATTAATTCATTAAATATACGATAAAAATGATGCAAACACGTAATTGATTAGATAATAAAGTTAAATACTTCACCTTTAGTCATCTATTTGTTTCTCGTTGAAATACTGAGTAAGATATTGAAAAGGGGAGAAGTTCGGTTTTTATTGCATATATCGACGTTTCAGCCGGATTAGAGCGGTTTTACGTGTACATCTTCCGTCGGTAATATAAATGGAAAATCAGGAACATTTTAGTTAATTCTAATGAAAACACATTGATTTTTATCATTTGTATTGGAAACAACATTGTCATATGTCTTTTCTTGGATCTAAATAATGCGAAACCTCGCTTTATGATTCGAAGTTAAAATCCACAAATTTGGAATAATAATGACTCTCTTCACGTTTTTCATGTAGTTTGATATTACGTAAATATATTCATTTTTACCAATATTTCGATACTATTTCATGTAGTATCACGATATGTGATTTGGCCTTCATATCTCAGATTTTTGCATAATATTGCATTTTAAGCAAGATTTCTTGCATTTTGTTTCATACTAAACATCATCGAATTTAGCAATATTTTGACGTTTCTCATCCCCTTTTCCTTTATGTGATTTAAACAAAATATCATCGAATTAGGCAATATTTTGCATTTTTTCCACGTTTTTGTGAATTTTCAGTTTATTGGTATTAATTCATTAAATATACGATAAAAATGATGCAAACACGTAATTGATTAGATAATAAAGTTAAATTACAGTCTCCGTGGTGTAGTGGTAAGACACTCGCCTGGCGTTCCGCGAGCGCTATGTCATGGGTTCGTATCCTGGCCGGGGAGGATTTAATGGGCGCAATTCCTTAACTGTAGCCTCTGTTTAACGCAACAGTAAAATGTGTACTTGGATGAAAAAACGATTCTTCGCGGCAGGGGATCGTATTCCAGGGACCATAGGATTAAGGACTTGCCCGAAACGCTACGCGTACTAGTGGCTGTACAAGAATGTAACAACTCTTGTATATATCTCAAAAAAAAAAAAAAAAAAAAATAAATACTTCACCTTTAGTCATCTATTTGTTTCTCGTTGAAATACTGAGTAAGATATTGAAAAGGGGAGAAGTTCGGTTTTTATTGCATATATCGACGTTTCAGCCGGATTAGAGCGGTTTTACGTGTACATCTTCCGTCGGTAATATAAACGGAAAATCAGGAACATTTTAGTTAATTCTAATGAAAACACATTGATTTTTATCATTTGTATTGGAAACAACATTGTCATATGTCTTTTCTTGGATCTAAATAATACGAAACCTCGCTCTATGATTCGAAGTTAAAATCCTCAAATTTGGAATAACATTGACGTTTTTCACGTTTTTTATGTAGTTTGATATTACGTAAATATATTCATTTCTACCAATATTTCGATACCATTTCATGTAGTATTACGATATGTGATTTGGCCTTCATATCTCAGATTTTCACATAATATTGCATTTTAAGCAAGTTTTCTTGCATTTTGTTTCATACTAAACATCATCGAATTTAGCAATATTTTGACGTTTATCATCCCCTTTTCCTTTATGTGATTTATACAGAATATCATCGAATTAGGCAATATTTTGCCGTTTTTCCTCGTTTTTGTGAATTTTCAGTTTATTTGTATTAATTCATTAAATATACGATAAGAATGATGCAAACACGTAATTGATTAGATAATAAACTTAAATACTTCACCTTTAATCATCTATTTGTTTCTCGTTGAAATACTGAGTTAGATATAGAAAAGAGGAGAAGTTCGGTTTTTATTGCATATATCGACGTTTCAGCCGGAATATAGCGGTTTTACGTGTACATCTTCCATCGGTAATATAAACGGAAAATCAGGAACATTTTAGTTAATTCTAATGAAAACACATTGATTTTTATCATTTGTATTGGAAACAACATTGTCATATGTCTTTTCTTGGATCTAAATAATACGAAACCTCGCTTTATGATTTGAAGTTAAAATCCACAAATTTGGAAAAATAGTGACTCTCCTCACGTTTTTCATGTAGTTTGATATTACGTAAATATATAAATTTTTACCAATATTTCGATACTATTTCATGTAGTATCACGAAATGTGATTTGGCCTTCATATCTCAGATTTTCGCATAATATTGCATTTTAAGAAAGTTTTCTTGCATTTTGTATCATACTAAACATCATCGAATTTAGCAATATTTTGACGTTTATCATCCCCTTTTCCTTTATGTGATTTAAACAAAATATCATCGAATTAGGCAATATTTTGCCGTTTTTCCACGTTTTTGTGAATTTTCAGTTTATTGGTATTAATTCATTAAATATACGATAAAAATGATGCAAACACATAATTGATTAGATAATAAAGTTAAATACTTCACCTTTAGTCATCTATTTGTTTCTCGTTGAAATACTGAGTAAGATATTGAAAAGGGGAGAAGTTCGGTTTTTATTGCATATATCGACGTTTCAGCCGGAATAAAGCGGTTTTACGTGTACATCTTACATCGGTAATATAAACGGAAAATCAGGAACATTTTAGTTAATTCTAATGAAAACACATTGATTTTTATCATTTGTATTGGAAACAACATTTTCATATGTCTTTTCTTGGATCTAAATAATACGAAACCTCGATTTATGATTTGAAGTTAAAATCCACAAATTTGGAATAATAATGACTCTCTTCACGTTTTTCATGTAGTTTGATATTAATAAAATATATTCATTTGTTACCAATATTTCAATACTATTTCATGTAGTATCACGATATGTGATTTGGCCTTCATATCTCAGATTTTTGCATAATATTGCATTTTAAGAAAGATTTCTTGCATTTTGTTTCATACTAAACATCATCGAATTTAGCAATATTTTGACGTTTATCATCCCCTTTTCCTTTATGTGATTTAAACAAAATATCATCGAATTAGGCAATATTTTGCCTTTTTTCCACGTTTTTGTGAATTTTCAGTTTATTGGTATTAATTCATTAAATATACGATAAAAATGATGCAAACACGTAATTGATTAGATAATAAAGTTAAATACTTCACCTTTAGTCATCTATTTGTTTCTCGTTGAAATACTGAGTAAGATATTGAAAAGGGGAGAAGTTCGGTTTTTATTGCATATATCGACGTTCAGGCGGATTAGAGCGGTTTTACGTGTACATCTTCCGTCGGTAATATAAACGGAAAATCAGGAAAATTTTAGTTAATTCTAATGAAAACACATTGATTTTTATCATTTGTATTGGAAACAACATTGTCATATGTCTTTTCTTGGATCTAAATAATACGAAACCTCGCTCTATGATTCGAAGTTAAAATCCTCAAATTTGGAATAACATTGACGTTTTTCACGTTTTTTATGTAGTTTGATATTACGTAAATATATTCATTTTTACCAATATTTCGATACCATTTCATGTAGTATTACGATATGTGATTTGGCCTTCATATCTCAGATTTTCGCATAATATTGCATTTTAAGCAAGATTTCTTGCATTTTGTTTCATACTAAACATCATCGAATTTAGCAATATTTTGACGTTTATCATCCCCTTTTCCTTTATGTGATTTATACAGAATATCATCGAATTAGGCAATATTTTGCCGTTTTTCACGTTTTTGTTAATTTTCAGTTTATTTGTATTAATTTATTAAATATACGATAAGAATGATGCAAACACGTAATTGATTAGATAATAAACTTAAATACTTCGCCTTTAATCATCTATTTGTTTCTCGTTGAAATACTGAGTTAGATATAGAAAAGGGGAGAAGTTCGGTTTTTATTGCATATATCGACGTTTCAGCCGGAATTGAGCGGTTTTACGTGTACATCTTCCATCGGTAATTTAAACGGAAAATCAGGAACATTTTAGTTAATTCTAATGAAAACACATTGATTTTTATCATTTGTATTGGAAACAACATTGTCATATGTCTTTTCTTGGATCTAAATAATACGAAACCTCGCTTTATGATTCGAAGTTAAAATCCACAAATTTGGAATAATAGTGACTCTCCTCACGTTTTTCATGTAGTTTGATATTACGTAAATATAAAAATTTTTACCAATATTTCGATACTATTTCATGTAGTATCACGAAATGTGATTTGGCCTTCATATCTCAGATTTTCGCATAATATTGCATTTTAAGAAAGTTTTCTTGCATTTTGTATCATACTAAACATCATCGATTTTAGTAATATTTTGATGTTTATCATCCCCTTTTCCTTTATGTGATTTAAACAAAATATCATCGAATTAGGCAATATTTTGCCGTTTTTCCACGTTTTTGTGAATTTTCAGTTTATTGGTATTAATTCATTAAATATACGATAAAAATGATGCAAACACGTAATTGATTAGATAAAAAAGTTAAATACTTCACCTTTAATCATCTATTTGTTTCTCGTTGAAATACTGAGTAAGATATTGAAAAGGGGGAGAAGTTCGTTTTTTTTTCATATATCGACGTTTCAGCCGGATTAGAGCGGTTTTACGTGTACATCTTCCGTCGGTAATATAAATGGAAAATCAGGAACATTTTAGTTAATTCTAATGAAAACACATTGATTTTTATCATTTGTATTGGAAACAACATTGTCATATGTCTTTTCTTGGATCTAAATAATGCGAAACCTCGCTTTATGATTCGAAGTTAAAATCCACAAATTTGGAATAATAATGATTCTCCTCACGTTTTTCATGTAGTTTGATATTACGTAAATATATTCATTTTTACCAATATTTCGATACTATTTCATTTAGTATCACGATATGTGATTTGGCCTTCATATCTCAGATTTTTGCATAATATTGCATTTTAAGCAAGTTTTCTTGCATTTTGTTTCATACTAAACATCATCGAATTTAGCAATATTTTGACGTTTATCATCCCCTTTTCCTTTATGTGATTTAAACAAAATATCATCGAATTAGGCAATATTTTTCCGTTTTTCCACGTTTTTGTGAATTTTCAGTTTATTGGTATTAATTCATTAAATATACGATAAAAATGATGCAAACACGTAATTGATTAGATAATAAAGTTAAATACTTCACCTTTAGTCATCTATTTGTTTCTCGTTGAAATACTGAGTAAGATATTGAGAAGGGGAGAAGTTCGGTTTTTATTGCATATATCGACGTTTCAGCCGGATTAGAGCGGTTTTACGTGTACATCTTCCATCGGTAATTTAAACGGAAAATCAGGAACATTTTAGTTAATTCTAATGAAAACACATTGATTTTTATCATTTGTATTGGAAACAACATTGTCATATGTCTTTTCTTGGATCTAAATAATACTAAACCTCGCTCTATGATTCGAAGTTAAAATCCTCAAATTTGGAATAATATTGACGTTTTTCACGTTTTTTATGTACTTTGATATTACGTAAATATATTCATTTTTACCAATATTTCGATACTATTTCATGTAGTATCACGATATGTGATTTGGCCTTCATATCTCGGATTTTCGCAAAATATTGCATTTTAAGCAAGTTTTCTTGCATTTTGTTTCATACTAAACATCATCGAATTTAGCAATATATTGACGTTTATCATCCCCTTTTCCTTTATGTGATTTAATCAGAATATCATCGAATTAGGCAATATTTTGCCGTTTTTCCTCGTTTTTGTGAATTTTCAGTTTATTGGTATTAATTCATTAAATATACGATAAAAATGATGCAAACACGTAATTGATTAGATAATAAACTTAAATACTTCACCTTTAATCATCTATTTGTTTCTCGTTGAAATACTGAGTAAGATATTGAAAAGGGGAGAAGTTCGGTTTTTATTGCATATATCGACGTTTCAGCCGGAATTGAGCGGTTTTACGTGTACATCTTCCATCGGTAATTTAAACGGAAAATCAGGAACATTTTAGTTAATTCTAATGAAAACACATTGATTTTTATCATTTGTATTGGAAACAACATTGTCATATGTCTTTTCTTGGATCTAAATAATACGAAACCTCGCTTTATGATTCGAAGTTAAAATCCACAAATTTGGAATAATAGTGACTCTCCTCACGTTTTTCATGTAGTTTGATATTACGTAAATATAAAAATTTTTACCAATATTTCGATACTATTTCATGTAGTATCACGAAATGTGATTTGGCCTTCATATCTCAGATTTTCGCATAATATTGCATTTTAAGAAAGTTTTCTTGCATTTTGTATCATACTAAACATCATCGATTTTAGTAATATTTTGATGTTTATCATCCCCTTTTCCTTTATGTGATTTAAACAAAATATCATCGAATTAGGCAATATTTTGCCGTTTTTCCACGTTTTTGTGAATTTTCAGTTTATTGGTATTAATTCATTAAATATACGATAAAAATGATGCAAACACGTAATTGATTAGATAAAAAAGTTAAATACTTCACCTTTAATCATCTATTTGTTTCTCGTTGAAATACTGAGTAAGATATTGAAAAGGGGGAGAAGTTCGTTTTTTTTTCATATATCGACGTTTCAGCCGGATTAGAGCGGTTTTACGTGTACATCTTCCGTCGGTAATATAAATGGAAAATCAGGAACATTTTAGTTAATTCTAATGAAAACACATTGATTTTTATCATTTGTATTGGAAACAACATTGTCATATGTCTTTTCTTGGATCTAAATAATGCGAAACCTCGCTTTATGATTCGAAGTTAAAATCCACAAATTTGGAATAATAATGACTCTCTTCACGTTTTTCATGTAGTTTAATATTACGTAAATATATTCATTTTTACCAATATTTCGATACTATTTCATGTAGTATCACGATATGTGATTTGGCCTTCATATCTCAGATTTTTGCATAATATTGCATTTTAAGCAAGTTTTCTTGCATTTTGTTTCATACTAAACATCATCGAATTTAGCAATATTTTGACGTTTATCATCCCCTTTTCCTTTATGTGATTTAAACAAAATATCATCGAATTAGGCAATATTTTGCCGTTTTTCCACGTTTTTGTGAATTTTCAGTTTATTGGTATTAATTCATTAAATATATGATAAAAATGATGCAAACACGTAATTGATTAGATAATAAAGTTAAATACTTCACCTTTAGTCATCTATTTGTTTCTCGTTGAAATACTGAGTAAGATATTGAGAAGGGGAGAAGTTCGGTTTTTATTGCATATATCGACGTTTCAGCCGGATTAGACCGGTTTTACGTGTACATCTTCCGTCGGTAATATAAACGGAAAATCAGGATCATTTTAGTTAATTCTAATGAAAACACATTGATTTTTATCATTTGTATTGGAAACAACATTGTCATATGTCTTTTCTTGGATCTAAATAATTCGAAACCTCGCTCTATGATTCGAAGTTAAAATCCTCAAATTTTGAATAATATTGACTTTTTTCACGTTTTTTATGTAGTTTGATATTCCGTAAATATATTCATTTTTACCAATATTTCAATACTATTTCATGTAGTATCACGATATGTGATTTGGCCTTCATATCTCAGATTTTTGCATAATATTGCATTTTAAGCAAGTTTTCTTGCATTTTGTTTCATACTAAACATCTTCGAATTTAGCAATATATTGACGTTTATCATCCCCTTTTCCTTTATGTGATTTAATCAGAATATCATCGAATTAGGCAATATTTTGCCGTTTTTCCTCGTTTTTGTGAATTTTCAGTTTATTGGTATTATTTCATTAAATATACGATAAGAATGATGCAAACACGTAATTGATTAGATAATAAACTTAAATACTTCACCTTTAATCATCTATTTGTTTCTCGTTGAAATACTGAGTTAGATATAGAAAAGGGGAGAAGTTCGGTTTTTATTGCATATATCGACGTTTCAGCCGGAATATAGCGGTTTTACGTGTACATCTTCCATCGGTAATATAAACGGAAAATCAGGAACATTTTAGTTAATTCTAATGAAAACACATTGATTTTTATCATTTGTATTGGAAACAACATTGTCATATGTCTTTTCTTGGATCTAAATAATACGAAACCTCGCTTTATGATTTGAAGTTAAAATCCACAAATTTGGAATAATAGTGACTCTCTTCACGTTTTTCATGTAGTTTGATATTACGTAAATACATTCATTTTTACCAATATTTCGATACTATTTCACGTAGCAACACGATATGTGATTTGGCCTTCATATCTATGATTTTTGCATAATATTGCATTTTAAGCAAGTTTTCTTGCATTTTGTTTCATACTAAACATCATCGAATTTAGCAATATTTTTACGTTTATCATCCCCTTTTCCTTTATGTGATATAAACAAAATATCATCGAATTAGGCAATGTTTTGCCGTTTTTTGATATTACGTAAATTAGTTTGATATTACGTAAATAAATTCATTTTTACTAATATTTCGATACTATTTCATGTAGTATCACGGTATGTGATTTGGCCTTCATATATCATATTTTAGCATAATATTGCATTTTAAGCAAGTTTTCTTGCATTTTGTGTCATACAAAACATCATCGAATTTAACAATGTTTTGACGTTTATCATCCCCTTTTCCTTTATGTGATTTAAACAAAATATCATCGAATTAGGCAATATTTTGCCGTTTTTCCACTTTTTTGTGAATTTTCAGTTTATTGGTATTAATTCATTAAATATACGATAAAAATGATGCAAACACGTAATTGATTAGATTATAAACTTAAATACTTCACCTTTAACCCTCTATTTGTTTCTCGTTGAAATACTGAGTAAGATATTGAAAAGGGGAGAAGTTCGGTTTTTATTGCATATATCGACGTTTCGGCCGGAATAGAGCGGTTTTACGTGTACATCTTCCATTGGTAATATAAACGGAAAATCAGGAACATTTTAGTTAATTCTAATGAAAACACATTGATTTTTATCATTTGTATTGGAAACAACATTGTCATATGTCTTTTCTTGGATCTAAATAATACGAAACCTCGCTCTATGATTCGAAGTTAAAATCCTCAAATTTGGAATAACATTGACGCTTTTCACGTTTTTTATGTAGTTTGATATTACGTAAATATATTCATTTTTACCAATATTTCGATACCATTTCATGTAGTATTACGATATGTGATTTGGCCTTCATATCTCAGATTTTCGCATAATATTGCATTTTAAGCAAGTTTTCTTGCATTTTGTTTCATACTAAACATCATCGAATTTAGCAATATTTTGACGTTTATCATCCCCTTTTCCTTTATGTGATTTATACAGAATATCATCGAATTAGGCAATATTTTGCCGTTTTTCCTCGTTTTTGTGAATTTTCAGTTTATTTGTATTAATTCATTAAATATACGATAAGAATGATGCAAACACGTAATTGATTAGATAATAAACTTAAATACTTCACCTTTAATCATCTATTTGTTTCTCGTTGAAATACTGAGTTAGATATAGAAAAGGGGAGAAGTTCGGTTTTTATTGCATATATCGACGTTTCAGCCGGAATATAGCGGTTTTACGTGTACATCTTCCATCGGTAATATAAACGGAAAATCAGGAACATTTTAGTTAATTCTAATGAAAACACATTGATTTTTATCATTTGTATTGGAAACCACATTGTCATATGTCTTTTCTTGGATCTAAATAATACGAAACCTCCCTTTATGATTTGAAGTTAAAATCCACAAATTTGGAATAATAGTGACTCTCCTCACGTTTTTCATGTAGTTTGATATTACGTAAATATATAAATTTTTACCAATATTTCGATACTATTTCACGTAGCAACACGATATGTGATTTGGCCTTCATATCTCTGATTTTTGCATAATATTGCATTTTAAGCAAGTTTTCTTGCATTTTGTTTCATACTAAACATCATCGAATTTAGCAATATTTTGACGTTTATCATCCCCTTTTCCTTTATGTGATTTATACAGAATATCATCGAATTAGGCAATATTTTGCCGTTTTTCCACGTTTTTGTGAATTTTCAGTTTATTGGTATTAATTCATTAAATATACGATAAAAATGATGCAAACACGTAATTGATTAGATAATAAAGTTAAATACTTCACCTTTAATCATCTATTTGTTTCTCGTTGAAATACTGAGTAAGATATTGAAATGGGGAGAATTTCGTTTTTTTTTCATATATCGACGTTTCAGCCGGATTGGAACGGTTTTACGTGTACATCTTCCGTCGGTAATATAAATGGAAAATCAGGAACATTTTAGTTAATTCTAATGAAAACACATTGATTTTTATCATTTGTATTGGAAACAACATTGTCATATGTCTTTTCTTGGATCTAAATAATGCGAAACCTCGCTTTATGATTCGAAGTTAAAATCCACAAATTTGGAATAATAATGACTCTCTTCACGTTTTTCATGTAGTTTGATATTACGTAAATATATTCATTTTTACCAATATTTCGATACTATTTCATGTAGTATCACGATATGTGATTTGGCCTTCATATCTCAGATTTTTGCATAATATTGCATTTTAAGCAAGTTTTCTTGCATTTTGTTTCATACTAAACATCATCGAATTTAGCAATATTTTGACGTTTATCATCCCCTTTTCCTTTATGTGATTTAAACAAAATATCATCGAATTAGGCAATATTTTGCCGTTTTTCCACTTTTTTGTGAATTTTCAGTTTATTGGAATTAATTCATTAAATATACGATAAAAATGATGCAAACACGTAATTGATTAGATAATAAAGTTAAATACTTCACCTTTAGTCATCTATTTGTTTCTCGTTGAAATACTGAGTAAGATATTGAAAAGGGGAGAAGTTCGGTTTTTATTGCATATATCGACGTTTCAGCCGGATTAGAGCGGTTTTACGTGTACATCTTCCGTCGGTAATATAAACGGAAAATCAGGAACATTTTAGTTAATTCTAATGAAAACACATTGATTTTTATCATTTGTATTGGAAACAACATTGTCATATGTCTTTTCTTGGATCTAAATAATTCGAAACCTCGCTCTATGATTCGAAGTTAAAATCCTCAAATTTTGAATAATATTGACTTTTTTCACGTTTTTTATGTATTTTGATATTCCGTAAATATATTCATTTTTAACAATATTTCAATACTATTTCATGTAGTATCACGATATGTGATTTGGCCTTCATATCTCAGATTTTTGCATAATATTGCATTTTAAGCAAGTTTTCTTGCATTTTGTTTCATACTAAACATCATCGAATTTAGCAATATTTTTACGTTTATCATCCCCTTTTCCTTTATGTGATTTAAACAAAATATCATCGAATTAGGCTATGTTTTGCCGTTTTTTGATATTACGTAAATTAGTTTGATATTACGTAAATTAGTTTGATATTACGTAAATAAATTCATTTTTACCAATATTTCGATACTATTTCATGTAGTATCACGGTATGTGATTTGGCTTTCATATCTCATATTTTTGCATAATATTGCATTTTAAGCAAGTTTTCTTGCATTTTGTGTCATACTAAACATCATCGAATTTAGCAATATTTTGACGTTTATTATCCCCTTTTCCTTTATGTGATTTAAACAAAATATTATCGAATTAGGCAATATTTTGCCGTTTTTCCACGTTTTTGTGAATTTTCAGTTTATTGATATTAATTCATTAAATATACGATAAAAATGATGAAAACATGTAATTGATTAGATAATAAACTTAAATACTTTACCTTTAATCATCTATTTGTTTCTCGTTGAAATACTGAGTAAGATAATAAAAAGGGGAGAAGTTCGGTTTTAATTGCATATATCGACGTTTCAGCCGGAATAGAGTGGTTTTACGTGTACATCTTCCATCGGTAATATAAACGGAAAATCAGGAACATTTTAGTTAATTCTAATGAAAACACATTGATTTTTATCATTTGTATTGGAAACAACATTGTCTTATGTCTTTTCTTGGATCTAAATAATACGAAACCTCGCTCTATGATCCGAAGTTGAAATCCTCATATTTGGAATAATAATGACGTTTTTCACGTTTTTTATGTAGTTTGATATTACGTAAATATATTATTTTTTATCAATATTTCGATACTATATCATTTAGTATCACGATATGTGATTTGGCCTTCATATCTCAGATTTTCGCATAATATTGCATTTTAAGCCAGTTTTCTTGCATTTTGTTTCATACTAAATATCATCGAATTTAGCAATATATTGACGTTTATCATCCCCTTTTCCTTTATGTGATTTAAACAAAATATCATCGAATTAGGCAATGTTTTGCCGTTTTTCCACGTTTTTGTGAATTTTCAGTTTATTGGTATTAATTCGATATATGCATTAAAGTCGATATATGCAATAAAAACCGAACTTCTCCCCTTTTCAATATCTTACTCAGTATTTCAACGAGAAACAAATAGATGACTAAAGGTGAAGTATTTAACTTTATTATCTAATCAATTACGTGTTTGCATCATTTTTATCGTATATTTAATGAATTAATACCAATAAACTGAAAATTCACAAAAACGTGGAAAAACGGCAAAATATTGCCTAATTCGATGATATTTTGTTTAAATCACATAAAGGAAAAGGGGATGATAAACGTCAAAATATTGCTAAATTCGATGATGTTTAGTATGAACCAAAATGCAAGAAAACTTGCCCAAAATGCAATATTATGCAAAAATCAGAGATATGAAGGCCAAATCACATATCGTGATACTACGTGAAATAGTATCAAAATATTGGTAAAAATGAATATATTTACGTAATATCAAACTACATGAAAAACGTGAAGAGAGTCACTATTATTCCAAATTTGTGGATTTTAACTTCAAATCATAAATCGAGGTTTCGTATTATTTAGATCCAAGAAAAGACATATGAAAATGTTGTTTCCAATACAAATGATAAAAATCAATGTGTTTTCATTAGAATTAACTAAAATGTTCCTGATTTTCCGTTTATATTACCGATGTAAGATGTACACGTAAAACCGCTTTATTCCGGCTGAAACGTCGATATATGCAATAAAAACCGAACTTCTCCCCATTTCAATATCTTACTCAGTATTTCAACGAGAAACAAATAGATGACTAAAGGTGAAGTATTTAACTTTATTATCTAATCAATTACGTGTTTGCATCATTTTTCTCGTATATTTAATGAATTAATACCAATAAACTGAAAATTCACAAAAACGTGGAAAAACGGCAAAATATTGCCTAATTCGATGATATTTTGTTTAAATCACATAAAGGAAAAGGGGATGATAAACGTCAAAATATTGCTAAATTCGATGATGTTTAGTATGATACAAAATGCAAGAAAACTTTCTTAAAATGCAATATTATGCGAAAATCTAAGATATGAAGGCCAAATCACATTTCGTGATACTACATGAAATAGTATCGAAATATTGGTAAAAATTTATATATTTACGTAATATCAAACTACATGAAAAACGTGAGGAGAGTCACTATTTTTCCAAATTTGTGGATTTTAACTTCAAATCATAAAGCGAGGTTTCGTATTATTTAGATCCAAGAAAAGACATATGACAATGTTGTTTCCAATACAAATGATAAAAATCAATGTGTTTTCATTAGAATTAACTAAAATGTTCCTGATTTTCCGTTTATATTACCGATGGAAGATGTACACGTAAAACCGCTATATTCCGGCTGAAACGTCGATATATGCAATAAAAACCGAACTTCTCCCCTTTTCTATATCTAACTCAGTATTTCAACGAGAAACAAATAGATGATTAAAGGTGAAGTATTTAAGTTTATTATCTAATCAATTACGTGTTTGCATCATTCTTATCGTATATTTAATGAATTAATACAAATAAACTGAAAATTCACAAAAACGAGGAAAAACGGCAAAATATTGCCTAATTCGATGATATTCTGTATAAATCACATAAAGGAAAAGGGGATGATAAACGTCAAAATATTGCTAAATTCGATGATGTTTAGTATGAAACAAAATGCAAGAAAACTTGCTTAAAATGCAATATTATGCGAAAATCTGAGATATGAAGGCCAAATCACATATCGTAATACTACATGAAATGGTATCGAAATATTGGTAAAAATGAATATATTTACGTAATATCAAACTACATAAAAAACGTGAAAAACGTCAATGTTATTCCAAATTTGAGGATTTTAACTTCGAATCATAGAGCGAGGTTTCGTATTATTTAGTTCCAAGAAAAGACATATGACAATGTTGTTTCCAATACAAATGATAAAAATCAATGTGTTTTCATTAGAATTAACTAAAATGTTCCTGATTTTCCGTTTATATTACCGACGGAAGATGTACACGTAAAACCGCTCTAATCCGCCTGAAACGTCGATATATGCAATAAAAACCGAACTTCTCCCCTTTTCAATATCTTACTCAGTATTTCAACGAGAAACAAGTAGATGACTAAAGGTGAAGTATTTAACTTTATTATCTAATCAATTACGTGTTTGCATAATTTTTATCGTATATTTAATGAATTAA
Organism: Procambarus clarkii; assembly: GCF_040958095.1. Taxonomy (NCBI): domain Eukaryota; kingdom Metazoa; phylum Arthropoda; class Malacostraca; order Decapoda; family Cambaridae; genus Procambarus; species Procambarus clarkii. The sequence continues at coordinate 18,940,636 of NC_091240.1, read as the reverse complement.
TACCAATAAACTGAAAATTCACAAAAACGTGGAAAAAAGGCAAAATATTGCCTAATTCGATGATATTTTGTTTAAATCACATAAAGGAAAAGGGGATGATAAACGTCAAAATATTGCTAAATTCGATGATGTTTAGTATGAAACAAAATGCAAGAAATCTTGCTTAAAATCAATATTATGCAAAAATCTGAGATATGAAGGCCAAATCACATATCGTGATACTACATGAAATAGTATCGAAATATTGGTAAAAATGAATATATTTACGTAATATCAAATTACATGAAAAACGTGAAGAGTCATTATTATTCCAAATTTGTGGATTTTAACTTCGAATCATAAAGCGAGGTTTCGCATTATTTAGATCCAAGAAAAGACATATGACAATGTTGTTTCCAATACAAATGATAAAAATCAATGTGTTTTCATTAGAATTAACTAAAATGTTCCTGTTTTTCCATTTATATTACCGACGGAAGATGTACACGTAAAACCGCTCTAATCCGGCTGAAACGTCGATATATGAAAAAAAAACGAACTTCTCCCCTTTTCAATATCTTACTCAGTATTTCAACGAGAAACAAATAGATGATTAAAGGTGAAGTATTTAACTTTATTATCTAATCAATTACGTGTTTGCATCATTTTTATCGTATATTTAATGAATTAATACCAATAAACTGAAAATTCACAAAAACGTGGAAAAACGGCAAAATATTGCCTAATTCGATGATATTTTGTTTAAATCACATAAAGGAAAAGGGGATGATAAACGTCAAAATATTGCTAAATTCGATGATGTTTAGTATGAACCAAAATGCAAGAAAACTTGCCCAAAATGCAATATTATGCAAAAATCAGAGATATGAAGGCCAAATCACATATCGTGATACTACGTGAAATAGTATCGAAATATTGGTAAGAATGAATATATTTACGTAATATCAAACTACATGAAAAACGTGAAGAGAGTCACTATTATTCCAAATTTGTGGATTTTAACTTCAAATCATAAATCGAGGTTTCGTATTATTTAGATCCAAGAAAAGACATATGAAAATGTTGTTTCCAATACAAATGATAAAAATCAATGTGTTTTCATTAGAATTAACTAAAATGTTCCTGATTTTCCGTTTATATTACCGATGTAAGATGTTCACGTAAAACCGCTTCATTCCGGCTGAAACGTCGATATATGCAATAAAAACCGAACTTCTCCCCTTTTCAATATCTTACTCAGTATTTCAACGAGAAACAAATAGATGATTAAAGGTGAAGTATTTAAGTTTATTATCTAATCAATTACGTGTTTGCATCATTTTTATCGTATATTTAATGAATTAATACCAATAAACTGAAAATTCACAAAAAAGTGGAAAAACGGCAAAATATTGCCTAATTCGATGATATTTTGTTTAAATCACATAAAGGAAAAGGGGATGATAAACGTCAAAACATTGTTAAATTCGATGATGTTTTGTATGACACAAAATGCAAGAAAACTTGCTTAAAATGCAATATTATGCTAAAATATGATATATGAAGGCCAAATCACATACCGTGATACTACATGAAATAGTATCGAAATATTAGTAAAAATGAATTTATTTACGTAATATCAAACTAATTTACGTAATATCAAAAAACGGCAAAACATTGCCTAATTCGATGATATTTTGTTTATATCACATAAAGGAAAAGGGGATGATAAACGTAAAAATATTGCTAAATTCGATGATGTTTAGTATGAAACAAAATGCAAGAAAACTTGCTTAAAATGCAATATTATGCAAAAATCATAGATATGAAGGCCAAATCACATATCGTGTTGCTACGTGAAATAGTATCGAAATATTGGTAAAAATGAATGTATTTACGTAATATCAAACTACATGAAAAACGTGAAGAGAGTCACTATTATTCCAAATTTGTGGATTTTAACTTCAAATCATAAAGCGAGGTTTCGTATTATTTAGATCCAAGAAAAGACATATGACAATGTTGTTTCCAATACAAATGATGAAAATCAATGTGTTTTCATTAGAATTAACTAAAATGTTCCTGATTTTCCGTTTATATTACCGACGGAAGATGTACACGTAAAACCGGTCTAATCCGGCTGAAACGTCGATATATGCAATAAAAACCGAACTTCTCCCCTTCTCAATATCTTACTCAGTATTTCAACGAGAAACAAATAGATGACTAAAGGTGAAGTATTTAACTTTATTATCTAATCAATTACGTGTTTGCATCATTTTTATCATATATTTAATGAATTAATACCAATAAACTGAAAATTCACAAAAACGTGGAAAAACGGCAAAATATTGCCTAATTCGATGATATTTTGTTTAAATCACATAAAGGAAAAGGGGATGATAAACGTCAAAATATTGCTAAATTCGATGATGTTTAGTATGAAACAAAATGCAAGAAAACTTGCTTAAAATGCAATATTATGCAAAAATCTGAGATATGAAGGCCAAATCACATATCGTGATACTACATGAAATAGTATCGAAATATTGGTAAAAATGAATATATTTACGTAATATTAAACTACATGAAAAACGTGAAGAGAGTCATTATTATTCCAAATTTGTGGATTTTAACTTCGAATCATAAAGCGAGGTTTCGCATTATTTAGATCCAAGAAAAGACATATGACAATGTTGTTTCCAATACAAATGATAAAAATCAATGTGTTTTCATTAGAATTAACTAAAATGTTCCTGATTTTCCATTTATATTACCGACGGAAGATGTACACGTAAAACCGCTCTAATCCGGCTGAAACGTCGATATATGAAAAAAAAACGAACTTCTCCCCCTTTTCAATATCTTACTCAGTATTTCAACGAGAAACAAATAGATGATTAAAGGTGAAGTATTTAACTTTTTTATCTAATCAATTACGTGTTTGCATCATTTTTATCGTATATTTAATGAATTAATACCAATAAACTGAAAATTCACAAAAACGTGGAAAAACGGCAAAATATTGCCTAATTCGATGATATTTTGTTTAAATCACATAAAGGAAAAGGGGATGATAAACATCAAAATATTACTAAAATCGATGATGTTTAGTATGATACAAAATGCAAGAAAACTTTCTTAAAATGCAATATTATGCGAAAATCTGAGATATGAAGGCCAAATCACATTTCGTGATACTACATGAAATAGTATCGAAATATTGGTAAAAATTTTTATATTTACGTAATATCAAACTACATGAAAAACGTGAGGAGAGTCACTATTATTCCAAATTTGTGGATTTTAACTTCGAATCATAAAGCGAGGTTTCGTATTATTTAGATCCAAGAAAAGACATATGACAATGTTGTTTCCAATACAAATGATAAAAATCAATGTGTTTTCATTAGAATTAACTAAAATGTTCCTGATTTTCCGTTTAAATTACCGATGGAAGATGTACACGTAAAACCGCTCAATTCCGGCTGAAACGTCGATATATGCAATAAAAACCGAACTTCTCCCCTTTTCAATATCTTACTCAGTATTTCAACGAGAAACAAATAGATGATTAAAGGTGAAGTATTTAAGTTTATTATCTAATCAATTACGTGTTTGCATCATTTTTATCGTATATTTAATGAATTAATACCAATAAACTGAAAATTCACAAAAACGAGGAAAAACGGCAAAATATTGCCTAATTCGATGATATTCTGATTAAATCACATAAAGGAAAAGGGGATGATAAACGTCAATATATTGCTAAATTCGATGATGTTTAGTATGAAACAAAATGCAAGAAAACTTGCTTAAAATGCAATATTTTGCGAAAATCCGAGATATGAAGGCCAAATCACATATCGTGATACTACATGAAATAGTATCGAAATATTGGTAAAAATGAATATATTTACGTAATATCAAAGTACATAAAAAACGTGAAAAACGTCAATATTATTCCAAATTTGAGGATTTTAACTTCGAATCATAGAGCGAGGTTTAGTATTATTTAGATCCAAGAAAAGACATATGACAATGTTGTTTCCAATACAAATGATAAAAATCAATGTGTTTTCATTAGAATTAACTAAAATGTTCCTGATTTTCCGTTTAAATTACCGATGGAAGATGTACACGTAAAACCGCTCTAATCCGGCTGAAACGTCGATATATGCAATAAAAACCGAACTTCTCCCCTTCTCAATATCTTACTCAGTATTTCAACGAGAAACAAATAGATGACTAAAGGTGAAGTATTTAACTTTATTATCTAATCAATTACGTGTTTGCATCATTTTTATCGTATATTTAATGAATTAATACCAATAAACTGAAAATTCACAAAAACGTGGAAAAACGGAAAAATATTGCCTAATTCGATGATATTTTGTTTAAATCACATAAAGGAAAAGGGGATGATAAACGTCAAAATATTGCTAAATTCGATGATGTTTAGTATGAAACAAAATGCAAGAAAACTTGCTTAAAATGCAATATTATGCAAAAATCTGAGATATGAAGGCCAAATCACATATCGTGATACTAAATGAAATAGTATCGAAATATTGGTAAAAATGAATATATTTACGTAATATCAAACTACATGAAAAACGTGAAGAGAATCATTATTATTCCAAATTTGTGGATTTTAACTTCGAATCATAAAGCGAGGTTTCGCATTATTTAGATCCAAGAAAAGACATATGACAATGTTGTTTCCAATACAAATGATAAAAATCAATGTGTTTTCATTAGAATTAACTAAAATGTTCCTGATTTTCCATTTATATTACCGACGGAAGATGTACACGTAAAACCGCTCTAATCCGGCTGAAACGTCGATATATGAAAAAAAAACGAACTTCTCCCCCTTTTCAATATCTTACTCAGTATTTCAACGAGAAACAAATAGATGATTAAAGGTGAAGTATTTAACTTTTTTATCTAATCAATTACGTGTTTGCATCATTTTTATCGTATATTTAATGAATTAATACCAATAAACTGAAAATTCACAAAAACGTGGAAAAACGGCAAAATATTGCCTAATTCGATGATATTTTGTTTAAATCACATAAAGGAAAAGGGGATGATAAACATCAAAATATTACTAAAATCGATGATGTTTAGTATGATACAAAATGCAAGAAAACTTTCTTAAAATGCAATATTATGCGAAAATCTGAGATATGAAGGCCAAATCACATTTCGTGATACTACATGAAATAGTATCGAAATATTGGTAAAAATTTTTATATTTACGTAATATCAAACTACATGAAAAACGTGAGGAGAGTCACTATTATTCCAAATTTGTGGATTTTAACTTCGAATCATAAAGCGAGGTTTCGTATTATTTAGATCCAAGAAAAGACATATGACAATGTTGTTTCCAATACAAATGATAAAAATCAATGTGTTTTCATTAGAATTAACTAAAATGTTCCTGATTTTCCGTTTAAATTACCGATGGAAGATGTACACGTAAAACCGCTCAATTCCGGCTGAAACGTCGATATATGCAATAAAAACCGAACTTCTCCCCTTTTCAATATCTTACTCAGTATTTCAACGAGAAACAAATAGATGATTAAAGGTGAAGTATTTAAGTTTATTATCTAATCAATTACGTGTTTGCATCATTTTTATCGTATATTTAATGAATTAATACCAATAAACTGAAAATTCACAAAAACGTGGAAAAACGGCAAAATATTGCCTAATTCGATGATATTTTGTTTAAATCACATAAAGGAAAAGGGGATGATAAACGTCAAAATATTGCTAAATTCGATGATGTTTAGTATGAAACAAAATGCAAGAAAACTTGCTTAAAATGCAATATTATGCGAAAATCTGAGATATGAAGGCCAAATCACATATCGTAATACTACATGAAATGGTATCGAAATATTGGTAAAAATGAATATATTTACGTAATATCAAACTACATAAAAAACGTGAAAAACGTCAATGTTATTCCAAATTTGAGGATTTTAACTTCGAATCATAGAGCGAGGTTTCGTATTATTTAGTTCCAAGAAAAGACATATGACAATGTTGTTTCCAATACAAATGATAAAAATCAATGTGTTTTCATTAGAATTAACTAAAATGTTCCTGATTTTCCGTTTATATTACCGACGGAAGATGTACACGTAAAACCGCTCTAATCCGCCTGAAACGTCGATATATGCAATAAAAACCGAACTTCTCCCCTTTTCAATATCTTACTCAGTATTTCAACGAGAAACAAGTAGATGACTAAAGGTGAAGTATTTAACTTTATTATCTAATCAATTACGTGTTTGCATAATTTTTATCGTATATTTAATGAATTAATACCAATAAACTGAAAATTCACAAAAACGTGGAAAAAAGGCAAAATATTGCCTAATTCGATGATATTTTGTTTAAATCACATAAAGGAAAAGGGGATGATAAACGTCAAAATATTGCTAAATTCGATGATGTTTAGTATGAAACAAAATGCAAGAAATCTTGCTTAAAATCAATATTATGCAAAAATCTGAGATATGAAGGCCAAATCACATATCGTGATACTACATGAAATAGTATCGAAATATTGGTAAAAATGAATATATTTACGTAATATCAAATTACATGAAAAACGTGAAGAGAGTCATTATTATTCCAAATTTGTGGATTTTAACTTCGAATCATAAAGCGAGGTTTCGCATTATTTAGATCCAAGAAAAGACATATGACAATGTTGTTTCCAATACAAATGATAAAAATCAATGTGTTTTCATTAGAATTAACTAAAATGTTCCTGTTTTTCCATTTATATTACCGACGGAAGATGTACACGTAAAACCGCTCTAATCCGGCTGAAACGTCGATATATGAAAAAAAAACGAACTTCTCCCCTTTTCAATATCTTACTCAGTATTTCAACGAGAAACAAATAGATGATTAAAGGTGAAGTATTTAACTTTATTATCTAATCAATTACGTGTTTGCATCATTTTTATCGTATATTTAATGAATTAATACCAATAAACTGAAAATTCACAAAAACGTGGAAAAACGGCAAAATATTGCCTAATTCGATGATATTTTGTTTAAATCACATAAAGGAAAAGGGGATGATAAACGTCAAAATATTGCTAAATTCGATGATGTTTAGTATGAACCAAAATGCAAGAAAACTTGCCCAAAATGCAATATTATGCAAAAATCAGAGATATGAAGGCCAAATCACATATCGTGATACTACGTGAAATAGTATCGAAATATTGGTAAAAATGAATATATTTACGTAATATCAAACTACATGAAAAACGTGAAGAGAGTCACTATTATTCCAAATTTGTGGATTTTAACTTCAAATCATAAATCGAGGTTTCGTATTATTTAGATCCAAGAAAAGACATATGAAAATGTTGTTTCCAATACAAATGATAAAAATCAATGTGTTTTCATTAGAATTAACTAAAATGTTCCTGATTTTCCGTTTATATTACCGATGTAAGATGTTCACGTAAAACCGCTTCATTCCGGCTGAAACGTCGATATATGCAATAAAAACCGAACTTCTCCCCTTTTCAATATCTTACTCAGTATTTCAACGAGAAACAAATAGATGATTAAAGGTGAAGTATTTAAGTTTATTATCTAATCAATTACGTGTTTGCATCATTTTTATCGTATATTTAATGAAATAATACCAATAAACTGAAAATTCACAAAAACGAGGAAAAACGGCAAAATATTGCCTAATTCGATGATATTCTGATTAAATCACATAAAGGAAAAGGGGATGATAAACGTCAATATATTGCTAAATTCGAAGATGTTTAGTATGAAACAAAATGCAAGAAAACTTGCTTAAAATGCAATATTATGCAAAAATCTGAGATATGAAGGCCAAATCACATATCGTGATACTACATGAAATAGTATTGAAATATTGGTAAAAATGAATATATTTACGGAATATCAAACTACATAAAAAACGTGAAAAAAGTCAATATTATTCAAAATTTGAGGATTTTAACTTCGAATCATAGAGCGAGGTTTCGAATTATTTAGATCCAAGAAAAGACATATGACAATGTTGTTTCCAATACAAATGATAAAAATCAATGTGTTTTCATTAGAATTAACTAAAATGATCCTGATTTTCCGTTTATATTACCGACGGAAGATGTACACGTAAAACCGGTCTAATCCGGCTGAAACGTCGATATATGCAATAAAAACCGAACTTCTCCCCTTCTCAATATCTTACTCAGTATTTCAACGAGAAACAAATAGATGACTAAAGGTGAAGTATTTAACTTTATTATCTAATCAATTACGTGTTTGCATCATTTTTATCATATATTTAATGAATTAATACCAATAAACTGAAAATTCACAAAAACGTGGAAAAACGGCAAAATATTGCCTAATTCGATGATATTTTGTTTAAATCACATAAAGGAAAAGGGGATGATAAACGTCAAAATATTGCTAAATTCGATGATGTTTAGTATGAAACAAAATGCAAGAAAACTTGCTTAAAATGCAATATTATGCAAAAATCTGAGATATGAAGGCCAAATCACATATCGTGATACTACATGAAATAGTATCGAAATATTGGTAAAAATGAATATATTTACGTAATATTAAACTACATGAAAAACGTGAAGAGAGTCATTATTATTCCAAATTTGTGGATTTTAACTTCGAATCATAAAGCGAGGTTTCGCATTATTTAGATCCAAGAAAAGACATATGACAATGTTGTTTCCAATACAAATGATAAAAATCAATGTGTTTTCATTAGAATTAACTAAAATGTTCCTGATTTTCCATTTATATTACCGACGGAAGATGTACACGTAAAACCGCTCTAATCCGGCTGAAACGTCGATATATGAAAAAAAAACGAACTTCTCCCCCTTTTCAATATCTTACTCAGTATTTCAACGAGAAACAAATAGATGATTAAAGGTGAAGTATTTAACTTTTTTATCTAATCAATTACGTGTTTGCATCATTTTTATCGTATATTTAATGAATTAATACCAATAAACTGAAAATTCACAAAAACGTGGAAAAACGGCAAAATATTGCCTAATTCGATGATATTTTGTTTAAATCACATAAAGGAAAAGGGGATGATAAACATCAAAATATTACTAAAATCGATGATGTTTAGTATGATACAAAATGCAAGAAAACTTTCTTAAAATGCAATATTATGCGAAAATCTGAGATATGAAGGCCAAATCACATTTCGTGATACTACATGAAATAGTATCGAAATATTGGTAAAAATTTTTATATTTACGTAATATCAAACTACATGAAAAACGTGAGGAGAGTCACTATTATTCCAAATTTGTGGATTTTAACTTCGAATCATAAAGCGAGGTTTCGTATTATTTAGATCCAAGAAAAGACATATGACAATGTTGTTTCCAATACAAATGATAAAAATCAATGTGTTTTCATTAGAATTAACTAAAATGTTCCTGATTTTCCGTTTAAATTACCGATGGAAGATGTACACGTAAAACCGCTCAATTCCGGCTGAAACGTCGATATATGCAATAAAAACCGAACTTCTCCCCTTTTCAATATCTTACTCAGTATTTCAACGAGAAACAAATAGATGATTAAAGGTGAAGTATTTAAGTTTATTATCTAATCAATTACGTGTTTGCATCATTTTTATCGTATATTTAATGAATTAATACCAATAAACTGAAAATTCACAAAAACGAGGAAAAACGGCAAAATATTGCCTAATTCGATGATATTCTGATTAAATCACATAAAGGAAAAGGGGATGATAAACGTCAATATATTGCTAAATTCGATGATGTTTAGTATGAAACAAAATGCAAGAAAACTTGCTTAAAATGCAATATTTTGCGAAAATCCGAGATATGAAGGCCAAATCACATATCGTGATACTACATGAAATAGTATCGAAATATTGGTAAAAATGAATATATTTACGTAATATCAAAGTACATAAAAAACGTGAAAAACGTCAATATTATTCCAAATTTGAGGATTTTAACTTCGAATCATAGAGCGAGGTTTAGTATTATTTAGATCCAAGAAAAGACATATGACAATGTTGTTTCCAATACAAATGATAAAAATCAATGTGTTTTCATTAGAATTAACTAAAATGTTCCTGATTTTCCGTTTAAATTACCGATGGAAGATGTACACGTAAAACCGCTCTAATCCGGCTGAAACGTCGATATATGCAATAAAAACCGAACTTCTCCCCTTCTCAATATCTTACTCAGTATTTCAACGAGAAACAAATAGATGACTAAAGGTGAAGTATTTAACTTTATTATCTAATCAATTACGTGTTTGCATCATTTTTATCGTATATTTAATGAATTAATACCAATAAACTGAAAATTCACAAAAACGTGGAAAAACGGAAAAATATTGCCTAATTCGATGATATTTTGTTTAAATCACATAAAGGAAAAGGGGATGATAAACGTCAAAATATTGCTAAATTCGATGATGTTTAGTATGAAACAAAATGCAAGAAAACTTGCTTAAAATGCAATATTATGCAAAAATCTGAGATATGAAGGCCAAATCACATATCGTGATACTAAATGAAATAGTATCGAAATATTGGTAAAAATGAATATATTTACGTAATATCAAACTACATGAAAAACGTGAAGAGAATCATTATTATTCCAAATTTGTGGATTTTAACTTCGAATCATAAAGCGAGGTTTCGCATTATTTAGATCCAAGAAAAGACATATGACAATGTTGTTTCCAATACAAATGATAAAAATCAATGTGTTTTCATTAGAATTAACTAAAATGTTCCTGATTTTCCATTTATATTACCGACGGAAGATGTACACGTAAAACCGCTCTAATCCGGCTGAAACGTCGATATATGAAAAAAAAACGAACTTCTCCCCCTTTTCAATATCTTACTCAGTATTTCAACGAGAAACAAATAGATGATTAAAGGTGAAGTATTTAACTTTTTTATCTAATCAATTACGTGTTTGCATCATTTTTATCGTATATTTAATTAATTAATACCAATAAACTGAAAATTCACAAAAACGTGGAAAAACGGCAAAATATTGCCTAATTCGATGATATTTTGTTTAAATCACATAAAGGAAAAGGGGATGATAAACATCAAAATATTACTAAAATCGATGATGTTTAGTATGATACAAAATGCAAGAAAACTTTCTTAAAATGCAATATTATGCGAAAATCTGAGATATGAAGGCCAAATCACATTTCGTGATACTACATGAAATAGTATCGAAATATTGGTAAAAATTTTTATATTTACGTAATATCAAACTACATGAAAAACGTGAGGAGAGTCACTATTATTCCAAATTTGTGGATTTTAACTTCGAATCATAAAGCGAGGTTTCGTATTATTTAGATCCAAGAAAAGACATATGACAATGTTGTTTCCAATACAAATGATAAAAATCAATGTGTTTTCATTAGAATTAACTAAAATGTTCCTGATTTTCCGTTTAAATTACCGATGGAAGATGTACACGTAAAACCGCTCAATTCCGGCTGAAACGTCGATATATGCAATAAAAACCGAACTTCTCCCCTTTTCAATATCTTACTCAGTATTTCAACGAGAAACAAATAGATGATTAAAGGTGAAGTATTTAAGTTTATTATCTAATCAATTACGTGTTTGCATCATTTTTATCGTATATTTAATGAATTAATACCAATAAACTGAAAATTCACAAAAACGAGGAAAAACGGCAAAATATTGCCTAATTCGATGATATTCTGATTAAATCACATAAAGGAAAAGGGGATGATAAACGTCAATATATTGCTAAATTCGATGATGTTTAGTATGAAACAAAATGCAAGAAAACTTGCTTAAAATGCAATATTTTGCGAAAATCCGAGATATGAAGGCCAAATCACATATCGTGATACTACATGAAATAGTATCGAAATATTGGTAAAAATGAATATATTTACGTAATATCAAAGTACATAAAAAACGTGAAAAACGTCAATATTATTCCAAATTTGAGGATTTTAACTTCGAATCATAGAGCGAGGTTTAGTATTATTTAGATCCAAGAAAAGACATATGACAATGTTGTTTCCAATACAAATGATAAAAATCAATGTGTTTTCATTAGAATTAACTAAAATGTTCCTGATTTTCCGTTTAAATTACCGATGGAAGATGTACACGTAAAACCGCTCTAATCCGGCTGAAACGTCGATATATGCAATAAAAACCGAACTTCTCCCCTTCTCAATATCTTACTCAGTATTTCAACGAGAAACAAATAGATGACTAAAGGTGAAGTATTTAACTTTATTATCTAATCAATTACGTGTTTGCATCATTTTTATCGTATATTTAATGAATTAATACCAATAAACTGAAAATTCACAAAAACGTGGAAAAACGGCAAAATATTGCCTAATTCGATGATATTTTGTTTAAATCACATAAAGGAAAAGGGGATGATAAACGTCAAAATATTGCTAAATTCGATGATGTTTAGTATGAAACAAAATGCAAGAAAACTTGCTTAAAATGCAATATTATGCAAAAATCTGAGATATGAAGGCCAAATCACATATCGTGATACTAAATGAAATAGTATCGAAATATTGGTAAAAATGAATATATTTACGTAATATCAAACTACATGAAAAACGTGAAGAGAATCATTATTATTCCAAATTTGTGGATTTTAACTTCGAATCATAAAGCGAGGTTTCGCATTATTTAGATCCAAGAAAAGACATATGACAATGTTGTTTCCAATACAAATGATAAAAATCAATGTGTTTTCATTAGAATTAACTAAAATGTTCCTGATTTTCCATTTATATTACCGACGGAAGATGTACACGTAAAACCGCTCTAATCCGGCTGAAACGTCGATATATGAAAAAAAAACGAACTTCTCCCCCTTTTCAATATCTTACTCAGTATTTCAACGAGAAACAAATAGATGATTAAAGGTGAAGTATTTAACTTTTTTATCTAATCAATTACGTGTTTGCATCATTTTTATCGTATATTTAATGAATTAATACCAATAAACTGAAAATTCACAAAAACGTGGAAAAACGGCAAAATATTGCCTAATTCGATGATATTTTGTTTAAATCACATAAAGGAAAAGGGGATGATAAACGTCAAAATATTGCTAAATTCGATGATGTTTAGTATGATACAAAATGCAAGAAAACTTTCTTAAAATGCAATATTATGCAAAAATCATAGATATGAAGGCCAAATCACATATCGTGTTGCTACGTGAAATAGTATCGAAATATTGGTAAAAATGAATATATTTACGTAATATCAAACTACATGAAAAACGGGAAGAGAGTCACTATTATTCCAAATTTGTGGATTTTAACTTCAAATCATAAAGCGAGGTTTCGTATTATTTAGATCCAAGAAAAGACATATGACAATGTTGTTTCCAATACAAATGATAAAAATCAATGTGTTTTCATTAGAATTAACTAAAATGTTCCTGATTTTCCGTTTATATTACCGATGGAAGATGTACACGTAAAACCGCTATATTCCGGCTGAAACGTCGATATATGCAATAAAAACCGAACTTCTCCCCTTTTCTATATCTAACTCAGTATGTCAACGAGAAACAAATAGATGATTAAAGGTGAAGTATTTAAGTTTATTATCTAATCAATTACGTGTTTGCATCATTCTTATCGTATATTTAATGAATTAATACCAATAAACTGAAAATTCACCAAAACGAGGAAAAACGGCAAAATATTGCCTAATTGGATGATATTCTGTATAAATCACATAAAGGAAAAGGGGATGATAAACATCAAAATATTACTAAAATCGATGATGTTTAGTATGATACAAAATGCAAGAAAACTTTCTTAAAATGCAATATTATGCGAAAATCTGAGATATGAAGGCCAAATCACATTTCGTGATACTACATGAAATAGTATCGAAATATTGGTAAAAATTTTTATATTTACGTAATATCAAACTACATGAAAAACGTGAGGAGAGTCACTATTATTCCAAATTTGTGGATTTTAACTTCGAATCATAAAGCGAGGTTTCGTATTATTTAGATCCAAGAAAAGACATATGACAATGTTGTTTCCAATACAAATGATAAAAATCAATGTGTTTTCATTAGAATTAACTAAAATGTTCCTGATTTTCCGTTTAAATTACCGATGGAAGATGTACACGTAAAACCGCTCAATTCCGGCTGAAACGTCGATATATGCAATAAAAACCGAACTTCTCCCCTTTTCAATATCTTACTCAGTATTTCAACGAGAAACAAATAGATGATTAAAGGTGAAGTATTTAAGTTTATTATCTAATCAATTACGTGTTTGCATCATTTTTAATCGTATATTTAATGAATTAATACCAATAAACTGAAAATTCACAAAAACGAGGAAAAACGGCAAAATATTGCCTAATTCGATGATATTCTGATTAAATCACATAAAGGAAAAGGGGATGATAAACGTCAATATATTGCTAAATTCGATGATGTTTAGTATGAAACGAAATGCAAGAAAACTTGCTTAAAATGCAATATTTTGCGAAAATCCGAGATATGAAGGCCAAATCACATATCGTGATACTACATGAAATAGTATCGAAATATTGGTAAAAATGAATATATTTACGTAATATCAAAGTACATAAAAAACGTGAAAAACGTCAATATTATTCCAAATTTGAGGATTTTAACTTCGAATCATAGAGCGAGGTTTAGTATTATTTAGATCCAAGAAAAGACATATGACAATGTTGTTTCCAATACAAATGATAAAAATCAATGTGTTTTCATTAGAATTAACTAAAATGTTCCTGATTTTCCGTTTAAATTACCGATGGAAGATGTACACGTAAAACCGCTCTAATCCGGCTGAAACGTCGATATATGCAATAAAAACCGAACTTCTCCCCTTCTCAATATCTTACTCAGTATTTCAACGAGAAACAAATAGATGACTAAAGGTGAAGTATTTAAGTTTATTATCTAATCAATTACGTGTTTGCATCATTCTTATCGTATATTTAATGAATTAATACAAATAAACTGAAAATTCACAAAAACGAGGAAAAACGGCAAAATATTGCCTAATTCGATGATATTCTGTATAAATCACATAAAGGAAAAGGGGATGATAAACAGTCAAAATATTGCTAAATTCGATGATGTTTAGTATGAAACAAAATGCAAGAAAACTTGCTTAAAATGCAATATTATGCGAAAATCTGAGATATGAAGGCCAAATCACATATCGTGATACTAAATGAAATAGTATCGAAATATTGGTAAAAATGAATATATTTACGTAATATCAAACTACATGAAAAACGCGAAGAGAATCATTATTATTCCAAATTTGTGGATTTTAACTTCGAATCATAAAGCGAGGTTTCGCATTATTTAGATCCAAGAAAAGACATATGACAATGTTGTTTCCAATACAAATGATAAAAATCAATGTGTTTTCATTAGAATTAACTAAAATGTTCCTGATTTTCCATTTATATTACCGACGGAAGATGTACACGTAAAACCGCTCTAATCCGGCTGAAACGTCGATATATGAAAAAAAAACGAACTTCTCCCCCTTTTCAATATCTTACTCAGTATTTCAACGAGAAACAAATAGATGATTAAAGGTGAAGTATTTAACTTTTTTATCTAATCAATTACGTGTTTGCATCATTTTTATCGTATATTTAATGAATTAATACCAATAAACTGAAAATTCACAAAAACGTGGAAAAACGGCAAAATATTGCCTAATTCGATGATATTTGGTTTAAATCACATAAAGGAAAAGGGGATGATAAACGTCAAAATATTGCTAAATTCGATGATGTTTAGTATGATACAAAATGCAAGAAAACTTTCTTAAAATGCAATATTATGCAAAAATCATAGATATGAAGGCCAAATCACATATCGTGTTGCTACGTGAAATAGTATCGAAATATTGGTAAAAATGAATATATTTACGTAATATCAAACTACATGAAAAACGGGAAGAGAGTCACTATTATTCCAAATTTGTGGATTTTAACTTCAAATCATAAAGCGAGGTTTCGTATTATTTAGATCCAAGAAAAGACATATGACAATGTTGTTTCCAATACAAATGATAAAAATCAATGTGTTTTCATTAGAATTAACTAAAATGTTCCTGATTTTCCGTTTATATTACCGATGGAAGATGTACACGTAAAACCGCTATATTCCGGCTGAAACGTCGATATATGCAATAAAAACCGAACTTCTCCCCTTTTCTATATCTAACTCAGTATTTCAACGAGAAACAAATAGATGATTAAAGGTGAAGTATTTAAGTTTATTATCTAATCAATTACGTGTTTGCATCATTCTTATCGTATATTTAATGAATTAATACCAATAAACTGAAAATTCACCAAAACGAGGAAAAACGGCAAAATATTGCCTAATTGGATGATATTCTGTATAAATCACATAAAGGAAAAGGGGATGATAAACATCAAAATATTACTAAAATCGATGATGTTTAGTATGATACAAAATGCAAGAAAACTTTCTTAAAATGCAATATTATGCGAAAATCTGAGATATGAAGGCCAAATCACATTTCGTGATACTACATGAAATAGTATCGAAATATTGGTAAAAATTTTTATATTTACGTAATATCAAACTACATGAAAAACGTGAGGAGAGTCACTATTATTCCAAATTTGTGGATTTTAACTTCGAATCATAAAGCGAGGTTTCGTATTATTTAGATCCAAGAAAAGACATATGACAATGTTGTTTCCAATACAAATGATAAAAATCAATGTGTTTTCATTAGAATTAACTAAAATGTTCCTGATTTTCCATTTATATTACCGACGGAAGATGTACACGTAAAACCGCTCTAATCCGGCTGAAACGTCGATATATGAAAAAAAAACGAACTTCTCCCCTTTTCAATATCTTACTCAGTATTTCAACGAGAAACAAATAGATGATTAAAGGTGAAGTATTTAACTTTTTTATCTAATCAATTACGTGTTTGCATCATTTTTATAGTATATTTAATGAATTAATACCAATAAACTGAAAATTCACAAAAACGTGGAAAAACGGCAAAATATTGCCTAATTCGATGATATTTTGTTTAAATCACATAAAGGAAAAGGGGATGATAAACGTCAAAATATTGCTAAATTCGATGATGTTTAGTATGAACCAAAATGCAAGAAAACTTGCCCAAAATGCAATGTTATGCAAAAATCAGAGATATGAAGGCCAAATCACATTTCGTGATACTACGTGAAATAGTATCGAAATATTGGTAAAAATTTATATATTTACGTAATATCAAACTACATGAAAAACGTGAGGAGAGTCACTATTTTTCCAAATTTGTGGATTTTAACTTCAAATCATAAAGCGAGGTTTCGTATTATTTAGATCCAAGAAAAGACATATGACAATGTTGTTTCCAATACAAATGATAAAAATCAATGTGTTTTCATTAGAATTAACTAAAATGTTCCTGATTTTCCGTTTATATTACCGATGGAAGATGTACACGTAAAACCGCTATATTCCGGCTGAAACGTCGATATATGCAATAAAAACCGAACTTCTCCCCTTTTCTATATCTAACTTAGTATTTCAACGAGAAACAAATAGATGATTAAAGGTGAAGTATTTAAGTTTATTATCTAATCAATTACGTGTTTGCATCATTCTTATCGTATATTTAATGAATTAATACAAATAAACTGAAAATTCACAAAAACGAGGAAAAACGGCAAAATATTGCCTAATTCGATGATATTCTGTATAAATCACATAAAGGAAAAGGGGATGATAAACGTCAAAAAATTGCTAAATTCGATGATGTTTAGTATGAAACAAAATGCAAGAAAACTTGCTTAAAATGCAATATTATGCGAAAATCTGAGATATGAAGGCCAAATCACATATCGTAATACTACATGAAATGGTATCGAAATATTGGTAAAATGAATATATTTACGTAATATCAAACTACATAAAAAACGTGAAAAGCGTCAATGTTATTCCAAATTTGAGGATTTTAACTTCGAATCATAGAGCGAGGTTTCGTATTATTTAGATCCAAGAAAAGACATATGACAATGTTGTTTCTAATACAAATGATAAAAATCAATGTGTTTTCATTAGAATTAACTAAAATGTTCCTGATTTTCCGTTTATATTACCGATGGAAGATGTACACGTAAAACCGCTCTATTCCGGCTGAAACGTCGATATATGCAATAAAAACCGAACTTCTCCCCTTTTCAATATCTTACTCAGTATTTCAACGAGAAACAAATAGATGGTTAAAGGTGAAGTATTTAAGTTTATAATCTAATCAATTACGTGTTTGCATCATTTTTATCGTATATTTAATGAATTAATACCAATAAACTGAAAATTCACAAAAAAGTGGAAAAACGGCAAAATATTGCCTAATTCGATGATATTTTGTTTAAATCACATAAAGGAAAAGGGGATGATAAACGTCAAAATATTGTTAAATTCGATGATGTTTAGTATGACACAAAATGCAAGAAAACTTGCTTAAAATGCAATATTATGCTAAAATATGATATATGAAGGCCAAATCACATACCGTGATACTACATGAAATAGTATCGAAATATTAGTAAAAATGAATTTATTTACGTAATATCAAACTAATTTACGTAATATCAAAAAACGGCAAAACATTGCCTAATTCGATGATATTTTGTTTATATCACATAAAGGAAAAGGGGATGATAAACGTCAAAATATTGCTAAATTCGATGATGTTTAGTATGAAACAAAATGCAAGAAAACTTGCTTAAAATGCAATATTATGCAAAAATCATAGATATGAAGGCCAAATCACATATCGTGTTGCTACGTGAAATAGTATCTAAATATTGGTAAAAATGAATGTATTTACGTAATACCAAACTACATGAAAAACGTGAAGAGAGTCACTATTATTCCAAATTTGTGGATTTTAACTTCAAATCATAAAGCGAGGTTTCGTATTATTTAGATCCAAGAAAAGACATATGACAATGTTGTTTCCAATACAAATGATAAAAATCAATGTGTTTTCATTAGAATTAACTAAAATGTTCCTGATTTTCCGTTTATATTACCGATGGAAGATGTACACGTAAAACCGCTATATTCCGGCTGAAACGTCGATATATGCAATAAAAACCGAACTTCTCCCCTTTTCTATATCTAACTCAGTATTTCAACGAGAAACAAATAGATGATTAAAGGTGAAGTATTTAAGTTTATTATCTAATCAATTACGTGTTTGCATCATTCTTATCGTATATTTAATGAATTAATACCAATAAACTGAAAATTCACCAAAACGAGGAAAAACGGCAAAATATTGCCTAATTGGATGATATTCTGTATAAATCACATAAAGGAAAAGGGGATGATAAACATCAAAATATTGCTAAATTCGATGATGTTTAGTATGATACAAAATGCAAGAAAACTTTCTTAAAATGCAATATTATGCGAAAATCTGAGATATGAAGGCCAAATCACATTTCGTGATACTACATGAAATAGTATCGAAATATTGGTAAAAAATTTTATATTTACGTAATATCAAACTACATGAAAAACGTGAGGAGAGTCACTATTATTCCAAATTTGTGGATTTTAACTTCGAATCATAAAGCGAGGTTTCGTATTATTTAGATCCAAGAAAAGACATATGACAATGTTGTTTCCAATACAAATGATAAAAATCAATGTGTTTTCATTAGAATTAACTAAAATGTTCCTGATTTTCCGTTTATATTACCGATGGAAGATGTACACGTAAAACCGCTATATTCCGGCTGAAACGTCGATATATGCAATAAAAACCGAACTTCTCCCCTTTTCTATATCTAACTCAGTATTTCAACGAGAAACAAATAGATGATTAAAGGTGAAGTATTTAAGTTTATTATCTAATCAATTACGTGTTTGCATCATTCTTATCGTATATTTAATGAATTAATACCAATAAACTGAAAATTCACCAAAACGAGGAAAAACGGCAAAATATTGCCTAATTGGATGATATTCTGTATAAATCACATAAAGAAAAAGGGGATGATAAACATCAAAATATTGCTAAAATCGATGATGTTTAGTATGATACAAAATGCAAGAAAACTTTCTTAAAATGCAATATTATGCGAAAATCTGAGATATGAAGGCCAAATCACATTTCGTGATACTACATGAAATAGTATTGAAATATTGGTAAAATTTTTTATATTTACGTAATATCAAACTACATGAAAAACGTGAGGAGAGTCACTATTATTCCAAATTTGTGGATTTTAACTTCGAATCATAAAGCGAGGTTTCGTATTATTTAGATCCAAGAAAAGACATATGACAATGTTGTTTCCAATACAAATGATAAAAATCAATGTGTTTTCATTAGAATTAACTAAAATGTTCCTGATTTTCCGTTTATATTACCGTTGGAAGATGTACACGTAAAACCGCTATATTCCGGCTGAAACGTCGATATATGCAATAAAAACCGAACTTCTCCCCTTTTCAATATCTAACTCAGTATTTCAACGAGAAACAAATAGATGATTAAAGTTGAAGTATTTAAGTTTATTATCTAATCAATTACGTGTTTGCATCATTTTTATCGTATATTTAATGAATTAATACCAATAAACTGAAAATTCACAAAAACGTGGAAAAACGGCAAAATATTGCCTAATTCGATGATATTTTGTTTAAATCACATAAAGGAAAAGGGGATGATAAACGTCAAAATATTGCTAAATTCGATGATGTTTAGTATGATACAAAATGCAAGAAAACTTTCTTAAAATGCAATATTATGCAAAAATCATAGATATGAAGGCCAAATCACATATCGTGTTGCTACGTGAAATAGTATCGAAATATTGGTAAAAATGAATATATTTACGTAATATCAAACTACATGAAAAACGGGAAGAGAGTCACTATTATTCCAAATTTGTGGATTTTAACTTCAAATCATAAAGCCAGGTTTCGTATTATTTAGATCCAAGAAAAGACATATGACAATGTTGTTTCCAATACAAATGATAAAAATCAATGTGTTTTCATTAGAATTAACTAAAATGTTCCTGATTTTCCGTTTATATTACCGATGGAAGATGTACACGTAAAACCGCTATATTCCGGCTGAAACCTCGATATATGCAATAAAAACCGAACTTCTCCCCTTTTCTATATCTAACTCAGTATTTCAACGAGAAACAAATAGATGATTAAAGGTGAAGTATTTAAGTTTATTATCTAATCAATTACGTGTTTGCATCATTCTTATCGTATATTTAATGAATTAATACCAATAAACTGAAAATTCACCAAAACGAGGAAAAACGGCAAAATATTGCCTAATTGGATGATATTCTGTATAAATCACATAAAGGAAAAGGGGATGATAAACATCAAAATATTGCTAAAATCGATGATGTTTAGTATGATACAAAATGCAAGAAAACTTTCTTAAAATGCAATATTATGCGAAAATCTGAGATATGAAGGCCAAATCACATTTCGTGATACTACATGAAATAGTATTGAAATATTGGTAAATTTTTTTATATTTACGTAATATCAAACTACATGAAAAACGTGAGGAGAGTCACTATTATTCCAAATTTGTGGATTTTAACTTCGAATCATAAAGCGAGGTTTCGTATTATTTAGATCCAAGAAAAGACATATGACAATGTTGTTTCCAATAAAAATGATAAAAATCAATGTGTTTTCATTAGAATTAACTAAAATGTTCCTGATTTTCCGTTTAAATTACCGATGGAAGATGTACACGTAAAACCGCTCAATTCCGGCTGAAACGTCGATATATGCAATAAAAACCGAACTTCTCCCCTTTTCAATATCTTACTCAGTATTTCAACGAGAAACAAATAGATGATTAAAGGTGAAGTATTTAAGTTTATTATCTAATCAATTACGTGTTTGCATCATTTTTATCGTATATTTAATGAATTAATACCAATAAACTGAAAATTCACAAAAACGAGGAAAAACGGCAAAATATTGCCTAATTCGATGATATTCTGATTAAATCACATAAAGGAAAAGGGGATGATAAACGTCAATATATTGCTAAATTCGATGATGTTTAGTATGAAACAAAATGCAAGAAAACTTGCTTAAAATGCAATATTTTGCGAAAATCCGAGATATGAAGGCCAAATCACATATCGTGATACTACATGAAATAGTATCGAAATATTGGTAAAAATGAATATATTTACGTAATATCAAAGTACATAAAAAACGTGAAAAACGTCAATGTTATTCCAAATTTGAGGATTTTAACTTCGAATCATAGAGCGAGGTTTCGTATTATTTAGATCCAAGAAAAGACATATGACAATGTTGTTTCCAATACAAATGATAAAAATCAATGTGTTTTCATTAGAATTAACTAAAATGTTCCTGATTTTCCGTTTATATTACCGATGGAAGATGTACACGTAAAACCGCTCTATTCCGGCTGAAACGTCGATATATGCAATAAAAACCGAACTTCTCCCCTTTTCAATATCTTACTCAGTATTTCAACGAGAAACAAATAGATGGTTAAAGGTGAAGTATTTAAGTTTATAATCTAATCAATTACGTGTTTGCATCATTTTTATCGTATATTTAATGAATTAATACCAATAAACTGAAAAATCACAAAAAAGTGGAAAAACGGCAAAATATTGCCTAATTCGATGATATTTTGTTTAAATCACATAAAGGAAAAGGGGATGATAAACGTCAAAATATTGTTAAATTCGATGATGTTTAGTATGACACAAAATGCAAGAAAACTTGCTTAAAATGCAATATTATGCTAAAATATGAGATATGAAAACCCAAATCACATACCGTGATACTACATGAAATAGTATCGAAATATTAGTAAAAATGAATTTATTTACGTAATATCAAACTAATTTACGTAATATCAAAAAACGGCAAAACATTGCCTAATTCGATGATATTTTGTTTATATCACATAAAGGAAAAGGGGATGATAAACGTAAAAATATTGCTAAATTCGATGATGTTTAGTATGAAACAAAATGCAAGAAAACTTGCTTAAAATGCAATATTATGCAAAAATCATAGATATGAAGGCCAAATCACATATCGTGTTGCTACGTGAAATAGTATCGAAATATTGGTAAAAATGAATGTATTTACGTAATATCAAACTACATGAAAAACGTGAAGAGAGTCACTATTATTCCAAATTTGTGGATTTTAACTTCAAATCATAAAGCGAGGTTTCGTATTATTTAGATCCAAGAAAAGACATATGACAATGTTGTTTCCAATACAAATGATAAAAATCAATGTGTTTTCATTAGAATTAACTAAAATGTTCCTGTTTTTCCGTTTATATTACCGATGGAAGATGTACACGTAAAACCGCTATATTCCGGCTGAAACGTCGATATATGCAATAAAAACCGAACTTCTCCCCTTTTCTATATCTAACTCAGTATTTCAACGAGAAACAAATAGATGATTAAAGGTGAAGTATTTAAGTTTATTATCTAATCAATTACGTGTTTGCATCATTCTTATCGTATATTTAATGAATTAATACCAATAAACTGAAAATTCACCAAAACGAGGAAAAACGGCAAAATATTGCCTAATTGGATGATATTCTGTATAAATCACATAAAGGAAAAGGGGATGATAAACATCAAAATATTGCTAAATTCGATGATGTTTAGTATGATACAAAATGCAAGAAAACTTTCTTAAAATGCAATATTATGCGAAAATCTGAGATATGAAGGCCAAATCACATTTCGTGATACTACATGAAATAGTATCGAAATATTGGTAAAAATTTATATATTTACGTAATATCAAACTACATGAAAAACGTGAGGAGAGTCACTATTTTTCCAAATTTGTGGATTTTAACTTCAAATCATAAAGCGAGGTTTCGTATTATTTAGATCCAAGAAAAGACATATGACAATGTTGTTTCCAATAAAAATGATAAAAATCAATGTGTTTTCATTAGAATTAACTAAAATGTTCCTGATTTTCCGTTTAAATTACCGATGGAAGATGTACACGTAAAACCGCTCAATTCCGGCTGAAACGTCGATATATGCAATAAAAACCGAACTTCTCCCCTTTTCAATATCTTACTCAGTATTTCAACGAGAAACAAATAGATGATTAAAGGTGAAGTATTTAAGTTTATTATCTAATCAATTACGTGTTTGCATCATTTTTATCGTATATTTAATGAATTAATACCAATAAACTGAAAATTCACAAAAACGAGGAAAAACGGCAAAATATTGCCTAATTCGATGATATTCTGATTAAATCACATAAAGGAAAAGGGGATGATAAACGTCAATATATTGCTAAATTCGATAATGTTTAGTATGAAACAAAATGCAAGAAAACTTGCTTAAAATGCAATATTTTGCGAAAATCCGAGATATGAAGGCCAAATCACATATCGTGATACTACATGAAATAGTATCGAAATATTGGTAAAAATGAATATATTTACGTAATATCAAAGTACATAAAAAACGTGAAAAACGTCAATATTATTCCAAATTTGAGGATTTTAACTTCGAATCATAGAGCGAGGTTTAGTATTATTTAGATCCAAGAAAAGACATATGACAATGTTGTTTCCAATACAAATTATAAAAATCAATGTGTTTTCATTAGAATTAACTAAAATGTTCCTGATTTTCCGTTTATATTACCGTTGGAAGATGTACACGTAAAACCGCTATATTCCGGCTGAAACGTCGATATATGCAATAAAAACCGAACTTCTCCCCTTTTCAATATCTAACTCAGTATTTCAACGAGAAACAAATAGATGATTAAAGGTGAAGTATTTAAGTTTATTATCTAATCAATTACGTGTTTGCATCATTTTTATCGTATATTTAATGAATTAATACCAATAAACTGAAAATTCACAAAAACGTGGAAAAACGGCAAAATATTGCCTAATTCGATGATATTCTGTATAAATCACATAAAAGAAAAGGGGATGATAAACGTCAAAATATTGCTAAATTCGATGATGTTTAGTATGAAACAAAATGCAAGAAAACTTGCTTAAAATGCAATATTATGCGAAAATCTGAGATATGAAGGCCAAATCACATTTCGTGATACTACATGAAATAGTATCGAAATATTGGTAAAAATTTATATATTTACGTAATATCAAACTACATGAAAAACGTGAGGAGAGTCACTATTTTTCCAAATTTGTGGATTTTAACTTCAAATCATAAAGCGAGGTTTCGTATTATTTAGATCCAAGAAAAGACATATGACAATGTTGTTTCCAATACAAATGATAAAAATCAATGTGTTTTCATTAGAATTAACTAAAATGTTCCTGATTTTCCGTTTATATTACCGATGGAAGATGTACACGTAAAACCACTATATTCCGGCTGAAACGTCGATATATGCAATAAAAACTGAACTTCTCCCCTTTTCTATATCTAACTCAGTATTTCAACGAGAAACAAATAGATGATTAAAGGTGAAGTATTTAAGTTTATTATCTAATCAATTACGTGTTTGCATCATTCTTATCGTATATTTAATGAATTAATACCAATAAACTGAAAATTCACAAAAACGAGGAAAAACGGCAAAATATTGCCTAATTCGATGATATTCTGTATAAATCACATAAAGGAAAAGGGGATGATAAACGTCAAAATATTGCTAAATTCGATGATGTTTAGTATGAAACAAAATGCAAGAAAACTTGCTTAAAATGCAATATTATGCAAAAATCTGAGATATGAAGGCCAAATCACATATCGTGATACTAAATGAAATAGTATCGAAATATTGGTAAAAATGAATATATTTACGTAATATCAAACTACATGAAAAACGTGAAGAGAATCATTATTATTCCAAATTTGTGGATTTTAACTTCGAATCATAAAGCGAGGTTTCGCATTATTTAGATCCAAGAAAAGACATATGACAATGTTGTTTCCAATACAAATGATAAAAATCAATGTGTTTTCATTAGAATTAACTAAAATGTTCCTGATTTTCCATTTATATTACCGACGGAAGATGTACACGTAAAACCGCTCTAATCCGGCTGAAACGTCGATATATGAAAAAAAAACGAACTTCTCCCCCTTTTCAATATCTTACTCAGTATTTCAACGAGAAACAAATAGATGATTAAAGGTGAAGTATTTAACTTTTTTATCTAATCAATTACGTGTTTGCATCATTTTTATCGTATATTTAATGAATTAATACCAATAAACTGAAAATTCACAAAAACGTGGAAAAACGGCAAAATATTGCCTAATTCGATGATATTTTGTTTAAATCACATAAAGGAAAAGGGGATGATAAACGTCAAAATATTGCTAAATTCGATGATGTTTAGTATGATACAAAATGCAAGAAAACTTTCTTAAAATGCAATATTATGCAAAAATCATAGATATGAAGGCCAAATCACATATCGTGTTGCTACGTGAAATAGTATCGAAATATTGGTAAAAATGAATATATTTACGTAATATCAAACTACATGAAAAACGGGAAGAGAGTCACTATTATTCCAAATTTGTGGATTTTAACTTCAAATCATAAAGCGAGGTTTCGTATTATTTAGATCCAAGAAAAGACATATGACAATGTTGTTTCCAATACAAATGATAAAAATCAATGTGTTTTCATTAGAATTAACTAAAATGTTCCTGATTTTCCGTTTATATTACCGATGGAAGATGTACACGTAAAACCGCTATATTCCGGCTGAAACGTCGATATATGCAATAAAAACCGAACTTCTCCCCTTTTCTATATCTAACTCAGTATGTCAACGAGAAACAAATAGATGATTAAAGGTGAAGTATTTAAGTTTATTATCTAATCAATTACGTGTTTGCATCATTCTTATCGTATATTTAATGAATTAATACCAATAAACTGAAAATTCACCAAAACGAGGAAAAACGGCAAAATATTGCCTAATTGGATGATATTCTGTATAAATCACATAAAGGAAAAGGGGATGATAAACATCAAAATATTACTAAAATCGATGATGTTTAGTATGATACAAAATGCAAGAAAACTTTCTTAAAATGCAATATTATGCGAAAATCTGAGATATGAAGGCCAAATCACATTTCGTGATACTACATGAAATAGTATCGAAATATTGGTAAAAATTTTTATATTTACGTAATATCAAACTACATGAAAAACGTGAGGAGAGTCACTATTATTCCAAATTTGTGGATTTTAACTTCGAATCATAAAGCGAGGTTTCGTATTATTTAGATCCAAGAAAAGACATATGACAATGTTGTTTCCAATACAAATGATAAAAATCAATGTGTTTTCATTAGAATTAACTAAAATGTTCCTGATTTTCCGTTTAAATTACCGATGGAAGATGTACACGTAAAACCGCTCAATTCCGGCTGAAACGTCGATATATGCAATAAAAACCGAACTTCTCCCCTTTTCAATATCTTACTCAGTATTTCAACGAGAAACAAATAGATGATTAAAGGTGAAGTATTTAAGTTTATTATCTAATCAATTACGTGTTTGCATCATTTTTAACGTATATTTAATGAATTAATACCAATAAACTGAAAATTCACAAAAACGAGGAAAAACGGCAAAATATTGCCTAATTCGATGATATTCTGATTAAATCACATAAAGGA
Organism: Procambarus clarkii; assembly: GCF_040958095.1. Classification (NCBI taxonomy): domain Eukaryota; kingdom Metazoa; phylum Arthropoda; class Malacostraca; order Decapoda; family Cambaridae; genus Procambarus; species Procambarus clarkii. The sequence continues at coordinate 18,912,798 of NC_091240.1, read as the reverse complement.
AAAGGGGATGATAAACGTCAATATATTGCTAAATTCGATGATGTTTAGTATGAAACGAAATGCAAGAAAACTTGCTTAAAATGCAATATTTTGCGAAAATCCGAGATATGAAGGCCAAATCACATATCGTGATACTACATGAAATAGTATCGAAATATTGGTAAAAATGAATATATTTACGTAATATCAAAGTACATAAAAAACGTGAAAAACGTCAATATTATTCCAAATTTGAGGATTTTAACTTCGAATCACAGAGCGAGGTTTAGTATTATTTAGATCCAAGAAAAGACATATGACAATGTTGTTTCCAATACAAATGATAAAAATCAATGTGTTTTCATTAGAATTAACTAAAATGTTCCTGATTTTCCGTTTAAATTACCGATGGAAGATGTACACGTAAAACCGCTCTAATCCGGCTGAAACGTCGATATATGCAATAAAAACCGAACTTCTCCCCTTCTCAATATCTTACTCAGTATTTCAACGAGAAACAAATAGATGACTAAAGGTGAAGTATTTAAGTTTATTATCTAATCAATTACGTGTTTGCATCATTCTTATCGTATATTTAATGAATTAATACAAATAAACTGAAAATTCACAAAAACGAGGAAAAACGGCAAAATATTGCCTAATTCGATGATATTCTGTATAAATCACATAAAGGAAAAGGGGATGATAAACATCAAAAAATTGCTAAATTCGATGATGTTTAGTATGAAACAAAATGCAAGAAAACTTGCTTAAAATGCAATATTATGCGAAAATCTGAGATATGAAGGCCAAATCACATATCGTGATACTAAATGAAATAGTATCGAAATATTGGTAAAAATGAATATATTTACGTAATATCAAACTACATGAAAAACGCGAAGAGAATCATTATTATTCCAAATTTGTGGATTTTAACTTCGAATCATAAAGCGAGGTTTCGCATTATTTAGATCCAAGAAAAGACATATGACAATGTTGTTTCCAATACAAATGATAAAAATCAATGTGTTTTCATTAGAATTAACTAAAATGTTCCTGATTTTCCATTTATATTACCGACGGAAGATGTACACGTAAAACCGCTCTAATCCGGCTGAAACGTCGATATATGAAAAAAAAACGAACTTCTCCCCCTTTTCAATATCTTACTCAGTATTTCAACGAGAAACAAATAGATGATTAAAGGTGAAGTATTTAACTTTTTTATCTAATCAATTACGTGTTTGCATCATTTTTATCGTATATTTAATGAATTAATACCAATAAACTGAAAATTCACAAAAACGTGGAAAAACGGCAAAATATTGCCTAATTCGATGATATTTGGTTTAAATCACATAAAGGAAAAGGGGATGATAAACGTCAAAATATTGCTAAATTCGATGATGTTTAGTATGATACAAAATGCAAGAAAACTTTCTTAAAATGCAATATTATGCAAAAATCATAGATATGAAGGCCAAATCACATATCGTGTTGCTACGTGAAATAGTATCGAAATATTGGTAAAAATGAATATATTTACGTAATATCAAACTACATGAAAAACGGGAAGAGAGTCACTATTATTCCAAATTTGTGGATTTTAACTTCAAATCATAAAGCGAGGTTTCGTATTATTTAGATCCAAGAAAAGACATATGACAATGTTGTTTCCAATACAAATGATAAAAATCAATGTGTTTTCATTAGAATTAACTAAAATGTTCCTGATTTTCCGTTTATATTACCGATGGAAGATGTACACGTAAAACCGCTATATTCCGGCTGAAACGTCGATATATGCAATAAAAACCGAACTTCTCCCCTTTTCTATATCTAACTCAGTATTTCAACGAGAAACAAATAGATGATTAAAGGTGAAGTATTTAAGTTTATTATCTAATCAATTACGTGTTTGCATCATTCTTATCGTATATTTAATGAATTAATACCAATAAACTGAAAATTCACCAAAACGAGGAAAAACGGCAAAATATTGCCTAATTGGATGATATTCTGTATAAATCACATAAAGGAAAAGGGGATGATAAACATCAAAATATTACTAAAATCGATGATGTTTAGTATGATACAAAATGCAAGAAAACTTTCTTAAAATGCAATATTATGCGAAAATCTGAGATATGAAGGCCAAATCACATTTCGTGATACTACATGAAATAGTATCGAAATATTGGTAAAAATTTTTATATTTACGTAATATCAAACTACATGAAAAACGTGAGGAGAGTCACTATTATTCCAAATTTGTGGATTTTAACTTCGAATCATAAAGCGAGGTTTCGTATTATTTAGATCCAAGAAAAGACATATGACAATGTTGTTTCCAATACAAATGATAAAAATCAATGTGTTTTCATTAGAATTAACTAAAATGTTCCTGATTTTCCATTTATATTACCGACGGAAGATGTACACGTAAAACCGCTCTAATCCGGCTGAAACGTCGATATATGAAAAAAAAACGAACTTCTCCCCTTTTCAATATCTTACTCAGTATTTCAACGAGAAACAAATAGATGATTAAAGGTGAAGTATTTAACTTTTTTATCTAATCAATTACGTGTTTGCATCATTTTTATAGTATATTTAATGAATTAATACCAATAAACTGAAAATTCACAAAAACGTGGAAAAACGGCAAAATATTGCCTAATTCGATGATATTTTGTTTAAATCACATAAAGGAAAAGGGGATGATAAACGTCAAAATATTGCTAAATTCGATGATGTTTAGTATGAACCAAAATGCAAGAAAACTTGCCCAAAATGCAATGTTATGCAAAAATCAGAGATATGAAGGCCAAATCACATTTCGTGATACTACGTGAAATAGTATCGAAATATTGGTAAAAATTTATATATTTACGTAATATCAAACTACATGAAAAACGTGAGGAGAGTCACTATTTTTCCAAATTTGTGGATTTTAACTTCAAATCATAAAGCGAGGTTTCGTATTATTTAGATCCAAGAAAAGACATATGACAATGTTGTTTCCAATACAAATGATAAAAATCAATGTGTTTTCATTAGAATTAACTAAAATGTTCCTGATTTTCCGTTTATATTACCGATGGAAGATGTACACGTAAAACCGCTATATTCCGGCTGAAACGTCGATATATGCAATAAAAACCGAACTTCTCCCCTTTTCTATATCTAACTTAGTATTTCAACGAGAAACAAATAGATGATTAAAGGTGAAGTATTTAAGTTTATTATCTAATCAATTACGTTTTTGCATCATTCTTATCGTATATTTAATGAATTAATACAAATAAACTGAAAATTCACAAAAACGAGGAAAAACGGCAAAATATTGCCTAATTCGATGATATTCTGTATAAATCACATAAAGGAAAAGGGGATGATAAACGTCAAAAAATTGCTAAATTCGATGATGTTTAGTATGAAACAAAATGCAAGAAAACTTGCTTAAAATGCAATATTATGCGAAAATCTGAGATATGAAGGCCAAATCACATATCGTAATACTACATGAAATGGTATCGAAATATTGGTAAAATGAATATATTTACGTAATATCAAACTACATAAAAAACGTGAAAAGCGTCAATGTTATTCCAAATTTGAGGATTTTAACTTCGAATCATAGAGCGAGGTTTCGTATTATTTAGATCCAAGAAAAGACATATGACAATGTTGTTTCTAATACAAATGATAAAAATCAATGTGTTTTCATTAGAATTAACTAAAATGTTCCTGATTTTCCGTTTATATTACCGATGGAAGATGTACACGTAAAACCGCTCTATTCCGGCTGAAACGTCGATATATGCAATAAAAACCGAACTTCTCCCCTTTTCAATATCTTACTCAGTATTTCAACGAGAAACAAATAGATGGTTAAAGGTGAAGTATTTAAGTTTATAATCTAATCAATTACGTGTTTGCATCATTTTTATCGTATATTTAATGAATTAATACCAATAAACTGAAAATTCACAAAAAAGTGGAAAAACGGCAAAATATTGCCTAATTCGATGATATTTTGTTTAAATCACATAAAGGAAAAGGGGATGATAAACGTCAAAATATTGTTAAATTCGATGATGTTTAGTATGACACAAAATGCAAGAAAACTTGCTTAAAATGCAATATTATGCTAAAATATGATATATGAAGGCCAAATCACATACCGTGATACTACATGAAATAGTATCGAAATATTAGTAAAAATGAATTTATTTACGTAATATCAAACTAATTTACGTAATATCAAAAAACGGCAAAACATTGCCTAATTCGATGATATTTTGTTTATATCACATAAAGGAAAAGGGGATGATAAACGTCAAAATATTGCTAAATTCGATGATGTTTAGTATGAAACAAAATGCAAGAAAACTTGCTTAAAATGCAATATTATGCAAAAATCATAGATATGAAGGCCAAATCACATATCGTGTTGCTACGTGAAATAGTATCTAAATATTGGTAAAAATGAATGTATTTACGTAATACCAAACTACATGAAAAACGTGAAGAGAGTCACTATTATTCCAAATTTGTGGATTTTAACTTCAAATCATAAAGCGAGGTTTCGTATTATTTAGATCCAAGAAAAGACATATGACAATGTTGTTTCCAATACAAATGATAAAAATCAATGTGTTTTCATTAGAATTAACTAAAATGTTCCTGATTTTCCGTTTATATTACCGATGGAAGATGTACACGTAAAACCGCTATATTCCGGCTGAAACGTCGATATATGCAATAAAAACCGAACTTCTCCCCTTTTCTATATCTAACTCAGTATTTCAACGAGAAACAAATAGATGATTAAAGGTGAAGTATTTAAGTTTATTATCTAATCAATTACGTGTTTGCATCATTCTTATCGTATATTTAATGAATTAATACCAATAAACTGAAAATTCACCAAAACGAGGAAAAACGGCAAAATATTGCCTAATTGGATGATATTCTGTATAAATCACATAAAGGAAAAGGGGATGATAAACATCAAAATATTACTAAAATCGATGATGTTTAGTATGATACAAAATGCAAGAAAACTTTCTTAAAATGCAATATTATGCGAAAATCTGAGATATGAAGGCCAAATCACATTTCGTGATACTACATGAAATAGTATCGAAATATTGGTAAAAATTTTTATATTTACGTAATATCAAACTACATGAAAAACGTGAGGAGAGTCACTATTATTCCAAATTTGTGGATTTTAACTTCGAATCATAAAGCGAGGTTTCGTATTATTTAGATCCAAGAAAAGACATATGACAATGTTGTTTCCAATACAAATGATAAAAATCAATGTGTTTTCATTAGAATTAACTAAAATGTTCCTGATTTTCCATTTATATTACCGACGGAAGATGTACACGTAAAACCGCTCTAATCCGGCTGAAACGTCGATATATGAAAAAAAAACGAACTTCTCCCCTTTTCAATATCTTACTCAGTATTTCAACGAGAAACAAATAGATGATTAAAGGTGAAGTATTTAACTTTTTTATCTAATCAATTACGTGTTTGCATCATTTTTATAGTATATTTAATGAATTAATACCAATAAACTGAAAATTCACAAAAACGTGGAAAAACGGCAAAATATTGCCTAATTCGATGATATTTTGTTTAAATCACATAAAGGAAAAGGGGATGATAAACGTCAAAATATTGCTAAATTCGATGATGTTTAGTATGAACCAAAATGCAAGAAAACTTGCCCAAAATGCAATGTTATGCAAAAATCAGAGATATGAAGGCCAAATCACATTTCGTGATACTACGTGAAATAGTATCGAAATATTGGTAAAAATTTATATATTTACGTAATATCAAACTACATGAAAAACGTGAGGAGAGTCACTATTTTTCCAAATTTGTGGATTTTAACTTCAAATCATAAAGCGAGGTTTCGTATTATTTAGATCCAAGAAAAGACATATGACAATGTTGTTTCCAATACAAATGATAAAAATCAATGTGTTTTCATTAGAATTAACTAAAATGTTCCTGATTTTCCGTTTATATTACCGATGGAAGATGTACACGTAAAACCGCTATATTCCGGCTGAAACGTCGATATATGCAATAAAAACCGAACTTCTCCCCTTTTCTATATCTAACTTAGTATTTCAACGAGAAACAAATAGATGATTAAAGGTGAAGTATTTAAGTTTATTATCTAATCAATTACGTTTTTGCATCATTCTTATCGTATATTTAATGAATTAATACAAATAAACTGAAAATTCACAAAAACGAGGAAAAACGGCAAAATATTGCCTAATTCGATGATATTCTGTATAAATCACATAAAGGAAAAGGGGATGATAAACGTCAAAAAATTGCTAAATTCGATGATGTTTAGTATGAAACAAAATGCAAGAAAACTTGCTTAAAATGCAATATTATGCGAAAATCTGAGATATGAAGGCCAAATCACATATCGTAATACTACATGAAATGGTATCGAAATATTGGTAAAATGAATATATTTACGTAATATCAAACTACATAAAAAACGTGAAAAGCGTCAATGTTATTCCAAATTTGAGGATTTTAACTTCGAATCATAGAGCGAGGTTTCGTATTATTTAGATCCAAGAAAAGACATATGACAATGTTGTTTCTAATACAAATGATAAAAATCAATGTGTTTTCATTAGAATTAACTAAAATGTTCCTGATTTTCCGTTTATATTACCGATGGAAGATGTACACGTAAAACCGCTCTATTCCGGCTGAAACGTCGATATATGCAATAAAAACCGAACTTCTCCCCTTTTCAATATCTTACTCAGTATTTCAACGAGAAACAAATAGATGGTTAAAGGTGAAGTATTTAAGTTTATAATCTAATCAATTACGTGTTTGCATCATTTTTATCGTATATTTAATGAATTAATACCAATAAACTGAAAATTCACAAAAAAGTGGAAAAACGGCAAAATATTGCCTAATTCGATGATATTTTGTTTAAATCACATAAAGGAAAAGGGGATGATAAACGTCAAAATATTGTTAAATTCGATGATGTTTAGTATGACACAAAATGCAAGAAAACTTGCTTAAAATGCAATATTATGCTAAAATATGATATATGAAGGCCAAATCACATACCGTGATACTACATGAAATAGTATCGAAATATTAGTAAAAATGAATTTATTTACGTAATATCAAACTAATTTACGTAATATCAAAAAACGGCAAAACATTGCCTAATTCGATGATATTTTGTTTATATCACATAAAGGAAAAGGGGATGATAAACGTCAAAATATTGCTAAATTCGATGATGTTTAGTATGAAACAAAATGCAAGAAAACTTGCTTAAAATGCAATATTATGCAAAAATCATAGATATGAAGGCCAAATCACATATCGTGTTGCTACGTGAAATAGTATCTAAATATTGGTAAAAATGAATGTATTTACGTAATACCAAACTACATGAAAAACGTGAAGAGAGTCACTATTATTCCAAATTTGTGGATTTTAACTTCAAATCATAAAGCGAGGTTTCGTATTATTTAGATCCAAGAAAAGACATATGACAATGTTGTTTCCAATACAAATGATAAAAATCAATGTGTTTTCATTAGAATTAACTAAAATGTTCCTGATTTTCCGTTTATATTACCGATGGAAGATGTACACGTAAAACCGCTATATTCCGGCTGAAACGTCGATATATGCAATAAAAACCGAACTTCTCCCCTTTTCTATATCTAACTCAGTATTTCAACGAGAAACAAATAGATGATTAAAGGTGAAGTATTTAAGTTTATTATCTAATCAATTACGTGTTTGCATCATTCTTATCGTATATTTAATGAATTAATACCAATAAACTGAAAATTCACCAAAACGAGGAAAAACGGCAAAATATTGCCTAATTGGATGATATTCTGTATAAATCACATAAAGGAAAAGGGGATGATAAACATCAAAATATTGCTAAATTCGATGATGTTTAGTATGATACAAAATGCAAGAAAACTTTCTTAAAATGCAATATTATGCGAAAATCTGAGATATGAAGGCCAAATCACATTTCGTGATACTACATGAAATAGTATCGAAATATTGGTAAAAAATTTTATATTTACGTAATATCAAACTACATGAAAAACGTGAGGAGAGTCACTATTATTCCAAATTTGTGGATTTTAACTTCGAATCATAAAGCGAGGTTTCGTATTATTTAGATCCAAGAAAAGACATATGACAATGTTGTTTCCAATACAAATGATAAAAATCAATGTGTTTTCATTAGAATTAACTAAAATGTTCCTGATTTTCCGTTTATATTACCGATGGAAGATGTACACGTAAAACCGCTATATTCCGGCTGAAACGTCGATATATGCAATAAAAACCGAACTTCTCCCCTTTTCTATATCTAACTCAGTATTTCAACGAGAAACAAATAGATGATTAAAGGTGAAGTATTTAAGTTTATTATCTAATCAATTACGTGTTTGCATCATTCTTATCGTATATTTAATGAATTAATACCAATAAACTGAAAATTCACCAAAACGAGGAAAAACGGCAAAATATTGCCTAATTGGATGATATTCTGTATAAATCACATAAAGAAAAAGGGGATGATAAACATCAAAATATTGCTAAAATCGATGATGTTTAGTATGATACAAAATGCAAGAAAACTTTCTTAAAATGCAATATTATGCGAAAATCTGAGATATGAAGGCCAAATCACATTTCGTGATACTACATGAAATAGTATTGAAATATTGGTAAAATTTTTTATATTTACGTAATATCAAACTACATGAAAAACGTGAGGAGAGTCACTATTATTCCAAATTTGTGGATTTTAACTTCGAATCATAAAGCGAGGTTTCGTATTATTTAGATCCAAGAAAAGACATATGACAATGTTGTTTCCAATACAAATGATAAAAATCAATGTGTTTTCATTAGAATTAACTAAAATGTTCCTGATTTTCCATTTATATTACCGACGGAAGATGTACACGTAAAACCGCTCTAATCCGGCTGAAACGTCGATATATGAAAAAAAAACGAACTTCTCCCCCTTTTCAATATCTTACTCAGTATTTCAACGAGAAACAAATAGATGATTAAAGGTGAAGTATTTAACTTTTTTATCTAATCAATTACGTGTTTGCATCATTTTTATCGTATATTTAATGAATTAATACCAATAAACTGAAAATTCACAAAAACGTGGAAAAACGGCAAAATATTGCCTAATTCGATGATATTTTGTTTAAATCACATAAAGGAAAAGGGGATGATAAACGTCAAAATATTGCTAAATTCGATGATGTTTAGTATGATACAAAATGCAAGAAAACTTTCTTAAAATGCAATATTATGCAAAAATCATAGATATGAAGGCCAAATCACATATCGTGTTGCTACGTGAAATAGTATCGAAATATTGGTAAAAATGAATATATTTACGTAATATCAAACTACATGAAAAACGGGAAGAGAGTCACTATTATTCCAAATTTGTGGATTTTAACTTCAAATCATAAAGCGAGGTTTCGTATTATTTAGATCCAAGAAAAGACATATGACAATGTTGTTTCCAATACAAATGATAAAAATCAATGTGTTTTCATTAGAATTAACTAAAATGTTCCTGATTTTCCGTTTATATTACCGATGGAAGATGTACACGTAAAACCGCTATATTCCGGCTGAAACGTCGATATATGCAATAAAAACCGAACTTCTCCCCTTTTCTATATCTAACTCAGTATGTCAACGAGAAACAAATAGATGATTAAAGGTGAAGTATTTAAGTTTATTATCTAATCAATTACGTGTTTGCATCATTCTTATCGTATATTTAATGAATTAATACCAATAAACTGAAAATTCACCAAAACGAGGAAAAACGGCAAAATATTGCCTAATTGGATGATATTCTGTATAAATCACATAAAGGAAAAGGGGATGATAAACATCAAAATATTACTAAAATCGATGATGTTTAGTATGATACAAAATGCAAGAAAACTTTCTTAAAATGCAATATTATGCGAAAATCTGAGATATGAAGGCCAAATCACATTTCGTGATACTACATGAAATAGTATCGAAATATTGGTAAAAAATTTTATATTTACGTAATATCAAACTACATGAAAAACGTGAGGAGAGTCACTATTATTCCAAATTTGTGGATTTTAACTTCGAATCATAAAGCGAGGTTTCGTATTATTTAGATCCAAGAAAAGACATATGACAATGTTGTTTCCAATACAAATGATAAAAATCAATGTGTTTTCATTAGAATTAACTAAAATGTTCCTGATTTTCCGTTTAAATTACCGATGGAAGATGTACACGTAAAACCGCTCAATTCCGGCTGAAACGTCGATATATGCAATAAAAACCGAACTTCTCCCCTTTTCAATATCTTACTCAGTATTTCAACGAGAAACAAATAGATGATTAAAGGTGAAGTATTTAAGTTTATTATCTAATCAATTACGTGTTTGCATCATTTTTAACGTATATTTAATGAATTAATACCAATAAACTGAAAATTCACAAAAACGAGGAAAAACGGCAAAATATTGCCTAATTCGATGATATTCTGATTAAATCACATAAAGGAAAAGGGGATGATAAACGTCAATATATTGCTAAATTCGATGATGTTTAGTATGAAACGAAATGCAAGAAAACTTGCTTAAAATGCAATATTTTGCGAAAATCCGAGATATGAAGGCCAAATCACATATCGTGATACTACATGAAATAGTATCGAAATATTGGTAAAAATGAATATATTTACGTAATATCAAAGTACATAAAAAACGTGAAAAACGTCAATATTATTCCAAATTTGAGGATTTTAACTTCGAATCACAGAGCGAGGTTTAGTATTATTTAGATCCAAGAAAAGACATATGACAATGTTGTTTCCAATACAAATGATAAAAATCAATGTGTTTTCATTAGAATTAACTAAAATGTTCCTGATTTTCCGTTTAAATTACCGATGGAAGATGTACACGTAAAACCGCTCTAATCCGGCTGAAACGTCGATATATGCAATAAAAACCGAACTTCTCCCCTTCTCAATATCTTACTCAGTATTTCAACGAGAAACAAATAGATGACTAAAGGTGAAGTATTTAAGTTTATTATCTAATCAATTACGTGTTTGCATCATTCTTATCGTATATTTAATGAATTAATACAAATAAACTGAAAATTCACAAAAACGAGGAAAAACGGCAAAATATTGCCTAATTCGATGATATTCTGTATAAATCACATAAAGGAAAAGGGGATGATAAACATCAAAAAATTGCTAAATTCGATGATGTTTAGTATGAAACAAAATGCAAGAAAACTTGCTTAAAATGCAATATTATGCGAAAATCTGAGATATGAAGGCCAAATCACATATCGTGATACTAAATGAAATAGTATCGAAATATTGGTAAAAATGAATATATTTACGTAATATCAAACTACATGAAAAACGCGAAGAGAATCATTATTATTCCAAATTTGTGGATTTTAACTTCGAATCATAAAGCGAGGTTTCGCATTATTTAGATCCAAGAAAAGACATATGACAATGTTGTTTCCAATACAAATGATAAAAATCAATGTGTTTTCATTAGAATTAACTAAAATGTTCCTGATTTTCCATTTATATTACCGACGGAAGATGTACACGTAAAACCGCTCTAATCCGGCTGAAACGTCGATATATGAAAAAAAAACGAACTTCTCCCCCTTTTCAATATCTTACTCAGTATTTCAACGAGAAACAAATAGATGATTAAAGGTGAAGTATTTAACTTTTTTATCTAATCAATTACGTGTTTGCATCATTTTTATCGTATATTTAATGAATTAATACCAATAAACTGAAAATTCACAAAAACGTGGAAAAACGGCAAAATATTGCCTAATTCGATGATATTTGGTTTAAATCACATAAAGGAAAAGGGGATGATAAACGTCAAAATATTGCTAAATTCGATGATGTTTAGTATGATACAAAATGCAAGAAAACTTTCTTAAAATGCAATATTATGCAAAAATCATAGATATGAAGGCCAAATCACATATCGTGTTGCTACGTGAAATAGTATCGAAATATTGGTAAAAATGAATATATTTACGTAATATCAAACTACATGAAAAACGGGAAGAGAGTCACTATTATTCCAAATTTGTGGATTTTAACTTCAAATCATAAAGCGAGGTTTCGTATTATTTAGATCCAAGAAAAGACATATGACAATGTTGTTTCCAATACAAATGATAAAAATCAATGTGTTTTCATTAGAATTAACTAAAATGTTCCTGATTTTCCGTTTATATTACCGATGGAAGATGTACACGTAAAACCGCTATATTCCGGCTGAAACGTCGATATATGCAATAAAAACCGAACTTCTCCCCTTTTCTATATCTAACTCAGTATTTCAACGAGAAACAAATAGATGATTAAAGGTGAAGTATTTAAGTTTATTATCTAATCAATTACGTGTTTGCATCATTCTTATCGTATATTTAATGAATTAATACCAATAAACTGAAAATTCACCAAAACGAGGAAAAACGGCAAAATATTGCCTAATTGGATGATATTCTGTATAAATCACATAAAGGAAAAGGGGATGATAAACATCAAAATATTACTAAAATCGATGATGTTTAGTATGATACAAAATGCAAGAAAACTTTCTTAAAATGCAATATTATGCGAAAATCTGAGATATGAAGGCCAAATCACATTTCGTGATACTACATGAAATAGTATCGAAATATTGGTAAAAATTTTTATATTTACGTAATATCAAACTACATGAAAAACGTGAGGAGAGTCACTATTATTCCAAATTTGTGGATTTTAACTTCGAATCATAAAGCGAGGTTTCGTATTATTTAGATCCAAGAAAAGACATATGACAATGTTGTTTCCAATACAAATGATAAAAATCAATGTGTTTTCATTAGAATTAACTAAAATGTTCCTGATTTTCCATTTATATTACCGACGGAAGATGTACACGTAAAACCGCTCTAATCCGGCTGAAACGTCGATATATGAAAAAAAAACGAACTTCTCCCCTTTTCAATATCTTACTCAGTATTTCAACGAGAAACAAATAGATGATTAAAGGTGAAGTATTTAACTTTTTTATCTAATCAATTACGTGTTTGCATCATTTTTATAGTATATTTAATGAATTAATACCAATAAACTGAAAATTCACAAAAACGTGGAAAAACGGCAAAATATTGCCTAATTCGATGATATTTTGTTTAAATCACATAAAGGAAAAGGGGATGATAAACGTCAAAATATTGCTAAATTCGATGATGTTTAGTATGAACCAAAATGCAAGAAAACTTGCCCAAAATGCAATGTTATGCAAAAATCAGAGATATGAAGGCCAAATCACATTTCGTGATACTACGTGAAATAGTATCGAAATATTGGTAAAAATTTATATATTTACGTAATATCAAACTACATGAAAAACGTGAGGAGAGTCACTATTTTTCCAAATTTGTGGATTTTAACTTCAAATCATAAAGCGAGGTTTCGTATTATTTAGATCCAAGAAAAGACATATGACAATGTTGTTTCCAATACAAATGATAAAAATCAATGTGTTTTCATTAGAATTAACTAAAATGTTCCTGATTTTCCGTTTATATTACCGATGGAAGATGTACACGTAAAACCGCTATATTCCGGCTGAAACGTCGATATATGCAATAAAAACCGAACTTCTCCCCTTTTCTATATCTAACTTAGTATTTCAACGAGAAACAAATAGATGATTAAAGGTGAAGTATTTAAGTTTATTATCTAATCAATTACGTGTTTGCATCATTCTTATCGTATATTTAATGAATTAATACAAATAAACTGAAAATTCACAAAAACGAGGAAAAACGGCAAAATATTGCCTAATTCGATGATATTCTGTATAAATCACATAAAGGAAAAGGGGATGATAAACGTCAAAAAATTGCTAAATTCGATGATGTTTAGTATGAAACAAAATGCAAGAAAACTTGCTTAAAATGCAATATTATGCGAAAATCTGAGATATGAAGGCCAAATCACATATCGTAATACTACATGAAATGGTATCGAAATATTGGTAAAATGAATATATTTACGTAATATCAAACTACATAAAAAACGTGAAAAGCGTCAATGTTATTCCAAATTTGAGGATTTTAACTTCGAATCATAGAGCGAGGTTTCGTATTATTTAGATCCAAGAAAAGACATATGACAATGTTGTTTCTAATACAAATGATAAAAATCAATGTGTTTTCATTAGAATTAACTAAAATGTTCCTGATTTTCCGTTTATATTACCGATGGAAGATGTACACGTAAAACCGCTCTATTCCGGCTGAAACGTCGATATATGCAATAAAAACCGAACTTCTCCCCTTTTCAATATCTTACTCAGTATTTCAACGAGAAACAAATAGATGGTTAAAGGTGAAGTATTTAAGTTTATAATCTAATCAATTACGTGTTTGCATCATTTTTATCGTATATTTAATGAATTAATACCAATAAACTGAAAATTCACAAAAAAGTGGAAAAACGGCAAAATATTGCCTAATTCGATGATATTTTGTTTAAATCACATAAAGGAAAAGGGGATGATAAACGTCAAAATATTGTTAAATTCGATGATGTTTAGTATGACACAAAATGCAAGAAAACTTGCTTAAAATGCAATATTATGCTAAAATATGATATATGAAGGCCAAATCACATACCGTGATACTACATGAAATAGTATCGAAATATTAGTAAAAATGAATTTATTTACGTAATATCAAACTAATTTACGTAATATCAAAAAACGGCAAAACATTGCCTAATTCGATGATATTTTGTTTATATCACATAAAGGAAAAGGGGATGATAAACGTCAAAATATTGCTAAATTCGATGATGTTTAGTATGAAACAAAATGCAAGAAAACTTGCTTAAAATGCAATATTATGCAAAAATCATAGATATGAAGGCCAAATCACATATCGTGTTGCTACGTGAAATAGTATCTAAATATTGGTAAAAATGAATGTATTTACGTAATACCAAACTACATGAAAAACGTGAAGAGAGTCACTATTATTCCAAATTTGTGGATTTTAACTTCAAATCATAAAGCGAGGTTTCGTATTATTTAGATCCAAGAAAAGACATATGACAATGTTGTTTCCAATACAAATGATAAAAATCAATGTGTTTTCATTAGAATTAACTAAAATGTTCCTGATTTTCCGTTTATATTACCGATGGAAGATGTACACGTAAAACCGCTATATTCCGGCTGAAACGTCGATATATGCAATAAAAACCGAACTTCTCCCCTTTTCTATATCTAACTCAGTATTTCAACGAGAAACAAATAGATGATTAAAGGTGAAGTATTTAAGTTTATTATCTAATCAATTACGTGTTTGCATCATTCTTATCGTATATTTAATGAATTAATACCAATAAACTGAAAATTCACCAAAACGAGGAAAAACGGCAAAATATTGCCTAATTGGATGATATTCTGTATAAATCACATAAAGGAAAAGGGGATGATAAACATCAAAATATTGCTAAATTCGATGATGTTTAGTATGATACAAAATGCAAGAAAACTTTCTTAAAATGCAATATTATGCGAAAATCTGAGATATGAAGGCCAAATCACATTTCGTGATACTACATGAAATAGTATCGAAATATTGGTAAAAAATTTTATATTTACGTAATATCAAACTACATGAAAAACGTGAGGAGAGTCACTATTATTCCAAATTTGTGGATTTTAACTTCGAATCATAAAGCGAGGTTTCGTATTATTTAGATCCAAGAAAAGACATATGACAATGTTGTTTCCAATACAAATGATAAAAATCAATGTGTTTTCATTAGAATTAACTAAAATGTTCCTGATTTTCCGTTTATATTACCGATGGAAGATGTACACGTAAAACCGCTATATTCCGGCTGAAACGTCGATATATGCAATAAAAACCGAACTTCTCCCCTTTTCTATATCTAACTCAGTATTTCAACGAGAAACAAATAGATGATTAAAGGTGAAGTATTTAAGTTTATTATCTAATCAATTACGTGTTTGCATCATTCTTATCGTATATTTAATGAATTAATACCAATAAACTGAAAATTCACCAAAACGAGGAAAAACGGCAAAATATTGCCTAATTGGATGATATTCTGTATAAATCACATAAAGAAAAAGGGGATGATAAACATCAAAATATTGCTAAAATCGATGATGTTTAGTATGATACAAAATGCAAGAAAACTTTCTTAAAATGCAATATTATGCGAAAATCTGAGATATGAAGGCCAAATCACATTTCGTGATACTACATGAAATAGTATTGAAATATTGGTAAAATTTTTTATATTTACGTAATATCAAACTACATGAAAAACGTGAGGAGAGTCACTATTATTCCAAATTTGTGGATTTTAACTTCGAATCATAAAGCGAGGTTTCGTATTATTTAGATCCAAGAAAAGACATATGACAATGTTGTTTCCAATACAAATGATAAAAATCAATGTGTTTTCATTAGAATTAACTAAAATGTTCCTGATTTTCCGTTTATATTACCGTTGGAAGATGTACACGTAAAACCGCTATATTCCGGCTGAAACGTCGATATATGCAATAAAAACCGAACTTCTCCCCTTTTCAATATCTAACTCAGTATTTCAACGAGAAACAAATAGATGATTAAAGTTGAAGTATTTAAGTTTATTATCTAATCAATTACGTGTTTGCATCATTTTTATCGTATATTTAATGAATTAATACCAATAAACTGAAAATTCACAAAAACGTGGAAAAACGGCAAAATATTGCCTAATTCGATGATATTTTGTTTAAATCACATAAAGGAAAAGGGGATGATAAACGTCAAAATATTGCTAAATTCGATGATGTTTAGTATGATACAAAATGCAAGAAAACTTTCTTAAAATGCAATATTATGCAAAAATCATAGATATGAAGGCCAAATCACATATCGTGTTGCTACGTGAAATAGTATCGAAATATTGGTAAAAATGAATATATTTACGTAATATCAAACTACATGAAAAACGGGAAGAGAGTCACTATTATTCCAAATTTGTGGATTTTAACTTCAAATCATAAAGCCAGGTTTCGTATTATTTAGATCCAAGAAAAGACATATGACAATGTTGTTTCCAATACAAATGATAAAAATCAATGTGTTTTCATTAGAATTAACTAAAATGTTCCTGATTTTCCGTTTATATTACCGATGGAAGATGTACACGTAAAACCGCTATATTCCGGCTGAAACGTCGATATATGCAATAAAAACCGAACTTCTCCCCTTTTCTATATCTAACTCAGTATTTCAACGAGAAACAAATAGATGATTAAAGGTGAAGTATTTAAGTTTATTATCTAATCAATTACGTGTTTGCATCATTCTTATCGTATATTTAATGAATTAATACCAATAAACTGAAAATTCACCAAAACGAGGAAAAACGGCAAAATATTGCCTAATTGGATGATATTCTGTATAAATCACATAAAGGAAAAGGGGATGATAAACATCAAAATATTGCTAAAATCGATGATGTTTAGTATGATACAAAATGCAAGAAAACTTTCTTAAAATGCAATATTATGCGAAAATCTGAGATATGAAGGCCAAATCACATTTCGTGATACTACATGAAATAGTATTGAAATATTGGTAAATTTTTTTATATTTACGTAATATCAAACTACATGAAAAACGTGAGGAGAGTCACTATTATTCCAAATTTGTGGATTTTAACTTCGAATCATAAAGCGAGGTTTCGTATTATTTAGATCCAAGAAAAGACATATGACAATGTTGTTTCCAATAAAAATGATAAAAATCAATGTGTTTTCATTAGAATTAACTAAAATGTTCCTGATTTTCCGTTTAAATTACCGATGGAAGATGTACACGTAAAACCGCTCAATTCCGGCTGAAACGTCGATATATGCAATAAAAACCGAACTTCTCCCCTTTTCAATATCTTACTCAGTATTTCAACGAGAAACAAATAGATGATTAA
The DNA here is from genome assembly GCF_040958095.1 of Procambarus clarkii. NCBI lineage: Eukaryota > Metazoa > Arthropoda > Malacostraca > Decapoda > Cambaridae > Procambarus > Procambarus clarkii. The sequence goes on along the minus strand of NC_091240.1, from coordinate 18,894,647 downwards.
AGGTGAAGTATTTAAGTTTATTATCTAATCAATTACGTGTTTGCATCATTTTTATCGTATATTTAATGAATTAATACCAATAAACTGAAAATTCACAAAAACGAGGAAAAACGGCAAAATATTGCCTAATTCGATGATATTCTGATTAAATCACATAAAGGAAAAGGGGATGATAAACGTCAATATATTGCTAAATTCGATGATGTTTAGTATGAAACAAAATGCAAGAAAACTTGCTTAAAATGCAATATTTTGCGAAAATCCGAGATATGAAGGCCAAATCACATATCGTGATACTACATGAAATAGTATCGAAATATTGGTAAAAATGAATATATTTACGTAATATCAAAGTACATAAAAAACGTGAAAAACGTCAATGTTATTCCAAATTTGAGGATTTTAACTTCGAATCATAGAGCGAGGTTTCGTATTATTTAGATCCAAGAAAAGACATATGACAATGTTGTTTCCAATACAAATGATAAAAATCAATGTGTTTTCATTAGAATTAACTAAAATGTTCCTGATTTTCCGTTTATATTACCGATGGAAGATGTACACGTAAAACCGCTCTATTCCGGCTGAAACGTCGATATATGCAATAAAAACCGAACTTCTCCCCTTTTCAATATCTTACTCAGTATTTCAACGAGAAACAAATAGATGGTTAAAGGTGAAGTATTTAAGTTTATAATCTAATCAATTACGTGTTTGCATCATTTTTATCGTATATTTAATGAATTAATACCAATAAACTGAAAAATCACAAAAAAGTGGAAAAACGGCAAAATATTGCCTAATTCGATGATATTTTGTTTAAATCACATAAAGGAAAAGGGGATGATAAACGTCAAAATATTGTTAAATTCGATGATGTTTAGTATGACACAAAATGCAAGAAAACTTGCTTAAAATGCAATATTATGCTAAAATATGAGATATGAAAACCCAAATCACATACCGTGATACTACATGAAATAGTATCGAAATATTAGTAAAAATGAATTTATTTACGTAATATCAAACTAATTTACGTAATATCAAAAAACGGCAAAACATTGCCTAATTCGATGATATTTTGTTTATATCACATAAAGGAAAAGGGGATGATAAACGTAAAAATATTGCTAAATTCGATGATGTTTAGTATGAAACAAAATGCAAGAAAACTTGCTTAAAATGCAATATTATGCAAAAATCATAGATATGAAGGCCAAATCACATATCGTGTTGCTACGTGAAATAGTATCGAAATATTGGTAAAAATGAATGTATTTACGTAATATCAAACTACATGAAAAACGTGAAGAGAGTCACTATTATTCCAAATTTGTGGATTTTAACTTCAAATCATAAAGCGAGGTTTCGTATTATTTAGATCCAAGAAAAGACATATGACAATGTTGTTTCCAATACAAATGATAAAAATCAATGTGTTTTCATTAGAATTAACTAAAATGTTCCTGTTTTTCCGTTTATATTACCGATGGAAGATGTACACGTAAAACCGCTATATTCCGGCTGAAACGTCGATATATGCAATAAAAACCGAACTTCTCCCCTTTTCTATATCTAACTCAGTATTTCAACGAGAAACAAATAGATGATTAAAGGTGAAGTATTTAAGTTTATTATCTAATCAATTACGTGTTTGCATCATTCTTATCGTATATTTAATGAATTAATACCAATAAACCGAAAATTCACCAAAACGAGGAAAAACGGCAAAATATTGCCTAATTGGATGATATTCTGTATAAATCACATAAAGGAAAAGGGGATGATAAACATCAAAATATTGCTAAATTCGATGATGTTTAGTATGATACAAAATGCAAGAAAACTTTCTTAAAATGCAATATTATGCGAAAATCTGAGATATGAAGGCCAAATCACATTTCGTGATACTACATGAAATAGTATCGAAATATTGGTAAAAATTTATATATTTACGTAATATCAAACTACATGAAAAACGTGAGGAGAGTCACTATTTTTCCAAATTTGTGGATTTTAACTTCAAATCATAAAGCGAGGTTTCGTATTATTTAGATCCAAGAAAAGACATATGACAATGTTGTTTCCAATAAAAATGATAAAAATCAATGTGTTTTCATTAGAATTAACTAAAATGTTCCTGATTTTCCGTTTAAATTACCGATGGAAGATGTACACGTAAAACCGCTCAATTCCGGCTGAAACGTCGATATATGCAATAAAAACCGAACTTCTCCCCTTTTCAATATCTTACTCAGTATTTCAACGAGAAACAAATAGATGATTAAAGGTGAAGTATTTAAGTTTATTATCTAATCAATTACGTGTTTGCATCATTTTTATCGTATATTTAATGAATTAATACCAATAAACTGAAAATTCACAAAAACGAGGAAAAACGGCAAAATATTGCCTAATTCGATGATATTCTGATTAAATCACATAAAGGAAAAGGGGATGATAAACGTCAATATATTGCTAAATTCGATGATGTTTAGTATGAAACAAAATGCAAGAAAACTTGCTTAAAATGCAATATTTTGCGAAAATCCGAGATATGAAGGCCAAATCACATATCGTGATACTACATGAAATAGTATCGAAATATTGGTAAAAATGAATATATTTACGTAATATCAAAGTACATAAAAAACGTGAAAAACGTCAATATTATTCCAAATTTGAGGATTTTAACTTCGAATCATAGAGCGAGGTTTAGTATTATTTAGATCCAAGAAAAGACATATGACAATGTTGTTTCCAATACAAATTATAAAAATCAATGTGTTTTCATTAGAATTAACTAAAATGTTCCTGATTTTCCGTTTATATTACCGTTGGAAGATGTACACGTAAAACCGCTATATTCCGGCTGAAACGTCGATATATGCAATAAAAACCGAACTTCTCCCCTTTTCAATATCTAACTCAGTATTTCAACGAGAAACAAATAGATGATTAAAGGTGAAGTATTTAAGTTTATTATCTAATCAATTACGTGTTTGCATCATTTTTATCGTATATTTAATGAATTAATACCAATAAACTGAAAATTCACAAAAACGTGGAAAAACGGCAAAATATTGCCTAATTCGATGATATTCTGTATAAATCACATAAAAGAAAAGGGGATGATAAACGTCAAAATATTGCTAAATTCGATGATGTTTAGTATGAAACAAAATGCAAGAAAACTTGCTTAAAATGCAATATTATGCGAAAATCTGAGATATGAAGGCCAAATCACATTTCGTGATACTACATGAAATAGTATCGAAATATTGGTAAAAATTTATATATTTACGTAATATCAAACTACATGAAAAACGTGAGGAGAGTCACTATTTTTCCAAATTTGTGGATTTTAACTTCAAATCATAAAGCGAGGTTTCGTATTATTTAGATCCAAGAAAAGACATATGACAATGTTGTTTCCAATACAAATGATAAAAATCAATGTGTTTTCATTAGAATTAACTAAAATGTTCCTGATTTTCCGTTTATATTACCGATGGAAGATGTACACGTAAAACCACTATATTCCGGCTGAAACGTCGATATATGCAATAAAAACTGAACTTCTCCCCTTTCCTATATCTAACTCAGTATTTCAACGAGAAACAAATAGATGATTAAAGGTGAAGTATTTAAGTTTATTATCTAATCAATTACGTGTTTGCATCATTCTTATCGTATATTTAATGAATTAATACCAATAAACTGAAAATTCACAAAAACGAGGAAAAACGGCAAAATATTGCCTAATTCGATGATATTCTGTATAAATCACATAAAGGAAAAGGGGATGATAAACGTCAAAATATTGCTATATTCGATGATGTTTAGTATGAAACAAAATGCAAGAAAACTTGCTTAAAATGCAATATTATGCGAAAATCTGAGATATGAAGGCCAAATCACATATCGTAATACTACATGAAATGGTATCGAAATATTGGTAAAAATGAATATATTTACGTAATATCAAACTACATAAAAAACGTGAAAAACGTCAATGTTATTATAAATTTGAGGATTTTAACTTCGAATCATAGAGCGAGGTTTCGTATTATTTAGATCCAAGAAAAGACATATGACAATGTTGTTTCCAATACAAATGATAAAAATCAATGTGTTTTCATTAGAATTAACTAAAATGTTCCTGATTTTCCGTTTATATTACCGATGGAAGATGTACACGTAAAACCGCTCTATTCCGGCTGAAACGTCGATATATGCAATAAAAACCGAACTTCTCCCCTTTTCAATATCTTACTCAGTATTTCAACGAGAAACAAATAGATGGTTAAAGGTGAAGTATTTAAGTTTATAATCTAATCAATTACGTGTTTGCATCATTTTTATCGTATATTTAATGAATTAATACCAATAAACTGAAAAATCACAAAAAAGTGGAAAAACGGCAAAATATTGCCTAATTCGATGATATTTTGTTTAAATCACATAAAGGAAAAGGGGATGATAAACGTCAAAATATTGTTAAATTCGATGATGTTTAGTATGACACAAAATGCAAGAAAACTTGCTTAAAATGCAATATTATGCTAAAATATGAGATATGAAAACCCAAATCACATACCGTGATACTACATGAAATAGTATCGAAATATTAGTAAAAATGAATTTATTTACGTAATATCAAACTAATTTACGTAATATCAAAAAACGGCAAAACTTTGCCTAATTCGATGATATTTTGTTTATATCACATAAAGGAAAAGGGGATGATAAACGTAAAAATATTGCTAAATTCGATGATGTTTAGTATGAAACAAAATGCAAGAAAACTTGCTTAAAATGCAATATTATGCAAAAATCATAGATATGAAGGCCAAATCACATATCGTGTTTCTACGTGAAATAGTATCGAAATATTGGTAAAAATGAATGTATTTACGTAATATCAAACTACATGAAAAACGTGAAGAGAGTCACTATTATTCCAAATTTGTGGATTTTAACTTCAAATCATAAAGCGAGGTTTCGTATTATTTAGATCCAAGAAAAGACATATGACAATGTTGTTTCCAATACAAATGATAAAAATCAATGTGTTTTCTTTAGAATTAACTAAAATATTCCTGTTTTTCCGTTTATATTACCGATGGAAGATGTACACGTAAAACCGCTATATTCCGGCTGAAACGTCGATATATGCAATAAAAACCGAACTTCTCCCCTTTTCCATATCTAACTCAGTATTTCAACGAGAAACAAATAGATGATTAAAGGTGAAGTATTTAAGTTTATTATCTAATCAATTACGTGTTTGCATCATTCTTATCGTATATTTAATGAATTAATACCAATAAACTGAAAATTCACAAAAACGAGGAAAAACGGCAAAATATTGCCTAATTCGATGATATTCTGTATAAATCACATAAAGGAAAAGGGGATGATAAACGTCAAAATATTGCTATATTCGATGATGTTTAGTATGAAACAAAATGCAAGAAAACTTGCTTAAAATGCAATATTATGCGAAAATCTGAGATATGAAGGCCAAATCCCATATCGTAATACTACATGAAATGGTATCGAAATATTGGTAAAAATGAATATATTTACGTAATATCAAACTACATAAAAAACGTGAAAAAAGTCAATGTTATTATAAATTTGAGGATTTTAACTTCGAATCATAGAGCGAGGTTTCGTATTATTTAGATCCAAGAAAAGACATATGACAATGTTGTTTCCAATACAAATGATAAAAATCAATGTGTTTTCATTAGAATTAACTAAAATGTTCCTGATTTTCCGTTTATATTACCGATGGAAGATGTACACGTAAAACCGCTCTATTCCGGCTGAAACGTCTATATATGCAATAAAAACCGAACTTCTCCCCTTTTCAATATCTTACTCAGTATTTCAACGAGAAACAAATAGATGGTTAAAGGTGAAGTATTTAAGTTTATAATCTAATCAATTACGTGTTTGCATCATTTTTATCGTATATTTAATGAATTAATACCAATAAACTGAAAATTCACAAAAAAGTGGAAAAACGGCAAAATATTGCCTAATTCGATGATATTTTGTTTAAATCACATAAAGGAAAAGGGGATGATAAACGTCAAAATATTGTTAAATTAGATGATGTTTAGTATGACACAAAATGCAAGAAAACTTACTTAAAATGCTATATTATGCAAAAATATGAGATATGAAGGCCAAATCACATACCGTGATACTACATGAAATAGTATCGAAATATTGGTAAAAATGAATTTATTTACGTAATATCAAACTAATTTACGTAATATCAAAAAACGGCAAAACATTGCCTAATTCGATGATATTTTGTTTAAATCACATAAAGGAAAAGGGGATGATAAACGTAAAAATATTGCTAAATTCGATGATGTTTAGTATGAAACAAAATGCAAGAAAACTTGCTTAAAATGCAATATTATGCAAAAATCATAGATATGAAGGCAAAATCACATATCGTGTTGCTACGTGAAATGGTATCGAAATATTGGTAAAAATGAATATATTTACGTAATATCAAACTACATGAAAAACGTGAAGAGAGTCACTATTATTCCAAATTTGTGGATTTTAACTTCGAATCATAAAGCGAGGTTTCGCATTATTTAGATCCAAGAAAAGACATATGACAATGTTGTTTCCAATACAAATGATAAAAATCAATGTGTTTTCATTAGAATTAACTAATATGTTCCTGATTTTCCGTTTATATTACCGACGGAAGATGTACACGTAAAACCGCTCTAATCCGGCTGAAACGTCGATATATGCAATAAAAACCGAACTTCTCCCCTTTTCAATATCTAACTCAGTATTTCAACGAGAAACAAATAGATGACTAAAGGTGAAGTATTTAACTTTATTATCTAATCAATTACGTGTTTGCATCATTTTTATCGTATATTTAATGAATTAATACCAATAAACTGAAAATTCACAAAAACGAGGAAAAACGGCAAAATATTGCCTAATTCGATGATATTTTATTTAAATCACATAAAGGAAAAGGGGATGATAAACGTCAAAATATTGCTAAATTCGATGATGTTTAGTATGAAACAAAATGCAAGAAAACTTGCTTAAAATGCAATATTATGCAAAAATCCGAGATATGAAGGCCAAATCACATATCGTGATACTACATGAAATAGTATCGAAATATTGGTAAAAGTGAATATATTTACGTAATATCAAACTACATGAAAAACGTGAAGAGAGTCATTATTATTCCAAATTTGTGGATTTTATCTTCGAATCATAAAGCGAGGTTTCGCATTATTTAGATCCAAGAAAAGACATATGACAATGTTGTTGCCAATACAAATTATAAAAATCAATGTGTTTTCATTAGAATTAACTAAAATGTTCCTGATTTTCCGTTTATATTACCGTTGGAAGATGTACACGTAAAACCGCTATATTCCGGCTGAAACGTCGATATATGCAATAAAAACCGAACTTCTCCCCTTTTCTATATCTAACTCAGTATTTCAACGAGAAACAAATAGATGATTAAAGGTGAAGTATTTAAGTTTATTATCTAATCAATTACGTGTTTGCATCATTCTTATCGTATATTTAATGAATTAATACCAATAAACTGAAAATTCACCAAAACGAGGAAAAACGGCAAAATATTGCCTAATTGGATGATATTCTGTATAAATCACATAAAGGAAAAGGGGATGATAAACATCAAAATATTGCTAAATTCGATGATGTTTAGTATGATACAAAATGCAAGAAAACTTTCTTAAAATGCAATATTATGCGAAAATCTGAGATATGAAGGCCAAATTACATTTCGTGATACTACATGAAATAGTATCGAAATATTGGTAAAAATTTATATATTTACGTAATATCAAACTACATGAAAAACGTGAGGAGAGTCACTATTTTTCCAAATTTGTGGATTTTAACTTCAAATCATAAAGCGAGGTTTCGTATTATTTAGATCCAAGAAAAGACATATGACAATGTTGTTTCCAATACAAATGATAAAAATCAATGTGTTTTCATTAGAATTAACTAAAATGTTCCTGATTTTCCGTTTATATTACCGATGGAAGATGTACACGTAAAACCACTATATTCCGGCTGAAACGTCGATATATGCAATAAAAACTGAACTTCTCCCCTTTTCTATATCTAACTCAGTATTTCAACGAGAAACAAATAGATGATTAAAGGTGAAGTATTTAAGTTTATTATCTAATCAATTACGTGTTTGCATCATTCTTATCGTATATTTAATGAATTAATACCAATAAACTGAAAATTCACAAAAACGAGGAAAAACGGCAAAATATTGCCTAATTCGATGATATTCTGTATAAATCACATAAAGGAAAAGGGGATGATAAACGTCAAAATATTGCTATATTCGATGATGTTTAGTATGAAACAAAATGCAAGAAAACTTGCTTAAAATGCAATATTATGCGAAAATCTGAGATATGAAGGCCAAATCACATATCGTAATACTACATGAAATGGTATCGAAATATTGGTAAAAATGAATATATTTACGTAATATCAAACTACATAAAAAACGTGAAAAACGTCAATGTTATTATAAATTTGAGGATTTTAACTTCGAATCATAGAGCGAGGTTTCGTATTATTTAGATCCAAGAAAAGACATATGACAATGTTGTTTCCAATACAAATGATAAAAATCAATGTGTTTTCATTAGAATTAACTAAAATGTTCCTGATTTTCCGTTTATATTACCGATGGAAGATGTACACGTAAAACCGCTCTATTCCGGCTGAAACGTCGATATATGCAATAAAAACCGAACTTCTCCCCTTTTCAATATCTTACTCAGTATTTCAACGAGAAACAAATAGATGGTTAAAGGTGAAGTATTTAAGTTTATAATCTAATCAATTACGTGTTTGCATCATTTTTATCGTATATTTAATGAATTAATACCAATAAACTGAAAAATCACAAAAAAGTGGAAAAACGGCAAAATATTGCCTAATTCGATGATATTTTGTTTAAATCACATAAAGGAAAAGGGGATGATAAACGTCAAAATATTGTTAAATTCGATGATGTTTAGTATGACACAAAATGCAAGAAAACTTGCTTAAAATGCAATATTATGCTAAAATATGAGATATGAAAACCCAAATCACATACCGTGATACTACATGAAATAGTATCGAAATATTAGTAAAAATAAATTTATTTACGTAATATCAAACTAATTTACGTAATATCAAAAAACGGCAAAACATTGCCTAATTCGATGATATTTTGTTTATATCACATAAAGGAAAAGGGGATGATAAACGTAAAAATATTGCTAAATTCGATGATGTTTAGTATGAAACAAAATGCAAGAAAACTTGCTTAAAATGCAATATTATGCAAAAATCATAGATATGAAGGCCAAATCACATATCGTGTTTCTACGTGAAATAGTATCGAAATATTGGTAAAAATGAATGTATTTACGTAATATCAAACTACATGAAAAACGTGAAGAGAGTAACTATTATTCCAAATTTGTGGATTTTAACTTCAAATCATAAAGCGAGGTTTCGTATTATTTAGATCCAAGAAAAGACATATGACAATGTTGTTTCCAATACAAATGATAAAAATCAATGTGTTTTCTTTAGAATTAACTAAAATATTCCTGTTTTTCCGTTTATATTACCGATGGAAGATGTACACGTAAAACCGCTATATTCCGGCTGAAACGTCGATATATGCAATAAAAACCGAACTTCTCCCCTTTTCCATATCTAACTCAGTATTTCAACGAGAAACAAATAGATGATTAAAGGTGAAGTATTTAAGTTTATTATCTAATCAATTACGTGTTTGCATCATTCTTATCGTATATTTAATGAATTAATACCAATAAACTGAAAATTCACAAAAACGAGGAAAACGGCAAAATATTGCCTAATTCGATGATATTCTGTATAAATCACATAAAGGAAAAGGGGATGATAAACGTCAAAATATTGCTATATTCGATGATGTTTAGTATGAAACAAAATGCAAGAAAACTTGCTTAAAATGCAATATTATGCGAAAATCTGAGATATGAAGGCCAAATCACATATCGTAATACTACATGAAATGGTATCGAAATATTGGTAAAAATGAATATATTTACGTAATATCAAACTACATAAAAAAGGTGAAAAAAGTCAATGTTATTATAAATTTGAGGATTTTAACTTCGAATCATAGAGCGAGGTTTCGTATTATTTAGATCCAAGAAAAGACATATGACAATGTTGTTTCCAATACAAATGATAAAAATCAATGTGTTTTCATTAGAATTAACTAAAAGGTTCCTGATTTTCCGTTTATATTACCGATGGAAGATGTACACGTAAAACCGCTCTATTCCGGCTGAAACGTCGATATATGCAATAAAAACCGAACTTCTCCCCTTTTCAATATCTTACTCAGTATTTCAACGAGAAACAAATAGATGGTTAAAGGTGAAGTATTTAAGTTTATAATCTAATCAATTACGTGTTTGCATCATTTTTATCGTATATTTAATGAATTAATAACAATAAACTGAAAATTCACAAAAAAGTGGAAAAACGGCAAAATATTGCCTAATTCGATGATATTTTGTTTAAATCACATAAAGGAAAAGGGGATGATAAACGTCAAAATATTGCTATATTCGATGATGTTTAGTATGAAACAAAATGCAAGAAAACTTGCTTAAAATGCAATATTATGCGAAAATCTGAGATATGAAGGCCAAATCGCATATCGTAATACTACATGAAATGGTATCGAAATATTGGTAAAAATGAATATATTTACGTAATATCAAACTACATAAAAAACGTGAAAAACGTCAATGTTATTATAAATTTGAGGATTTTAACTTCGAATCATAGAGCGAGGTTTCGTATTATTTAGATCCAAGAAAAGACATATGACAATGTTGTTTCCAATACAAATGATAAAAATCAATGTGTTTTCATTAGAATTAACTAAAATGTTCCTGATTTTCCGTTTATATTACCGATGGAAGATGTACACGTAAAACCGCTCTATTCCGGCTGAAACGTCGATATATGCAATAAAAACCGAACTTCTCCCCTTTTCAATATCTTACTCAGTATTTCAACGAGAAACAAATAGATGGTTAAAGGTGAAGTATTTAAGTTTATAATCTAATCAATTACGTGTTTGCATCATTTTTATCGTATATTTAATGAATTAATACCAATAAACTGAAAAATCACAAAATGTGGAAAAACGGCAAAATATTGCCTAATTCGATGATATTTTGTTTAAATCACATAAAGGAAAAGGGGATGATAAACGTCAAAATATTGTTAAATTCGATGATGTTTAGTATGACACAAAATGCAAGAAAACTTGCTTAAAATGCAATATTATGCTAAAATATGAGATATGAAAACCCAAATCACATACCGTGATACTACATGAAATAGTATCGAAATATTAGTAAAAATGAATTTATTTACGTAATATCAAACTAATTTACGTAATATCAAAAAACGGCAAAACATTGCCTAATTCGATGATATTTTGTTTATATCACATAAAGGAAAAGGGGATGATAAACGTAAAAATATTGCTAAATTCGATGATGTTTAGTATGAAACAAAATGCAAGAAAACTTGCTTAAAATGCAATATTATGTAAAAATCATAGATATGAAGGCCAAATCACATATCGTGTTTCTACGTGAAATAGTATCGAAATATTGGTAAAAATGAATGTATTTACGTAATATCAAACTACATGAAAAACGTGAAGAGAGTCACTATTATTCCAAATTTGTGGATTTTAACTTCAAATCATAAAGCGAGGTTTCGTATTATTTAGATCCAAGAAAAGACATATGACAATGTTGTTTCCAATACAAATGATAAAAATCAATGTGTTTTCTTTAGAATTAACTAAAATATTCCTGTTTTTCCGTTTATATTACCGATGGAAGATGTACACGTAAAACCGCTATATTCCGGCTGAAACGTCGATATATGCAATAAAAACCGAACTTCTCCCCTTTTCCATATCTAACTCAGTATTTCAACGAGAAACAAATAGATGATTAAAGGTGAAGTATTTAAGTTTATTATCTAATCAATTACGTGTTTGCATCATTCTTATCGTATATTTAATGAATTAATACCAATAAACTGAAAATTCACAAAAACGAGGAAAAACGGCAAAATATTGCCTAATTCGATGATATTCTGTATAAATCACATAAAGGAAAAGGGGATGATAAACGTCAAAATATTGCTATATTCGATGATGTTTAGTATGAAACAAAATGCAAGAAAACTTGCTTAAAATGCAATATTATGCGAAAATCTGAGATATGAAGGCCAAATCACATATCGTAATACTACATGAAATGGTATCGAAATATTGGTAAAAATGAATATATTTACGTAATATCAAACTACATAAAAAAGGTGAAAAAAGTCAATGTTATTATAAATTTGAGGATTTTAACTTCGAATCATAGAGCGAGGTTTCGTATTATTTAGATCCAAGAAAAGACATATGACAATGTTGTTTCCAATACAAATGATAAAAATCAATGTGTTTTCATTAGAATTAACTAAAATGTTCCTGATTTTCCGTTTATATTACCGATGGAAGATGTACACGTAAAACCGCTCTATTCCGGCTGAAACGTCGATATATGCAATAAAAACCGAACTTCTCCCCTTTTCAATATCTTACTCAGTATTTCAACGAGAAACAAATAGATGGTTAAAGGTGAAGTATTTAAGTTTATAATCTAATCAATTACGTGTTTGCATCATTTTTATCGTATATTTAATGAATTAATACCAATAAACTGAAAATTCACAAAAAAGTGGAAAAACGGCAAAATATTGCCTAATTCGATGATATTTTGTTTAAATCACATAAAGGAAAAGGGGATGATAAACGTCAAAATATTGTTAAATTAGATGATGTTTAGTATGACACAAAATGCAAGAAAACTTACTTAAAATGCTATATTATGCAAAAATATGAGATATGAAGGCCAAATCACATACCGTGATACTACATGAAATAGTATCGAAATATTGGTAAAAATGAATTTATTTACGTAATATCAAACTAATTTACGTAATATCAAAAAACGGCAAAACATTGCCTAATTCGATGATATTTTGTTTAAATCACATAAAGGAAAAGGGGATGATAAACGTAAAAATATTGCTAAATTCGATGATGTTTAGTATGAAACAAAATGCAAGAAAACTTGCTTAAAATGCAATATTATACAAAAATCATAGATATGAAGGCAAAATCACATATCGTGTTGCTACGTGAAATGGTATCGAAATATTGGTAAAAATGAATATATTTACGTAATATCAAACTACATGAAAAACGTGAAGAGAGTCACTATTATTCCAAATTTGTGGATTTTAACTTCGAATCATAAAGCGAGGTTTCGCATTATTTAGATCCAAGAAAAGACATATGACAATGTTGTTTCCAATACAAATGATAAAAATCAATGTGTTTTCATTAGAATTAACTAATATGTTCCTGATTTTCCGTTTATATTACCGACGGAAGATGTACACGTAAAACCGCTCTAATCCGGCTGAAACGTCGATATATGCAATAAAAACCGAACTTCTCCCCTTTTCAATATCTAACTCAGTATTTCAACGAGAAACAAATAGATGACTAAAGGTGAAGTATTTAACTTTATTATCTAATCAATTACGTGTTTGCATCATTTTTATCGTATATTTAATGAATTAATACCAATAAACTGAAAATTCACAAAAACGAGGAAAAACGGCAAAATATTGCCTAATTCGATGATATTTTATTTAAATCACATAAAGGAAAAGGGGATGATAAACGTCAAAATATTGCTAAATTCGATGATGTTTAGTATGAAACAAAATGCAAGAAAACTTGCTTAAAATGCAATATTATGCAAAAATCCGAGATATGAAGGCCAAATCACATATCGTGATACTACATGAAATAGTATCGAAATATTGGTAAAAGTGAATATATTTACGTAATATCAAACTACATGAAAAACGTGAAGAGAGTCATTATTATTCCAAATTTGTGGATTTTATCTTCGAATCATAAAGCGAGGTTTCGCATTATTTAGATCCAAGAAAAGACATATGACAATGTTGTTTCCAATACAAATTATAAAAATCAATGTGTTTTCATTAGAATTAACTAAAATGTTCCTGATTTTCCGTTTATATTACCGTTGGAAGATGTACACGTAAAACCGCTATATTCCGGCTGAAACGTCGATATATGCAATAAAAACCGAACTTCTCCCCTTTTCTATATCTAACTCAGTATTTCAACGAGAAACAAATAGATGATTAAAGGTGAAGTATTTAAGTTTATTATCTAATCAATTACGTGTTTGCATCATTCTTATCGTATATTTAATGAATTAATACCAATAAACTGAAAATTCACCAAAACGAGGAAAAACGTCAAAATATTGCCTAATTGGATGATATTCTGTATAAATCACATAAAGGAAAAGGGGATGATAAACATCAAAATATTGCTAAATTCGATGATGTTTAGTATGATACAAAATGCAAGAAAACTTTCTTAAAATGCAATATTATGCGAAAATCTGAGATATGAAGGCCAAATTACATTTCGTGATACTACATGAAATAGTATCGAAATATTGGTAAAAATTTATATATTTACGTAATATCAAACTACATGAAAAACGTGAGGAGAGTCACTATTTTTCCAAATTTGTGGATTTTAACTTCAAATCATAAAGCGAGGTTTCGTATTATTTAGATCCAAGAAAAGACATATGACAATGTTGTTTCCAATACAAATGATAAAAATCAATGTGTTTTCATTAGAATTAACTAAAATGTTCCTGATTTTCCGTTTATATTACCGATGGAAGATGTACACGTAAAACCACTATATTCCGGCTGAAACGTCGATATATGCAATAAAAACTGAACTTCTCCCCTTTTCTATATCTAACTCAGTATTTCAACGAGAAACAAATAGATGATTAAAGGTGAAGTATTTAAGTTTATTATCTAATCAATTACGTGTTTGCATCATTCTTATCGTATATTTAATGAATTAATACCAATAAACTGAAAATTCACAAAAACGAGGAAAAACGGCAAAATATTGCCTAATTCGATGATATTCTGTATAAATCACATAAAGGAAAAGGGGATGATAAACTTCAAAATATTGCTATATTCGATGATGTTTAGTATGAAACAAAATGCAAGAAAACTTGCTTAAAATGCAATATTATGCGAAAATCTGAGATATGAAGGCCAAATCACATATCGTAATACTACATGAAATGGTATCGAAATATTGGTAAAAATGAATATATTTACGTAATATCAAACTACATAAAAAACGTGAAAAACGTCAATGTTATTATAAATTTGAGGATTTTAACTTCGAATCATAGAGCGAGGTTTCGTATTATTTAGATCCAAGAAAAGACATATGACAATGTTGTTTCCAATACAAATGATAAAAATCAATGTGTTTTCATTAGAATTAACTAAAATGTTCCTGATTTTCCGTTTATATTACCGATGGAAGATGTACACGTAAAACCGCTCTATTCCGGCTGAAACGTCGATATATGCAATAAAAACCGAACTTCTCCCCCTTTTCAATATCTTACTCAGTATTTCAACGAGAAACAAATAGATGGTTAAAGGTGAAGTATTTAAGTTTATAATCTAATCAATTACGTGTTTGCATCATTTTTATCGTATATTTAATGAATTAATACCAATAAACTGAAAATTCACAAAAAAGTGGAAAAACGGCAAAATATTGCCTAATTCGATGATATTTTGTTTAAATCACATAAAGGAAAAGGGGATGATAAACGTCAAAATATTGTTAAATTAGATGATGTTTAGTATGACACAAAATGCAAGAAAACTTACTTAAAATGCTATATTAAGCAAAAATATGAGATATGAAGGCCACATCACATACCGTGATACTACATGAAATAGTATTGAAATATTGGTAAAAATGAATTTATTTACGTAATATCAAACTAATTTACGTAATATCAAAAAACGGCAAAACATTGCCTAATTCGATGATATTTTGTTTAAATCACATAAAGGAAAAGGGGATGATAAACGTAAAAATATTGCTAAATTCGATGATGTTTAGTATGAAACAAAATGCAAGAAAACTTGCTTAAAATGCAATATTATGCGAAAATCTGAGATATGAAGGCCAAATCCCATTTCGTGATACTACATGAATTAGTATCGAAATATTGGTAAAAATTTATATATTTACGTAATATCAAAATACATGAAAAACCTGAGGAGAGTCACTATTTTTCCAAATTTGTGGATTTTAACTTCAAATCATAAAGCGAGGTTTCGTATTATTTAGATCCAAGAAAAGACATATGACAATGTTGTTTCCAATACAAATGATAAAAATCAATGTGTTTTCATTAGAATTAACTAAAATGTTCCTGATTTTCCGTTTATATTACCGATGGAAGATGTACACGTAAAACCGCTATATTCCGGCTGAAACGTCGATATATGCAATAAAAACCGAACTTCTCCCCTTTTCTATATCTAACTCAGTATTTCAACGAGAAACAAATAGATGATTAAAGGTGAAGTATTTAAGTTTATTATCTAATCAATTACGTGTTTGCATCATTCTTATCGTATATTTAATGAATTAATACAAATAAACTGAAAATTCACAAAAAAGAGGAAAAACGGCAAAATATTGCCTAATTCGATGATATTCTGTATAAATCACATAGAGGAAAAGGGGATGATAAACGTCAAAATATTGCTAAATTCGATGATGTTTAGTATGAAACAAAATGCAAGAAAACTTGCTTAAAATGCAATATTATGCGAAAATCTGAGATATGAAGGCCAAATCACATATCGTAATACTACATGAAATGGTATCAAAATATTGGTAAAAATGAATATATTTACGTAATATCAAACTACATAAAAAACGTGAAAAACGTCAATGTTATTCCAAATTTGAGGATTTTAACTTCGAATCATTGAGCGAGGTTTCGTATTATTTAGATCCAAGAAAAGACATATGACAATGTTGTTTCCAATACAAATGATAAAAATCAATGTGTTTTCATTAGAATTAACTAAAATGTTCCTGATTTTCCGTTTATATTACCGATGGAAGATGTACACGTAAAACCGCTCTATTCCGGCTGAAACGTCGATATATGCAATAAAAACCGAACTTCTCCCCTTTTCAATATCTTACTCAGTATTTCAACGAGAAACAAATAGATGGTTAAAGGTGAAGTATTTAAGTTTATAATCTAATCAATTACGTGTTTGCATCATTTTTATCGTATATTTAATGAATTAATACCAATAAACTGAAAAATCACAAAAAAGTGGAAAAACGGCAAAATATTGCCTAATTCGATGATATTTTGTTTAAATCACATAAAGGAAAAGGGGATGATAAACGTCAAAATATTGTTAAATTCGATGATGTTTAGTATGACACAAAATGCAAGAAAACTTGCTTAAAATGCAATATTATGCTAAAATATGAGATATGAAAACCCAAATCACATACCGTGATACTACATGAAATAGTATCGAAATATTAGTAAAAATGAATTTATTTACGTAATATCAAACTAATTTACGTAATATCAAAAAACGGCAAAACATTGCCTAATTCGATGATATTTTGTTTATATCACATAAAGGAAAAGGGGATGATAAACGTAAAAATATTGCTAAATTCGATGATGTTTAGTATGAAACAAAATGCAAGAAAACTTGCTTAAAATGCAATATTATGCAAAAATCATAGATATGAAGGCCAAATCACATATCGTGTTGCTACGTGAAATAGTATCGAAATATTGGTAAAAATGAATGTATTTACGTAATATCAAACTACATGAAAAACGTGAAGAGAGTCACTATTATTCCAAATTTGTGGATTTTAACTTCAAATCATAAAGCGAGGTTTCGTATTATTTAGATCCAAGAAAAGACATATGACAATGTTGTTTCCAATACAAATGATAAAAATCAATGTGTTTTCTTTAGAATTAACTAAAATGTTCCTGTTTTTCCGTTTATATTACCGATGGAAGATGTACACGTAAAACCGCTATATTCCGGCTGAAACGTCGATATATGCAATAAAAACCGAACTTCTCCCCTTTTCTATATCTAACTCAGTATTTCAACGAGAAACAAATAGATGATTAAAGGTGAAGTATTTAAGTTTATTATCTAATCAATTACGTGTTTGCATCATTCTTATCGTATATTTAATGAATTAATACCAATAAACTGAAAATTCACCAAAACGAGGAAAAACGGCAAAATATTGCCTAATTGGATGATATTCTGTATAAATCACATAAAGGAAAAGGGGATGATAAACATCAAAATATTGCTAAATTCGATGATGTTTAGTATGATACAAAATGCAAGAAAACTTTCTTAAAATGCAATATTATGCGAAAATCTGAGATATGAAGGCCAAATCACATTTTGTGATACTACATGAAATAGTATCGAAATATTGGTAAAAATTTATATATTTACGTAATATCAAACTACATGAAAAACGTGAGGAGAGTCACTATTTTTCCAAATTTGTGGATTTTAACTTCAAATCATAAAGCGAGGTTTCGTATTATTTAGATCCAAGAAAAGACATATGACAATGTTGTTTCCAATACAAATGATAAAATCAATGTGTTTTCATTAGAATTAACTAAAATGTTCCTGATTTTCCGTTTATATTACCGATGGAAGATGTACACGTAAAACCACTATATTCCGGCTGAAACGTCGATATATGCAATAAAAACTGAACTTCTCCCCTTTTCTATATCTAACTCAGTATTTCAACGAGAAACAAATAGATGATTAAAGGTGAAGTATTTAAGTTTATTATCTAATCAATTACGTGTTTGCATCATTCTTATCGTATATTTAATGAATTAATACCAATAAACTGAAAATTCACAAAAACGAGGAAAAACGGCAAAATATTGCCTAATTCGATGATATTCTGTATAAATCACATAAAGGAAAAGGGGATGATAAACGTCAAAATATTGCTATATTCGATGATGTTTAGTATGAAACAAAATGCAAGAAAACTTGCTTAAAATGCAATATTATGCGAAAATCTGAGATATGAAGGCCAAATCACATATCGTAATACTACATGAAATGGTATCGAAATATTGGTAAAAATGAATATATTTACGTAATATCAAACTACATAAAAAACGTGAAAAACGTCAATGTTATTATAAATTTGAGGATTTTAACTTCGAATCATAGAGCGAGGTTTCGTATTATTTAGATCCAAGAAAAGACATATGACAATGTTGTTTCCAATACAAATGATAAAAATCAATGTGTTTTCATTAGAATTAACTAAAATGTTCCTGATTTTCCGTTTATATTACCGATGGAAGATGTACACGTAAAACCGCTCTATTCCGGCTGAAACGTCGATATATGCAATAAAAACCGAACTTCTCCCCTTTTCAATATCTTACTCAGTATTTCAACGAGAAACAAATAGATGGTTAAAGGTGAAGTATTTAAGTTTATAATCTAATCAATTACGTGTTTGCATCATTTTTATCGTATATTTAATGAATTAATACCAATAAACTGAAAATTCACAAAAAAGTGGAAAAACGGCAAAATATTGCCTAATTCGATGATATTTTGTTTAAATCACATTAAGGAAAAGGGGATGATAAACGTCAAAATATTGTTAAATTAGATGATGTTTAGTATGACACAAAATGCAAGAAAACTTACTTAAAATGCTATATTATGCAAAAATATGAGATATGAAGGCCAAATCACATACCGTGATACTACATGAAATAGTATCGAAATATTGGTAAAAATGAATTTATTTACGTAATATCAAACTAATTTACGTAATATCAAAAAACGGCAAAACATTGCCTAATTCGATGATATTTTGTTTAAATCACATAAAGGAAAAGGGGATGATAAACGTAAAAATATTGCTAAATTCGATGATGTTTAGTATGAAACAAAATGCAAGAAAACTTGCTTAAAATGCAATATTATGCAAAAATCTGAGATATGAAGGCCAAATCACATATCGTGATACTACATGAAATAGTATCGAAATATTGGTAAAAGTGAATATATTTACGTAATATCAAACTACATGAAAAACGTGAAGAGAGTCATTATTATTCCAAATTTGTGGATTTTATCTTCGAATCATAAAGCGAGGTTTCGCATTATTTAGATCCAAGAAAAGACATATGACAATGTTGTTTCCAATACAAATGATAAAAATCAATTTGTTTTTATTAGAATTAACTAAAATGTTCCTGATTTTCCATTTATATTACCGACGGAAGATGTACTCGTAAAACCGCTCTAATCCGGCTGAAACGTCGATATATGAAAAAAAAATGAACTTCTCCCCTTTTCAATATCTTACTCAGTATTTCAACGAGAAACAAATAGATGATTAAAGATGAAGTATTTAACTTTATTGTCTAATCAATTACGTGTTTGCATCATTTTATCGTATATTTAATGAATTAATACCAATAAACTGAAAATTCACAAAAACGTGGAAAAACGGCAAAATATTGCCTAATTCGATGATATTTTGTTTAAATCACATAAAGGAAAAGGGGATGATAAACGTCAAAATATTGCTAAATTCGATGATGTTTAGTATGATACAAAATGCAAGAAAACTTTCTTAAAATGCAATATTATGCGAAAATCTGAAATATGAAGGCCAAATCACATTTCGTGATACTACATGAAATAGTATCGAAATATTGGTAAAATTTTTTATATTTACGTAATATCAAACTACGTGAAAAACGTGAGGAGAGTCACTATTATTCCAAATTTGTGGATTTTAACTTCGAATCATAAAGCGAGGTTTCGTATTATTTAGATCCAAGAAAAGACATATGACAATGTTGTTTCCAATACAAATGATAAAAATCAATGTGTTTTCATTAGAATTAACTAAAATGTTCCTGATTTTCCGTTTAAATTACCGATGGAAGATGTACACGTAAAACCGCTCAATTCCGGCTGAAACGTCGATATATGCAATAAAAACCGAACTTCTCCCCTTTTCAATATCATACTCAGTATTTCAACGAGAAACAAATAGATGATTAAAGGTGAAGTATTTAAGTTTATTATCTAATCAATTACGTATTTGCATCATTTTTATCGTATATGTAATGAATTAATACCAATAAACTGAAAATTCACAAAAAAGTGGAAAAACGGCAAAATATTGCCTAATTCGATGATATTTTGTTTAAATCACATAAAGGAAAAGGGGATGATAAACGTAAAAATATTATAAATTCGATGATGTTTAGTATGACACAAAATGCAAGAAAACTTGCTTAAAATGCAATATTATGCAAAAATATGAGATATGAAGGCCAAATCACATACCTTGATACTACATGAAATAGTATCGAAATATTGGTAAAAATGAATTTATTTACGTAATATCAAACTAATTTACGTAATATCAAAAAACGGGAAAACATTGCCTAATTCGATGATATTTTGTTTAAATCACATAAAGGAAAAGGGGATGATAAACGTAAAAATATTGCTAAATTCGATGATGTTTAGTATGAAACAAAATGCAAGAAAACTTGCTTAAAATGCAATATTATTCAAAAATCATAGATATGAAGGCCAAATCACATATCGTGTTGCTACGTGAAATAGTATCGAAATATTGGTAAAAATGAATATATTTACGTAATATCAAACTACATGAAAAACGTGAAGAGAGTCACTATTATTCCAAATTTGTGGATTTTAACTTCAAATCATAAAGCGAGGTTTCGTATTATTTAGATCCAAGAAAAGACATATGACAATGTTGTTTCCAATACAAATGATAAAAATCAATGTGTTTTCATTAGAATTAACTAAAATGTTCCTGATTTTCCGTTTATATTACCGATGGAAGATGTACACGTAAAACCGCTATATTCCGGCTGAAACGTCGATATATGCAATAAAAACCGAACTTCTCCCCTTTTCTATATCTAACTCAGTATTTCAACGAGAAACAAATAGATGATTAAAGGTGAAGTATTTAAGTTTATTATCTAATCAATTACGTGTTTGCATCATTCTTATCGTATATTTAATGAATTAATACCAATAAACTGAAAATTCACCAAAACGAGGAAAAACGGCAAAATATTGCCTAATTGGGTGATATTCTGTATAAATCACATAAAGGAAAAGGGGATGATAAACGTCAAAATATTGCTATATTCGATGATGTTTAGTATGAAACAAAATGCAAGAAAACTTACTTAAAATGCAATATTATGCGAAAATCTGAGATATGAAGGCCAAATCACATATCGTAATACTACATGAAATGGTATCGAAATATTGGTAAAAATGAATATATTTACCTAATATCAAACTACATAAAAAACGTGAAAAACGTCAATGTTATTCCAAATTTGAGGATTTTAACTTCGAATCATAGAGCGAGGTTTCGTATTATTTAGATAAAAGAAAAGACATATGACAATGTTGTTTCCAATACAAATGATAAAAATCAATGTGTTTTCATTAGAATTAACTAAAATGTTCCTGATTTTCCGTTTATATTACCGATGGAAGATGAACACGTAAAACCGCTCTATTCCGGCTGAAACGTCGATATATGCAATAAAAACTGAACTTCTCCCCTTTTCAATATCTTACTCAGTATTTCAACGAGAAACAAATAGATGGTTAAAGGTGAAGTATTTAAGTTTATAATCTAATCAATTACGTGTTTGCATCATTTTTATCGTATATTTAATGAATTAATACCAATAAACTGAAAATTCACAAAAAGTGGAAAAACGGCAAAATATTGCCTAATTCGATGATATTTTGTTTAAATCACATAAAGGAAAAGGGGATGATAAACGTCAAAATATTGTTAAATTCGATGATGTTTAGTATGACACAAAATGCAAGAAAACTTTCCTAAAATGCAATATTATGCGAAAATCTGAGATATGAAGGCCAAATCACATTTCGTGATACTACATGAAATAGTATCGAAATATTGGTAAATTTTTTTATATTTACGTAAGATCAAACTACATGAAAAACGTGAGGAGAGTCACTATTATTCCAAATTTGTGGATTTTAACTTCGAATCATAAAGCGAGGTTTCGTATTATTTAGATCCAAGAAAAGACATATGACAATGTTGTTTCCAATACAAATGATAAAAATCAATGTGTTTTCATTAGAATTTACTAAAATGTTCCTGATTTTCCGTTTAAATTACCGATGGAAGATGTACACGTAAAACCGCTCAATTCCGGCTGAAACGTCGATATATGCAATAAAAACCGAACTTCTCCCCTTTTCAATATCATACTCAGTATTTCAACGAGAAACAAATAGATGATTAAAGGTGAAGTATTTAAGTTTATTATCTAATCAATTACGTGTTTGCATCATTTTTATCGTATATGTAATGAATTAATAACAATAAACGGAAAATTCACAAAAAAGTGGAAAAACGGCAAAATATTGCCTAATTCGATGATATTTTGTTTAAATCACATAAAGGAAAAGGGGATGATAAACGTCAAAATATTGTTAAATTCGATGATGTTTAGTATGACACAAAATGCAAGAAAACTTGCTTAAAATGCAATATTATGCAAAAATATGAGATATGAAGGCCAAATCACATACCGTGATACTACATGAAATAGTATCGAAATATTGGTAAAAATGAATTTATTTACGTAATATCAAACTAATTTACGTAATATCAAAAAACGGCAAAACATTGCCTAATTCGATGATATTTTGTTTAAATCACATAAAGGAAAAGGGGATGATAAACGTAAAAATATTGCTAAATTCGATGATGTTTAGTATGAAACAAAATGCAAGAAAACTTGCTTAAAATGCAATATTATGCAAAAATCATAGATATGAAGGCCAAATCATATATCGTGTTGCTACGTGAAATAGTATCGAAATATTGGTAAAAATGAATATATTTACGTAATATCAAACTACATGAAAAACGTGAAGAGAGTCACTATTATTCCAAATTTGTGGATTTTAACTTCAAATCATAAAGCGAGGTTTCGTATTATTTAGATCCAAGAAAAGACATATGACAATGTTGTTTCCAATACAAATGATAAAAATCAATGTGTTTTCTTTAGAATTAACTAAAATGTTCCTGTTTTTCCGTTTATATTACCGATGGAAGATGTACACGTAAAACCGCTATATTCCGGCTGAAACGTCGATATATGCAATAAAAACCGAACTTCTCCCCTTTTCTATATCTAACTCAGTATTTCAACGAGAAACAAATAGATGATTAAAGGTGAAGTATTTAAGTTTATTATCTAATCAATTACGTGTTTGCATCATTCTTATCGTATATTTAATGAATTAATACCAATAAACTGAAAATTCACCAAAACGAGGAAAAACGGCAAAATATTGCCTAATTGGATGATATTCTGTATAAATCACATAAAGGAAAAGGGGATGATAAACATCAAAATATTGCTAAATTCGATGATGTTTAGTATGATACAAAATGCAAGAAAACTTTCTTAAAATGCAATATTATGCGAAAATCTGAGATATGAAGGCCAAATCACATTTCGTGATACTACATGAAATAGTATCGAAATATTGGTAAAAATTTATATATTTACGTAATATCAAACTACATGAAAAACGTGAGGAGAGTCACTATTTTTCCAAATTTGTGGATTTTAACTTCAAATCATAAAGCGAGGTTTCGTATTATTTAGATCCAAGAAAAGACATATGACAATGTTGTTTCCAATACAAATGATAAAAATCAATGTGTTTTCATTAGAATTAACTAAAATGTTCCTGATTTTCCGTTTATATTACCGATGGAAGATGTACACGTAAAACCACTATATTCCGGCTGAAACGTCGATATATGCAATAAAAACTGAACTTCTCCCCTTTTCTATATCTAACTCAGTATTTCAACGAGAAACAAATAGATGATTAAAGGTGAAGTATTTAAGTTTATTATCTAATCAATTACGTGTTTGCATCATTCTTATCGTATATTTAATGAATTAATACCAATAAACTGAAAATTCACAAAAACGAGGAAAAACGGCAAAATATTGCCTAATTCGATGATATTCTGTATAAATCACATAAAGGAAAAGGGGATGATAAACGTCAAAATATTGCTATATTCGATGATGTTTAGTATGAAACAAAATGCAAGAAAACTTGCTTAAAATGCAATATTATGCGAAAATCTGAGATATGAAGGCCAAATCACATATCGTAATACTACATGAAATGGTATCGAAATATTGGTAAAAATGAATATATTTACGTAATATCAAACTACATAAAAAACGTGAAAAACGTCAATGTTATTATAAATTTGAGGATTTTAACTTCGAATCATAGAGCGAGGTTTCGTATTATTTAGATCCAAGAAAAGACATATGACAATGTTGTTTCCAATACAAATGATAAAAATCAATGTGTTTTCATTAGAATTAACTAAAATGTTCCTGATTTTCCGTTTATATTACCGATGGAAGATGTACACATAATACCGCTCTATTCCGGCTGAAACGTCGATATATGCAATAAAAACCGAACTTCTCCCCTTTTCAATATCTTACTCAGTATTTCAACGAGAAACAAATAGATGGTTAAAGGTGAAGTATTTAAGTTTATAATCTAATCAATTACGTGTTTGCATCATTTTTATCGTATATTTAATGAATTAATACCAATAAACTGAAAATTCACAAAAAAGTGGAAAAACGGCAAAATATTGCCTAATTCGATGATATTTTGTTTAAATCACATTAAGGAAAAGGGGATGATAAACGTCAAAATATTGTTAAATTAGATGATGTTTAGTATGACACAAAATGCAAGAAAACTTACTTAAAATGCTATATTATGCAAAAATATGAGATATGAAGGCCAAATCACATACCGTGATACTACATGAAATAGTATCGAAATATTGGTAAAAATGAATTTATTTACGTAATATCAAACTAATTTACGTAATATCAAAAAACGGCAAAACATTGCCTAATTCGATGATATTTTGTTTAAATCACATAAAGGAAAAGGGGATGATAAACGTAAAAATATTGCTAAATTCGATGATGTTTAGTATGAAACAAAATGCAAGAAAACTTGCTTAAAATGCAATATTATGCAAAAATCTGAGATATGAAGGCCAAATCACATATCGTGATACTACATGAAATAGTATCGAAATATTGGTAAAAGTGAATATATTTACGTAATATCAAACTACATGAAAAACGTGAAGAGAGTCATTATTATTCCAAATTTGTGGATTTTATCTTCGAATCATAAAGCGAGGTTTCGCATTATTTAGATCCAAGAAAAGACATATGACAATGTTGTTTCCAATACAAATGATAAAAATCAATTTGTTTTTATTAGAATTAACTAAAATGTTCCTGATTTTCCATTTATATTACCGACGGAAGATGTACTCGTAAAACCGCTCTAATCCGGCTGAAACGTCGATATATGAAAAAAAAATGAACTTCTCCCCTTTTCAATATCTTACTCAGTATTTCAACGAGAAACAAATAGATGATTAAAGATGAAGTATTTAACTTTATTGTCTAATCAATTACGTGTTTGCATCATTTTATCGTATATTTAATGAATTAATACCAATAAACTGAAAATTCACAAAAACGTGGAAAAACGGCAAAATATTGCCTAATTCGATGATATTTTGTTTAAATCACATAAAGGAAAAGGGGATGATAAACGTCAAAATATTGCTAAATTCGATGATGTTTAGTATGATACAAAATGCAAGAAAACTTTCTTAAAATGCAATATTATGCGAAAATCTGAGATATGAAGGCCAAATCACATTTCGTGATACTACATGAAATAGTATCGAAATATTGGTAAAATTTTTTATATTTACGTAATATCAAACTACGTGAAAAACGTGAGGAGAGTCACTATTATTCCAAATTTGTGGATTTTAACTTCGAATCATAAAGCGAGGTTTCGTATTATTTAGATCCAAGAAAAGACATATGACAATGTTGTTTCCAATACAAATGATAAAAATCAATGTGTTTTCATTAGAATTAACTAAAATGTTCCTGATTTTCCGTTTAAATTACCGATGGAAGATGTACACGTATAACCGCTCAATTCCGGCTGAAACGTCGATATATGCAATAAAAACCGAACTTCTCCCCTTTTCAATATCATACTCAGTATTTCAACGAGAAACAAATAGATGATTAAAGGTGAAGTATTTAAGTTTATTATCTAATCAATTACGTGTTTGCATCATTTTTATCGTATATGTAATGAATTAATACCAATAAACTGAAAATTCACAAAAAAGTGGAAAAACGGCAAAATATTGCCTAATTCGATGATATTTTGTTTAAATCACATAAAGGAAAAGGGGATGATAAACGTCAAAATATTATAAATTCGATGATGTTTAGTATGACACAAAATGCAAGAAAACTTGCTTAAAATGCAATATTATGCAAAAATATGAGATATGAAGGCCAAATCACATACCTTGATACTACATGAAATAGTATCGAAATATTGGTAAAAATGAATTTATTTACGTAATATCAAACTAATTTACGTAATATCAAAAAACGGGAAAACATTGCCTAATTCGATGATATTTTGTTTAAATCACATAAAGGAAAAGGGGATGATAAACGTAAAAATATTGCTAAATTCGATGATGTTTAGTATGAAACAAAATGCAAGAAAACTTGCTTAAAATGCAATATTATTCAAAAATCATAGATATGAAGGCCAAATCACATATCGTGTTGCTACGTGAAATAGTATCGAAATATTGGTAAAAATGAATATATTTACGTAATATCAAACTACATGAAAAACGTGAAGAGAGTCACTATTATTCCAAATTTGTGGATTTTAACTTCAAATCATAAAGCGAGGTTTCGTATTATTTAGATCCAAGAAAAGACATATGACAATGTTGTTTCCAATACAAATGATAAAAATCAATGTGTTTTCATTAGAATTAACTAAAATGTTCCTGATTTTCCGTTTATATTACCGATGGAAGATGTACACGTAAAACCGCTATATTCCGGCTGAAACGTCGATATATGCAATAAAAACCGAACTTCTCCCCTTTTCTATATCTAACTCAGTATTTCAACGAGAAACAAATAGATGATTAAAGGTGAAGTATTTAAGTTTATTATCTAATCAATTACGTGTTTGCATCATTCTTATCGTATATTTAATGAATTAATACCAATAAACTGAAAATTCACCAAAACGAGGAAAAACGGCAAAATATTGCCTAATTGGGTGATATTCTGTATAAATCACATAAAGGAAAAGGGGATGATAAACGTCAAAATATTGCTATATTCGATGATGTTTAGTATGAAACAAAATGCAAGAAAACTTACTTAAAATGCAATATTATGCGAAAATCTGAGATATGAAGGCCAAATCACATATCGTAATACTACATGAAATGGTATCGAAATATTGGTAAAAATGAATATATTTACCTAATATCAAACTACATAAAAAACGTGAAAAACGTCAATGTTATTCCAAATTTGAGGATTTTAACTTCGAATCATAGAGCGAGGTTTCGTATTATTTAGATAAAAGAAAAGACATATGACAATGTTGTTTCCAATACAAATGATAAAAATCAATGTGTTTTCATTAGAATTAACTAAAATGTTCCTGATTTTCCGTTTATATTACCGATGGAAGATGAACACGTAAAACCGCTCTATTCCGGCTGAAACGTCGATATATGCAATAAAAACTGAACTTCTCCCCTTTTCAATATCTTACTCAGTATTTCAACGAGAAACAAATAGATGGTTAAAGGTGAAGTATTTAAGTTTATAATCTAATCAATTACGTGTTTGCATCATTTTTATCGTATATTTAATGAATTAATACCAATAAACTGAAAATTCACAAAAAGTGGAAAAACGGCAAATTATTGCCTAATTCGATGATATTTTGTTTAAATCACATAAAGGAAAAGGGGATGATAAACGTCAAAATATTGTTAAATTCGATGATGTTTAGTATGACACAAAATGCAAGAAAACTTTCTTAAAATGCAATATTATGCGAAAATCTGAGATATGAAGGCCAAATCACATTTCGTGATACTACATGAAATAGTATCGAAATATTGGTAAATTTTTTTATATTTACGTAATATCAAACTACATGAAAAACGTGAGGAGAGTCACTATTATTCCAAATTTGTGGATTTTAACTTCGAATCATAAAGCGAGGTTTCGTATTATTTAGATCCAAGAAAAGACATATGACAATGTTGTTTCCAATACAAATGATAAAAATCAATGTGTTTTCATTAGAATTTACTAAAATGTTCCTGATTTTCCGTTTAAATTACCGATGGAAGATGTACACGTAAAACCGCTCAATTCCGGCTGAAACGTCGATATATGCAATAAAAACCGAACTTCTCCCCTTTTCAATATCATACTCAGTATTTCAACGAGAAACAAATAGATGATTAAAGGTGAAGTATTTAAGTTTATTATCTAATCAATTACGTGTTTGCATCATTTTTATCGTATATGTAATGAATTAATACCAATAAACTGAAAATTCACAAAAAAGTGGAAAAACGGCAAAATATTGCCTAATTCGATGATATTTTGTTTAAATCACATAAAGGAAAAGGGGATGATAAACGTCAAAATATTGTTAAATTCGATGATGTTTAGTATGACACAAAATGCAAGAAAACTTGCTTAAAATGCAATATTATGCAAAAATATGAGATATGAAGGCCAAATCACATACCGTGATACTACATGAAATAGTATCGAAATATTGGTAAAAATGAATTTATTTACGTAATATCAAACTAATTTACGTAATATCAAAAAACGGCAAAACATTGCCTAATTCGATGATATTTTGTTTAAATCACATAAAGGAAAAGGGGATGATAAACGTAAAAATATTGCTAAATTCGATGATGTTTAGTATGAAACAAAATGCAAGAAAACTTGCTTAAAATGCAATATTATTCAAAAATCATAGATATGAAGGCCAAATCACATATCGTGTTGCTACGTGAAATAGTATCGAAATATTGGTAAAAATGAATATATTTACGTAATATCAAACTACATGAAAAACGTGAAGAGAGTCACTATTATTCCAAATTTGTGGATTTTAACTTCAAATCATAAAGCGAGGTTTCGTATTATTTAGATCCAAGAAAAGACATATGACAATGTTGTTTCCAATACAAATGATAAAAATCAATGTGTTTTCATTAGAATTAACTAAAATGTTCCTGATTTTCCGTTTAAATTACCGATGGAAGATGTACACGTAAAACCGCTATATTCCGGCTGAAACGTCGATATATGCAATAAAAACCGAACTTCTCCCCTTTTCTATATCTAACCCAGTATTTCAACGAGAAACAAATAGATGATTAAAGGTGAAGTATTTAAGTTTATTATCTAGTCAATTACGTGTTTGCATCATTCTTATCGTATATTTAATGAATTAATACCAATAAACTGAAAATTCACAAAAACGAGGAAAAACGGCAAAATATTGCCTAATTCGATGATATTCTGTAAAAATCACATAAAGGAAAAGGGGATGATAAACGTCAAAATATTGCTATATTCGATGATGTTTAGTATGAAACAAAATGCAAGAAAACTTGCTTAAAATGCAATATTTTGCGAAAATCTGAGATATGAAGGCCAAATCACATATCGTAATACTACATGAAATGGTATCGAAATATTGGTAAAAATGAATATATTTACGTAATATCAAACTACATAAAAAACGTGAAAAACGTCAATGTTATTCCAAATTTGAGGATTTTAACTTCGAATCATAGAGCGAGGTTTCGTATTATTTAGATCCAAGAAAAGACATATGACAATGTTGTTTCCAATACAAATGATAAAAATCAATGTGTTTTCATTAGAATTAACTAAAATGTTCCTGATTTTCCGTTTATATTACCGACGGAAGATGTACACGTAAAACCGCTCTAATCCGGCTGAAACGTCGATATATGCAATAAAAACCGAACTTCTCCCCTTTTCAATATCTAACTCAGTATTTCAACGAGAAACAAATAGATGACTAAAGGTGAAGTATTTAACTTTATTATCTAATCAATTACGTGTTTGCATCATTTTTATCGTATATTTAATGAATTAATACCAATAAACTGAAAATTCACAAAAACGTTGAAAAACGGCAAAATATTGCCTAATTCGATGATATTTTATTTAAATCACATAAAGGAAAAGGGGATGATAAACGTCAAAATATTGCTAAATTCGATGATGTTTAGTATGAAACAAAATGCAAGAAAACTTGCTTAAAATGCAATATTATGCAAAAATCTGAGATATGAAGGCCAAATCACATATCGTGATACTACATGAAATAGTATCGAAATATTGGTAAAAGTGAATATATTTACGTAATATCAAACTACATGAAAAACGTGAAGAGAGTCATTATTATTCCAAATTTGTGGATTTTATCTTCGAATCATAAAGCGAGGTTTCGCATTATTTAGATCCAAGAAAAGACATATGACAATGTAGTTTCCAATACAAATGATAAAAATCAATTTGTTTTTATTAGAATTAACTAAAATGTTCCTGATTTTCCATTTATATTACCGACGAAAGATGTACTCGTAAACCGCTCTAATCCGGCTGAAACGTCGATATATGCAATAAAAACCGAACTTCTCCCCTTTTCAATATCATACTCAGTATTTCAACGAGAAACAAATAGATGATTAAAGGTGAAGTATTTAAGTTTATTATCTAATCAATTACGTGTTTGCATCATTTTTATCGTATATGTTATGAATTAATACCAATAAACTGAAAATTCACAAAAAAGTGGAAAAACGGCAAAATATGGCCTAATTCGATGATATTTTGTTTAAATCACATAAAGGAAAAGGGGATGATAAACGTCAAAATAATATAAATTCGATGATGTTTAGTATGACACAAAATGCAAGAAAACTTGCTTAAAATGCAATATTATGCAAAAATATGAGATATGAAGGCCAAATCACATACCGTGATACTACATGAAATAGTATCGAAATATTGGTAAAAATGAATTTATTTACGTAATATCAAACTAATTTACGTAATATCAAAAAACGGGAAAACATTGCCTAATTCGATGATATTTTGTTTAAATCACATAAAGGAAAAGGGGATGATAAACGTAAAAATATTGCTAAATTCGATGATGTTTAGTATGAAACAAAATGCAAGAAAACTTGCTTAAAATGCAATATTATTAAAAAATCATAGATATGAAGGCCAAATCACATATCGTGTTGCTACGTGAAATAGTATCGAAATATTGGTAAAAATGAATATATTTACGTAATATCAAACTACATGAAAAACGTGAAGAGAGTCACTATTATTCCAAATTTGTGGATTTTAACTTCAAATCATAAAGCGAGGTTTCGTATTATTTAGATCCAAGAAAAGACATATGACAATGTTGTTTCCAATACAAATGATAAAAATCAATGTGTTTTCATTAGAATTAACTAAAATGTTCCTGATTTTCCGTTTATATTACCGATGGAAGATGTACACGTAAAACCGCTATATTCCGGCTGAAACGTCGATATATGCAATAAAAACCGAACTTCTCCCCTTTTCTATATCTAACTCAGTATTTCAACGAGAAACAAATAGATGATTAAAGGTGAAGTATTTAAGTTTATTATCTAATCAATTACGTGTTTGCATCATTTTTATCGTATATGTAATGAATTAATACCAATAAACTGAAAATTCACAAAAAAGTGGAAAAACTGCAAAATATTGCCTAATTCGATGATATTTTGTTTAAATCACATAAAGGAAAAGGGGATGATAAACGTCAAAATATTGTTAAATTCGATGATGTTTAGTATGACACAAAATGCAAGAAAACTTGCTTAAAATGCAATATTATGCAAAAATATGAGATATGAAGGCCAAATCACATACCGTGATACTACATGAAATAGTATCGAAATATTGGTAAAAATGAATTTATTTACGTAATATCAAACTAATTTACGTAATATCAAAAAACGGCAAAACATTGCCTAATTCGATGATATTTTGTTTAAATCACATAAAGGAAAAGGGGATGATAAACGTAAAAATATTGCTAAATTCGATGATGTTTAGTATGAAACAAAATGCAAGAAAACTTGCTTAAAATGCAATATTATGCAAAAATCATAGATATGAAGGCCAAATCATATATCGTGTTGCTACGTGAAATAGTATCGAAATATTGGTAAAAATGAATATATTTACGTAATATCAAACTACATGAAAAACGTGAAGAGAGTCACTATTATTCCAAATTTGTGGATTTTAACTTCAAATCATAAAGCGAGGTTTCGTATTATTTAGATCCAAGAAAAGACATATGACAATGTTGTTTCTAATACAAATGATAAAAATCAATGTGTTTTCATTAGAATTAACTAAAATGTTCCTGATTTTCCGTTTAAATTACCGATGGAAGATGTACACGTAAAACCGCTATATTCCGGCTGAAACGTCGATATATGCAATAAAAACCGAACTTCTCCCCTTTTCTATATCTAACTCAGTATTTCAACGAGAAACAAATAGATGATTAAAGGTGAAGTATTTAAGTTTATTATCTAGTCAATTACGTGTTTGCATCATTCTTATCGTATATTTAATGAATTAATACCAATAAACTGAAAATTCACAAAAACGAGGAAAAACGGCAAAATATTGCCTAATTCGATGATATTCTGTAAAAATCACATAAAGGAAAAGGGGATGATAAACGTCAAAATATTGCTATATTCGATGATGTTTAGTATGAAACAAAATGCAAGAAAACTTGCTTAAAATGCAATATTTTGCGAAAATCTGAGATATGAAGGCCAAATCACATATCGTAATACTACATGAAATGGTATCGAAATATTGGTAAAAATGAATATATTTACGTAATATCAAACTACATAAAAAACGTGAAAAACGTCAATGTTATTCCAAATTTGAGGATTTTAACTTCGAATCATAGAGCGAGGTTTCGTATTATTTAGATCCAAGAAAAGACATATGACAATGTTGTTTCCAATACAAATGATAAAAATCAATGTGTTTTCATTAGAATTAACTAAAATGTTCCTGATTTTCCGTTTATATTACCGACGGAAGATGTACACGTAAAACCGCTCTAATCCGGCTGAAACGTCGATATATGCAATAAAAACCGAACTTCTCCCCTTTTCAATATCTAACTCAGTATTTCAACGAGAAACAAATAGATGACTAAAGGTGAAGTATTTAACTTTATTATCTAATCAATTACGTGTTTGCATCATTTTTATCGTATATTTAATGAATTAATACCAATAAACTGAAAATTCACAAAAACGTTGAAAAACGGCAAAATATTGCCTAATTCGATGATATTTTATTTAAATCACATAAAGGAAAAGGGGATGATAAACGTCAAAATATTGCTAAATTCGATGATGTTTAGTATGAAACAAAATGCAAGAAAACTTGCTTAAAATGCAATATTATGCAAAAATCTGAGATATGAAGGCCAAATCACATATCGTGATACTACATGAAATAGTATCGAAATATTGGTAAAAGTGAATATATTTACGTAATATCAAACTACATGAAAAACGTGAATAGAGTCATTATTATTCCAAATTTGTGGATTTTATCTTCGAATCATAAAGCGAGGTTTCGCATTATTTAGATCCAAGAAAAGACATATGACAATGTTGTTTCCAATACAAATGATAAAAATCAATTTGTTTTTATTAGAATTAACTAAAATGTTCCTGATTTTCCATTTATATTACCGACGGAAGATGTACTCGTAAAACCGCTCTAATCCGGCTGAAACGTCGATATATGAAAAAAAATGAACTTCTCCCCTTTTCAATATCTTACTCAGTATTTCAACGAGAAACAAATAGATGATTAAAGGTGAAGTATTTAACTTTATTATCTAATCAATTACGTGTTTGCATCATTTTATCGTATATTTAATGAATTAATACCAATAAACTGAAAATTCACAAAAACGTGGAAAAACGGCAAAATATTGCCTAATTCGATGATATTTTGTTTAAATCACATAAAGGAAAAGGGGATGATAAACGTCAAAATATTGCTAAATTCGATGATGTTTAGTATGATACAAAATGCAAGAAAACTTTCTTAAAATGCAATATTATGCGAAAATCTGAGATATGAAGGCCAAATCACATTTCGTGATACTACATGAAATAGTATCGAAATATTGGTAAATTTTTTATATTTACGTAATATCAAACTACGTGAAAAACGTGAGGAGAGTCACTATTATTCCAAATTTGTGGATTTTAACTTCGAATCATAAATCGAGGTTTCGTATTATTTAGATCCAAGAAAAGACATATGACAATGTTGTTTCCAATACAAATGATAAAAATCAATGTGTTTTCATTAGAATTAACTAAAATGTTCCTGATTTTCCGTTTAAATTACCGATGGAAGATGTACACGTAAAACCGCTCAATTCCGGCTGAAACGTCGATATATGCAATAAAAACCGAACTTCTCCCCTTTTCAATATCATACTCAGTATTTCAACGAGAAACAAATAGATGATTAAAGGTGAAGTATTTAAGTTTATTATCTAATCAATTACGTGTTTGCATCATTGTTATCGTATATGTAATGAATTAATACCAATAAACTGAAAATTCACAAAAAAGTGGAAAAACGGCAAAATATTGCCTAATTCGATGATATTTTGTTTAAATTACATAAAGGAAAAGGGGATGATAAACGTCAAAATATTATAAATTCGATGATGTTTAGTATGACACAAAATGCAAGAAAACTTGCTTAAAATGCAATATTATGCAAAAATATGAGATATGAAGGCCAAATCACATACCTTGATACTACATGAAATAGTATCGAAATATTGGTAAAAATGAATATATTTACGTAATATCAAACTACATGAAAAACGTGAAGAGAGTCACTATTATTCCAAATTTGTGGATTTTAACTTCAAATCATAAAGCGAGGTTTCGTATTATTTAGATCCAAGAAAAGACATATGACAATGTTGTTTCCAATACAAATGATAAAAATCAATGTGTTTTCATTAGAATTAACTAAAATGTTCCTGATTTTCCGTTTATATTACCGATGGAAGATGTACACGTAAAACCGCTATATTCCGGCTGAAACGTCGATATATGCAATAAAAACCGAACTTCTCCCCTTTTCTATATCTAACTCAGTATTTCAACGAGAAACAAATAGATGATTAAAGGTGAAGTATTTAAGTTTATTATCTAATCAATTACGTGTTTGCATCATTCTTATCGTATATTTAATGAATTAATACCAATAAACTGAAAATTCACCAAAACGAGGAAAAACGGCAAAATATTGCCTAATTGGGTGATATTCTGTATAAATCACATAAAGGAAAAGGGGATGATAAACGTCAAAATATTGCTATATTCGATGATGTTTAGTATGAAACAAAATGCAAGAAAACTTACTTAAAATGCAATATTATGCGAAAATCTGAGATATGAAGGCCAAATCACATATCGTAATACTACATGAAATGGTATCGAAATATTGGTAAAAATGAATATATTTACCTAATATCAAACTACATAAAAAACGTGAAAAACGTCAATGTTATTCCAAATTTGAGGATTTTAACTTCGAATCATAGAGCGAGGTTTCGTATTATTTAGATAAAAGAAAAGACATATGACAATGTTGTTTCCAATACAAATGATAAAAATCAATGTGTTTTCATTAGAATTAACTAAAATGTTCCTGATTTTCCGTTTATATTACCGATGGAAGATGAACACGTAAAACCGCTCTATTCCGGCTGAAACGTCGATATATGCAATAAAAACTGAACTTCTCCCCTTTTCAATATCTTACTCAGTATTTCAACGAGAAACAAATAGATGGTTAAAGGTGAAGTATTTAAGTTTATAATCTAATCAATTACGTGTTTGCATCATTTTTATCGTATATTTAATGAATTAATACCAATAAACTGAAAATTCACAAAAAGTGGAAAAACGGCAAAATATTGCCTAATTCGATGATATTTTGTTTAAATCACATAAAGGAAAAGGGGATGATAAACGTCAAAATATTGTTAAATTCGATGATGTTTAGTATGACACAAAATGCAAGAAAACTTTCTTAAAATGCAATATTATGCGAAAATCTGAGATATGAAGGCCAAATCACATTTCGTGATACTACATGAAATAGTATCGAAATATTGGTAAATTTTTTTATATTTACGTAATATCAAACTACATGAAAAACGTGAGGAGAGTCACTATTATTCCAAATTTGTGGATTTTAACTTCGAATCATAAAGCGAGGTTTCGTATTATTTAGATCCAAGAAAAGACATATGACAATGTTGTTTCCAATACAAATGATAAAAATCAATGTGTTTTCATTAGAATTTACTAAAATGTTCCTGATTTTCCGTTTAAATTACCGATGGAAGATGTACACGTAAAACCGCTCAATTCCGGCTGAAACGTCGATATATGCAATAAAAACCGAACTTCTCCCCTTTTCAATATCATACTCAGTATTTCAACGAGAAACAAATAGATGATTAAAGGTGAAGTATTTAAGTTTATTATCTAATCAATTACGTGTTTGCATCATTTTTATCGTATATGTAATGAATTAATACCAATAAACTGAAAATTCACAAAAAAGTGGAAAAACGGCAAAATATTGCCTAATTCGATGATATTTTGTTTAAATCACATAAAGGAAAAGGGGATGATAAACGTCAAAATATTGTTAAATTCGATGATGTTTAGTATGACACAAAATGCAAGAAAACTTGCTTAAAATGCAATATTATGCAAAAATATGAGATATGAAGGCCAAATCACATACCGTGATACTACATGAAATAGTATCGAAATATTGGTAAAAATGAATTTATTTACGTAATATCAAACTAATTTACGTAATATCAAAAAACGGCAAAACATTGCCTAATTCGATGATATTTTGTTTAAATCACATAAAGGAAAAGGGGATGATAAACGTAAAAATATTGCTAAATTCGATGATGTTTAGTATGAAACAAAATGCAAGAAAACTTGCTTAAAATGCAATATTATTCAAAAATCATAGATATGAAGGCCAAATCACATATCGTGTTGCTACGTGAAATAGTATCGAAATATTGGTAAAAATGAATATATTTACGTAATATCAAACTACATGAAAAACGTGAAGAGAGTCACTATTATTCCAAATTTGTGGATTTTAACTTCAAATCATAAAGCGAGGTTTCGTATTATTTAGATCCAAGAAAAGACATATGACAATGTTGTTTCCAATACAAATGATAAAAATCAATGTGTTTTCATTAGAATTAACTAAAATGTTCCTGATTTTCCGTTTAAATTACCGATGGAAGATGTACACGTAAAACCGCTATATTCCGGCTGAAACGTCGATATATGCAATAAAAACCGAACTTCTCCCCTTTTCTATATCTAACCCAGTATTTCAACGAGAAACAAATAGATGATTAAAGGTGAAGTATTTAAGTTTATTATCTAGTCAATTACGTGTTTGCATCATTCTTATCGTATATTTAATGAATTAATACCAATAAACTGAAAATTCACAAAAACGAGGAAAAACGGCAAAATATTGCCTAATTCGATGATATTCTGTAAAAATCACATAAAGGAAAAGGGGATGATAAACGTCAAAATATTGCTATATTCGATGATGTTTAGTATGAAACAAAATGCAAGAAAACTTGCTTAAAATGCAATATTTTGCGAAAATCTGAGATATGAAGGCCAAATCACATATCGTAATACTACATGAAATGGTATCGAAATATTGGTAAAAATGAATATATTTACGTAATATCAAACTACATAAAAAACGTGAAAAACGTCAATGTTATTCCAAATTTGAGGATTTTAACTTCGAATCATAGAGCGAGGTTTCGTATTATTTAGATCCAAGAAAAGACATATGACAATGTTGTTTCCAATACAAATGATAAAAATCAATGTGTTTTCATTAGAATTAACTAAAATGTTCCTGATTTTCCGTTTATATTACCGACGGAAGATGTACACGTAAAACCGCTCTAATCCGGCTGAAACGTCGATATATGCAATAAAAACCGAACTTCTCCCCTTTTCAATATCTAACTCAGTATTTCAACGAGAAACAAATAGATGACTAAAGGTGAAGTATTTAACTTTATTATCTAATCAATTACGTGTTTGCATCATTTTTATCGTATATTTAATGAATTAATACCAATAAACTGAAAATTCACAAAAACGTTGAAAAACGGCAAAATATTGCCTAATTCGATGATATTTTATTTAAATCACATAAAGGAAAAGGGGATGATAAACGTCAAAATATTGCTAAATTCGATGATGTTTAGTATGAAACAAAATGCAAGAAAACTTGCTTAAAATGCAATATTATGCAAAAATCTGAGATATGAAGGCCAAATCACATATCGTGATACTACATGAAATAGTATCGAAATATTGGTAAAAGTGAATATATTTACGTAATATCAAACTACATGAAAAACGTGAAGAGAGTCATTATTATTCCAAATTTGTGGATTTTATCTTCGAATCATAAAGCGAGGTTTCGCATTATTTAGATCCAAGAAAAGACATATGACAATGTAGTTTCCAATACAAATGATAAAAATCAATTTGTTTTTATTAGAATTAACTAAAATGTTCCTGATTTTCCATTTATATTACCGACGAAAGATGTACTCGTAAACCGCTCTAATCCGGCTGAAACGTCGATATATGCAATAAAAACCGAACTTCTCCCCTTTTCAATATCATACTCAGTATTTCAACGAGAAACAAATAGATGATTAAAGGTGAAGTATTTAAGTTTATTATCTAATCAATTACGTGTTTGCATCATTTTTATCGTATATGTTATGAATTAATACCAATAAACTGAAAATTCACAAAAAAGTGGAAAAACGGCAAAATATGGCCTAATTCGATGATATTTTGTTTAAATCACATAAAGGAAAAGGGGATGATAAACGTCAAAATAATATAAATTCGATGATGTTTAGTATGACACAAAATGCAAGAAAACTTGCTTAAAATGCAATATTATGCAAAAATATGAGATATGAAGGCCAAATCACATACCGTGATACTACATGAAATAGTATCGAAATATTGGTAAAAATGAATTTATTTACGTAATATCAAACTAATTTACGTAATATCAAAAAACGGGAAAACATTGCCTAATTCGATGATATTTTGTTTAAATCACATAAAGGAAAAGGGGATGATAAACGTAAAAATATTGCTAAATTCGATGATGTTTAGTATGAAACAAAATGCAAGAAAACTTGCTTAAAATGCAATATTATTAAAAAATCATAGATATGAAGGCCAAATCACATATCGTGTTGCTACGTGAAATAGTATCGAAATATTGGTAAAAATGAATATATTTACGTAATATCAAACTACATGAAAAACGTGAAGAGAGTCACTATTATTCCAAATTTGTGGATTTTAACTTCAAATCATAAAGCGAGGTTTCGTATTATTTAGATCCAAGAAAAGACATATGACAATGTTGTTTCCAATACAAATGATAAAAATCAATGTGTTTTCATTAGAATTAACTAAAATGTTCCTGATTTTCCGTTTATATTACCGATGGAAGATGTACACGTAAAACCGCTATATTCCGGCTGAAACGTCGATATATGCAATAAAAACCGAACTTCTCCCCTTTTCTATATCTAACTCAGTATTTCAACGAGAAACAAATAGATGATTAAAGGTGAAGTATTTAAGTTTATTATCTAATCAATTACGTGTTTGCATCATTTTTATCGTATATGTAATGAATTAATACCAATAAACTGAAAATTCACAAAAAAGTGGAAAAACTGCAAAATATTGCCTAATTCGATGATATTTTGTTTAAATCACATAAAGGAAAAGGGGATGATAAACGTCAAAATATTGTTAAATTCGATGATGTTTAGTATGACACAAAATGCAAGAAAACTTGCTTAAAATGCAATATTATGCAAAAATATGAGATATGAAGGCCAAATCACATACCGTGATACTACATGAAATAGTATCGAAATATTGGTAAAAATGAATTTATTTACGTAATATCAAACTAATTTACGTAATATCAAAAAACGGCAAAACATTGCCTAATTCGATGATATTTTGTTTAAATCACATAAAGGAAAAGGGGATGATAAACGTAAAAATATTGCTAAATTCGATGATGTTTAGTATGAAACAAAATGCAAGAAAACTTGCTTAAAATGCAATATTATGCAAAAATCATAGATATGAAGGCCAAATCATATATCGTGTTGCTACGTGAAATAGTATCGAAATATTGGTAAAAATGAATATATTTACGTAATATCAAACTACATGAAAAACGTGAAGAGAGTCACTATTATTCCAAATTTGTGGATTTTAACTTCAAATCATAAAGCGAGGTTTCGTATTATTTAGATCCAAGAAAAGACATATGACAATGTTGTTTCTAATACAAATGATAAAAATCAATGTGTTTTCATTAGAATTAACTAAAATGTTCCTGATTTTCCGTTTAAATTACCGATGGAAGATGTACACGTAAAACCGCTATATTCCGGCTGAAACGTCGATATATGCAATAAAAACCGAACTTCTCCCCTTTTCTATATCTAACTCAGTATTTCAACGAGAAACAAATAGATGATTAAAGGTGAAGTATTTAAGTTTATTATCTAGTCAATTACGTGTTTGCATCATTCTTATCGTATATTTAATGAATTAATACCAATAAACTGAAAATTCACAAAAACGAGGAAAAACGGCAAAATATTGCCTAATTCGATGATATTCTGTAAAAATCACATAAAGGAAAAGGGGATGATAAACGTCAAAATATTGCTATATTCGATGATGTTTAGTATGAAACAAAATGCAAGAAAACTTGCTTAAAATGCAATATTTTGCGAAAATCTGAGATATGAAGGCCAAATCACATATCGTAATACTACATGAAATGGTATCGAAATATTGGTAAAAATGAATATATTTACGTAATATCAAACTACATAAAAAACGTGAAAAACGTCAATGTTATTCCAAATTTGAGGATTTTAACTTCGAATCATAGAGCGAGGTTTCGTATTATTTAGATCCAAGAAAAGACATATGACAATGTTGTTTCCAATACAAATGATAAAAATCAATGTGTTTTCATTAGAATTAACTAAAATGTTCCTGATTTTCCGTTTATATTACCGACGGAAGATGTACACGTAAAACCGCTCTAATCCGGCTGAAACGTCGATATATGCAATAAAAACCGAACTTCTCCCCTTTTCAATATCTAACTCAGTATTTCAACGAGAAACAAATAGATGACTAAAGGTGAAGTATTTAACTTTATTATCTAATCAATTACGTGTTTGCATCATTTTTATCGTATATTTAATGAATTAATACCAATAAACTGAAAATTCACAAAAACGTTGAAAAACGGCAAAATATTGCCTAATTCGATGATATTTTATTTAAATCACATAAAGGAAAAGGGGATGATAAACGTCAAAATATTGCTAAATTCGATGATGTTTAGTATGAAACAAAATGCAAGAAAACTTGCTTAAAATGCAATATTATGCAAAAATCTGAGATATGAAGGCCAAATCACATATCGTAATACTACATGAAATGGTATCGAAATATTGGTAAAAATGAATATATTTACGTAATATCAAACTACATAAAAAACGTGAAAAACGTCAATGTTATTCCAAATTTGAGGATTTTAACTTCGAATCATAGAGCGAGGTTTCGTATTATTTAGATAAAAGAAAAGACATATGACAATGTTGTTTCCAATACAAATGATAAAAATCAATGTGTTTTCATTAGAATTAACTAAAATGTTCCTGATTTTCCGTTTATATTACCGATGGAAGATGAACACGTAAAACCGCTCTATTCCGGCTGAAACGTCGATATATGCAATAAAAACTGAACTTCTCCCCTTTTCAATATCTTACTCAGTATTTCAACGAG
The DNA here is from genome assembly GCF_040958095.1 of Procambarus clarkii. NCBI lineage: Eukaryota > Metazoa > Arthropoda > Malacostraca > Decapoda > Cambaridae > Procambarus > Procambarus clarkii. The sequence goes on along the minus strand of NC_091240.1, from coordinate 18,851,227 downwards.
AAACAAATAGATGGTTAAAGGTGAAGTATTTAAGTTTATAATCTAATCAATTACGTGTTTGCATCATTTTTATCGTATATTTAATGAATTAATACCAATAAACTGAAAATTCACAAAAAGTGGAAAAACGGCAAAATATTGCCTAATTCGATGATATTTTGTTTAAATCACATAAAGGAAAAGGGGATGATAAACGTCAAAATATTGTTAAATTCGATGATGTTTAGTATGACACAAAATGCAAGAAAACTTTCTTAAAATGCAATATTATGCGAAAATCTGAGATATGAAGGCCAAATCACATTTCGTGATACTACATGAAATAGTATCGAAATATTGGTAAATTTTTTTATATTTACGTAATATCAAACTACATGAAAAACGTGAGGAGAGTCACTATTATTCCAAATTTGTGGATTTTAACTTCGAATCATAAAGCGAGGTTTCGTATTATTTAGATCCAAGAAAAGACATATGACAATGTTGTTTCCAATACAAATGATAAAAATCAATGTGTTTTCATTAGAATTTACTAAAATGTTCCTGATTTTCCGTTTAAATTACCGATGGAAGATGTACACGTAAAACCGCTCAATTCCGGCTGAAACGTCGATATATGCAATAAAAACCGAACTTCTCCCCTTTTCAATATCATACTCAGTATTTCAACGAGAAACAAATAGATGATTAAAGGTGAAGTATTTAAGTTTATTATCTAATCAATTACGTGTTTGCATCATTTTTATCGTATATGTAATGAATTAATACCAATAAACTGAAAATTCACAAAAAAGTGGAAAAACGGCAAAATATTGCCTAATTCGATGATATTTTGTTTAAATCACATAAAGGAAAAGGGGATGATAAACGTCAAAATATTGTTAAATTCGATGATGTTTAGTATGACACAAAATGCAAGAAAACTTGCTTAAAATGCAATATTATGCAAAAATATGAGATATGAAGGCCAAATCACATACCGTGATACTACATGAAATAGTATCGAAATATTGGTAAAAATGAATTTATTTACGTAATATCAAACTAATTTACGTAATATCAAAAAACGGCAAAACATTGCCTAATTCGATGATATTTTGTTTAAATCACATAAAGGAAAAGGGGATGATAAACGTAAAAATATTGCTAAATTCGATGATGTTTAGTATGAAACAAAATGCAAGAAAACTTGCTTAAAATGCAATATTATTCAAAAATCATAGATATGAAGGCCAAATCACATATCGTGTTGCTACGTGAAATAGTATCGAAATATTGGTAAAAATGAATATATTTACGTAATATCAAACTACATGAAAAACGTGAAGAGAGTCACTATTATTCCAAATTTGTGGATTTTAACTTCAAATCATAAAGCGAGGTTTCGTATTATTTAGATCCAAGAAAAGACATATGACAATGTTGTTTCCAATACAAATGATAAAAATCAATGTGTTTTCATTAGAATTAACTAAAATGTTCCTGATTTTCCGTTTAAATTACCGATGGAAGATGTACACGTAAAACCGCTATATTCCGGCTGAAACGTCGATATATGCAATAAAAACCGAACTTCTCCCCTTTTCTATATCTAACCCAGTATTTCAACGAGAAACAAATAGATGATTAAAGGTGAAGTATTTAAGTTTATTATCTAGTCAATTACGTGTTTGCATCATTCTTATCGTATATTTAATGAATTAATACCAATAAACTGAAAATTCACAAAAACGAGGAAAAACGGCAAAATATTGCCTAATTCGATGATATTCTGTAAAAATCACATAAAGGAAAAGGGGATGATAAACGTCAAAATATTGCTATATTCGATGATGTTTAGTATGAAACAAAATGCAAGAAAACTTGCTTAAAATGCAATATTTTGCGAAAATCTGAGATATGAAGGCCAAATCACATATCGTAATACTACATGAAATGGTATCGAAATATTGGTAAAAATGAATATATTTACGTAATATCAAACTACATAAAAAACGTGAAAAACGTCAATGTTATTCCAAATTTGAGGATTTTAACTTCGAATCATAGAGCGAGGTTTCGTATTATTTAGATCCAAGAAAAGACATATGACAATGTTGTTTCCAATACAAATGATAAAAATCAATGTGTTTTCATTAGAATTAACTAAAATGTTCCTGATTTTCCGTTTATATTACCGACGGAAGATGTACACGTAAAACCGCTCTAATCCGGCTGAAACGTCGATATATGCAATAAAAACCGAACTTCTCCCCTTTTCAATATCTAACTCAGTATTTCAACGAGAAACAAATAGATGACTAAAGGTGAAGTATTTAACTTTATTATCTAATCAATTACGTGTTTGCATCATTTTTATCGTATATTTAATGAATTAATACCAATAAACTGAAAATTCACAAAAACGTTGAAAAACGGCAAAATATTGCCTAATTCGATGATATTTTATTTAAATCACATAAAGGAAAAGGGGATGATAAACGTCAAAATATTGCTAAATTCGATGATGTTTAGTATGAAACAAAATGCAAGAAAACTTGCTTAAAATGCAATATTATGCAAAAATCTGAGATATGAAGGCCAAATCACATATCGTGATACTACATGAAATAGTATCGAAATATTGGTAAAAGTGAATATATTTACGTAATATCAAACTACATGAAAAACGTGAAGAGAGTCATTATTATTCCAAATTTGTGGATTTTATCTTCGAATCATAAAGCGAGGTTTCGCATTATTTAGATCCAAGAAAAGACATATGACAATGTAGTTTCCAATACAAATGATAAAAATCAATTTGTTTTTATTAGAATTAACTAAAATGTTCCTGATTTTCCATTTATATTACCGACGAAAGATGTACTCGTAAACCGCTCTAATCCGGCTGAAACGTCGATATATGCAATAAAAACCGAACTTCTCCCCTTTTCAATATCATACTCAGTATTTCAACGAGAAACAAATAGATGATTAAAGGTGAAGTATTTAAGTTTATTATCTAATCAATTACGTGTTTGCATCATTTTTATCGTATATGTTATGAATTAATACCAATAAACTGAAAATTCACAAAAAAGTGGAAAAACGGCAAAATATGGCCTAATTCGATGATATTTTGTTTAAATCACATAAAGGAAAAGGGGATGATAAACGTCAAAATAATATAAATTCGATGATGTTTAGTATGACACAAAATGCAAGAAAACTTGCTTAAAATGCAATATTATGCAAAAATATGAGATATGAAGGCCAAATCACATACCGTGATACTACATGAAATAGTATCGAAATATTGGTAAAAATGAATTTATTTACGTAATATCAAACTAATTTACGTAATATCAAAAAACGGGAAAACATTGCCTAATTCGATGATATTTTGTTTAAATCACATAAAGGAAAAGGGGATGATAAACGTAAAAATATTGCTAAATTCGATGATGTTTAGTATGAAACAAAATGCAAGAAAACTTGCTTAAAATGCAATATTATTAAAAAATCATAGATATGAAGGCCAAATCACATATCGTGTTGCTACGTGAAATAGTATCGAAATATTGGTAAAAATGAATATATTTACGTAATATCAAACTACATGAAAAACGTGAAGAGAGTCACTATTATTCCAAATTTGTGGATTTTAACTTCAAATCATAAAGCGAGGTTTCGTATTATTTAGATCCAAGAAAAGACATATGACAATGTTGTTTCCAATACAAATGATAAAAATCAATGTGTTTTCATTAGAATTAACTAAAATGTTCCTGATTTTCCGTTTATATTACCGATGGAAGATGTACACGTAAAACCGCTATATTCCGGCTGAAACGTCGATATATGCAATAAAAACCGAACTTCTCCCCTTTTCTATATCTAACTCAGTATTTCAACGAGAAACAAATAGATGATTAAAGGTGAAGTATTTAAGTTTATTATCTAATCAATTACGTGTTTGCATCATTTTTATCGTATATGTAATGAATTAATACCAATAAACTGAAAATTCACAAAAAAGTGGAAAAACTGCAAAATATTGCCTAATTCGATGATATTTTGTTTAAATCACATAAAGGAAAAGGGGATGATAAACGTCAAAATATTGTTAAATTCGATGATGTTTAGTATGACACAAAATGCAAGAAAACTTGCTTAAAATGCAATATTATGCAAAAATATGAGATATGAAGGCCAAATCACATACCGTGATACTACATGAAATAGTATCGAAATATTGGTAAAAATGAATTTATTTACGTAATATCAAACTAATTTACGTAATATCAAAAAACGGCAAAACATTGCCTAATTCGATGATATTTTGTTTAAATCACATAAAGGAAAAGGGGATGATAAACGTAAAAATATTGCTAAATTCGATGATGTTTAGTATGAAACAAAATGCAAGAAAACTTGCTTAAAATGCAATATTATGCAAAAATCATAGATATGAAGGCCAAATCATATATCGTGTTGCTACGTGAAATAGTATCGAAATATTGGTAAAAATGAATATATTTACGTAATATCAAACTACATGAAAAACGTGAAGAGAGTCACTATTATTCCAAATTTGTGGATTTTAACTTCAAATCATAAAGCGAGGTTTCGTATTATTTAGATCCAAGAAAAGACATATGACAATGTTGTTTCTAATACAAATGATAAAAATCAATGTGTTTTCATTAGAATTAACTAAAATGTTCCTGATTTTCCGTTTAAATTACCGATGGAAGATGTACACGTAAAACCGCTATATTCCGGCTGAAACGTCGATATATGCAATAAAAACCGAACTTCTCCCCTTTTCTATATCTAACTCAGTATTTCAACGAGAAACAAATAGATGATTAAAGGTGAAGTATTTAAGTTTATTATCTAGTCAATTACGTGTTTGCATCATTCTTATCGTATATTTAATGAATTAATACCAATAAACTGAAAATTCACAAAAACGAGGAAAAACGGCAAAATATTGCCTAATTCGATGATATTCTGTAAAAATCACATAAAGGAAAAGGGGATGATAAACGTCAAAATATTGCTATATTCGATGATGTTTAGTATGAAACAAAATGCAAGAAAACTTGCTTAAAATGCAATATTTTGCGAAAATCTGAGATATGAAGGCCAAATCACATATCGTAATACTACATGAAATGGTATCGAAATATTGGTAAAAATGAATATATTTACGTAATATCAAACTACATAAAAAACGTGAAAAACGTCAATGTTATTCCAAATTTGAGGATTTTAACTTCGAATCATAGAGCGAGGTTTCGTATTATTTAGATCCAAGAAAAGACATATGACAATGTTGTTTCCAATACAAATGATAAAAATCAATGTGTTTTCATTAGAATTAACTAAAATGTTCCTGATTTTCCGTTTATATTACCGACGGAAGATGTACACGTAAAACCGCTCTAATCCGGCTGAAACGTCGATATATGCAATAAAAACCGAACTTCTCCCCTTTTCAATATCTAACTCAGTATTTCAACGAGAAACAAATAGATGACTAAAGGTGAAGTATTTAACTTTATTATCTAATCAATTACGTGTTTGCATCATTTTTATCGTATATTTAATGAATTAATACCAATAAACTGAAAATTCACAAAAACGTTGAAAAACGGCAAAATATTGCCTAATTCGATGATATTTTATTTAAATCACATAAAGGAAAAGGGGATGATAAACGTCAAAATATTGCTAAATTCGATGATGTTTAGTATGAAACAAAATGCAAGAAAACTTGCTTAAAATGCAATATTATGCAAAAATCTGAGATATGAAGGCCAAATCACATATCGTGATACTACATGAAATAGTATCGAAATATTGGTAAAAGTGAATATATTTACGTAATATCAAACTACATGAAAAACGTGAATAGAGTCATTATTATTCCAAATTTGTGGATTTTATCTTCGAATCATAAAGCGAGGTTTCGCATTATTTAGATCCAAGAAAAGACATATGACAATGTTGTTTCCAATACAAATGATAAAAATCAATTTGTTTTTATTAGAATTAACTAAAATGTTCCTGATTTTCCATTTATATTACCGACGGAAGATGTACTCGTAAAACCGCTCTAATCCGGCTGAAACGTCGATATATGAAAAAAAATGAACTTCTCCCCTTTTCAATATCTTACTCAGTATTTCAACGAGAAACAAATAGATGATTAAAGGTGAAGTATTTAACTTTATTATCTAATCAATTACGTGTTTGCATCATTTTATCGTATATTTAATGAATTAATACCAATAAACTGAAAATTCACAAAAACGTGGAAAAACGGCAAAATATTGCCTAATTCGATGATATTTTGTTTAAATCACATAAAGGAAAAGGGGATGATAAACGTCAAAATATTGCTAAATTCGATGATGTTTAGTATGATACAAAATGCAAGAAAACTTTCTTAAAATGCAATATTATGCGAAAATCTGAGATATGAAGGCCAAATCACATTTCGTGATACTACATGAAATAGTATCGAAATATTGGTAAAATTTTTTATATTTACGTAATATCAAACTACGTGAAAAACGTGAGGAGAGTCACTATTATTCCAAATTTGTGGATTTTAACTTCGAATCATAAATCGAGGTTTCGTATTATTTAGATCCAAGAAAAGACATATGACAATGTTGTTTCCAATACAAATGATAAAAATCAATGTGTTTTCATTAGAATTAACTAAAATGTTCCTGATTTTCCGTTTAAATTACCGATGGAAGATGTACACGTAAAACCGCTCAATTCCGGCTGAAACGTCGATATATGCAATAAAAACCGAACTTCTCCCCTTTTCAATATCATACTCAGTATTTCAACGAGAAACAAATAGATGATTAAAGGTGAAGTATTTAAGTTTATTATCTAATCAATTACGTGTTTGCATCATTGTTATCGTATATGTAATGAATTAATACCAATAAACTGAAAATTCACAAAAAAGTGGAAAAACGGCAAAATATTGCCTAATTCGATGATATTTTGTTTAAATTACATAAAGGAAAAGGGGATGATAAACGTCAAAATATTATAAATTCGATGATGTTTAGTATGACACAAAATGCAAGAAAACTTGCTTAAAATGCAATATTATGCAAAAATATGAGATATGAAGGCCAAATCACATACCGTGATACTACATGAAATAGTATCGAAATATTGGTAAAAATGAATTTATTTACGTAATATCAAACTAATTTACGTAATATCAAAAAACGGGAAAACATTGCCTAATTCGATGATATTTTGTTTAAATCACATAAAGGAAAAGGGGATGATAAACGTAAAAATATTGCTAAATTCGATGATGTTTAGTATGAAACAAAATGCAAGAAGACTTGCTTAAAATGCAATATTATTCAAAAATCATAGATATGAAGGCCAAATCACATATCGTGTTGCTACGTGAAATAGTATCGAAATATTGGTAAAAATGAATATATTTACGTAATATCAAACTACATGAAAAACGTGAAGAGAGTCACTATTATTCCAAATTTGTGGATTTTAACTTCAAATCATAAAGCGAGGTTTCGTATTATTTAGATCCAAGAAAAGACATATGACAATGTTGTTTCCAATACAAATGATAAAAATCAATGTGTTTTCATTAGAATTAACTAAAATGTTCCTGATTTTCCGTTTATATTACCGATGGAAGATGTACACGTAAAACCGCTATATTCCGGCTGAAACGTCGATATATGCAATAAAAACCGAACTTCTCCCCTTTTCTATATCTAACTCAGTATTTCAACGAGAAACAAATAGATGATTAAAGGTGAAGTATTTAAGTTTATTATCTAATCAATTACGTGTTTGCATCATTCTTATCGTATATTTAATGAATTAATAACAATAAACTGAAAATTCACCAAAACGAGGAAAAACGGCAAAATATTGCCTAATTGGGTGATATTCTGTATAAATCACATAAAGGAAAAGGGGATGATAAACGTCAAAATATTGCTATATTCGATGATGTTTAGTATGAAACAAAATGCAAGAAAACTTACTTAAAATGCAATATTATGCGAAAATCTGAGATATGAAGGCCAAATCACATATCGTAATACTACATGAAATGGTATCGAAATATTGGTAAAAATGAATATATTTACGTAATATCAAACTACATAAAAAACGTGAAAAACGTCAATTTTATTCCAAATTTGAGGATTTTAACTTCGAATCATAGAGCGAGGTTTCGTATTATTTAGATAAAAGAAAAGACATATGACAATGTTGTTTCCAATACAAATGATAAAAATCAATGTGTTTTCATTAGAATTAACTACAATGTTCCTGATTTTCCGTTTATATTACCGATTGAAGATGTACACGTAAAACCGCTCTATTCCGGCTGAAACGTCGATATATGCAATAAAAACTGAACTTCTCCCCTTTTCAATATCTTACTCAGTATTTCAACGAGAAACAAATAGATGGTTAAAGGTGAAGTATTTAAGTTTATAATCTAATCAATTACGTGTTTGCATCATTTTTATCGTATATTTAATGAATTAATACCAATAAACTGAAAATTCACAAAAAAGTGGAAAAACGGCAAAATATTGCCTAATTCGATGATATTTTGTTTAAATCACATAAAGGAAAAGGGGATGATAAACGTCAAAATATTGTTAAATTGGATGATGTTTAGTATGACACAAAATGCAAGAAAACTTTCTTAAAATGCAATATTATGCGAAAATCTGAGATATGAAGGCCAAATCACATTTCGTGATACTACATGAAATAGTATCGAAATATTGGTAAAATTTTTTATATTTACGTAATATCAAACTACATGAAAAACGTGAGGAGAGTCACTATTATTCCAAATTTGTGGATTTTAACTTCGAATCATAAAGCGAGGTTTCGTATTATTTAGATCCAAGAAAAGACATATGACAATGTTGTTTCCAATACAAATGATAAAAATCAATGTGTTTTCATTAGAATTTACTAAAATGTTCCTGATTTTCCGTTTAAATTACCGATGGAAGATGTACACGTAAAACCGCTCAATTCCGGCTGAAACGTCGATATATGCAATAAAAACCGAACTTCTCCCCTTTTCAATATCATACTCAGTATTTCAACGAGAAACAAATAGATGATTAAAGGTGAAGTATTTAAGTTTATTATCTAATCAATTACGTGTTTGCATCATTTTTATCGTATATGTAATGAATTAATACCAATAAACTGAAAATTCACAAAAAAGTGGAAAAACGGCAAAATATTGCCTAATTCGATGATATTTTGTTTAAATCACATAAAGGAAAAGGGGATGATAAACGTCAAAATATTGTTAAATTCGATGATGTTTAGTATGACACAAAATGCAAGAAAACTTGCTTAAAATGCAATATTATGCAAAAATATGAGATATGAAGGCCAAATCACATACCGTGATACTACATGAAATAGTATCGAAATATTGGTAAAAATGAATTTATTTACGTAATATCAAACTAATTTACGTAATATCAAAAAACGGGAAAACATTGCCTAATTCGATGATATTTTGTTTAAATCACATAAAGGAAAAGGGGATGATAAACGTAAAAATATTGCTAAATTCGATGATGTTTAGTATGAAACAAAATGCAAGAAAACTTGCTTAAAATGCAATATTATGCAAAAATCATAGATATGAAGGCCAAATCATATATCGTGTTGCTACGTGAAATAGTATCGAAATATTGGTAAAAATGAATATATTTACGTAATATCAAACTACATGAAAAACGTGAAGAGAGTCACTATTATTCCAAATTTGTGGATTTTAACTTCAAATCATAAAGCGAGGTTTCGTATTATTTAGATCCAAGAAAAGACATATGACAATGTTGTTTCCAATACAAATGATAAAAATCAATGTGTTTTCATTAGAATTAACTAAAATGTTCCTGATTTTCCGTTTAAATTACCGATGGAAGATGTACACGTAAAACCGCTATATTCCGGCTGAAACGTCGATATATGCAATAAAAACCGAACTTCTCCCCTTTTCTATATCTAACTCAGTATTTCAACGAGAAACAAATAGATGATTAAAGGTGAAGTATTTAAGTTTATTATCTAGTCAATTACGTGTTTGCATCATTCTTATCGTATATTTAATGAATTAATACCAATAAACTGAAAATTCACCAAAACGAGGAAAAACGGCAAAATATTGCCTAATTGGGTGATATTCTGTATAAATCACATAAAGGAAAAGGGGATGATAAACGTCAAAATATTGCTATATTCGATGATGTTTAGTATGAAACAAAATGCAAGAAAACTTGCTTAAAATGCAATATTATGCGAAAATCTGATATATGAAGGCCATATCACATATCGTAATACTACATGAAATGGTATCGAAATATTGGTAAAAATGAATATATTTACGTAATATCAAACTACATAAAAAACGTGAAAAACGTCAATGTTATTCCAAATTTGAGGATTTTAACTTCGAATCATAGAGCGAGGTTTCGTATTATTTAGATCCAAGAAAAGACATATGACAATGTTGTTTCCAATACAAATGATAAAAATCAATGTGTTTTCATTAGAATTAACTAAAATGTTCCTGATTTTCCGTTTATATTACCGATGGAAGATGTACACGTAAAACCGCTCTATTCCGGCTGAAACGTCGATATATGCAATAAAAACTGAACTTCTCCCCTTTTCAATATCTTACTCAGTATTTCAACGAGAAACAAATAGATGGTTAAAGGTGAAGTATTTAAGTTTATAATCTAATCAATTACGTGTTTGCATCATTTTTATCGTATATTTAATGAATTAATACCAATAAACTGAAAATTCACAAAAAAGTGGAAAAACTGCAAAATATTGCCTAATTCGATGATATTTTGTTTAAATCACATAAAGGAAAAGGGGATGATAAACGTCAAAATATTGTTAAATTCGGTGATGTTTAGTATGACACAAAATGCAAGAAAACTTGCTTAAAATGCAATATTATGCAAAAATATGAGATATGAAGGCCAAATCACATACCGTGATACTACATGAAATAGAATCGAAATATTGGTAAAAATGAATTTATTTACGTAATATCAAACTAATTTACGTAATATCAAAAAACGGCAAAACATTGCCTAATTCGATGATATTTTGTTTAAATCACATAAAGGAAAAGGGGATGATAAACGTAAAAATATTGCTAAATTCGATGATGTTTAGTATGAAACAAAATGCAAGAAAACTTGCTTAAAATGCAATATTATGCAAAAATCATAGATATGAAGGCCAAATCACATATCGTGTTGCTACGTGAAATAGTATCGAAATATTGGTAAAAATGAATATATTTACGTAATATCAAACTACATGAAAAACGTGAAGAGAGTCACTATTATTCCAAATTTGTGGATTTTAACTTCAAATCATAAAGCGAGGTTTCGTATTATTTAGATCCAAGAAAAGACATATGACAATGTGGTTTCCAATACAAATGATAAAAATCAATGTGTTTTCATTAGAATTAACTAAAATGTTCCTGATTTTCCGTTTATATTACCGATGGAAGATGTACACGTAAAACCGCTATATTCCGGCTGAAACGTCGATATATGCAATAAAAACCGAACTTCTCCCCTTTTCTATATCTAACTCAGTATTTCAACGAGAAACAAATAGATGATTAAAGGTGAAGTATTTAAGTTTATTATCTAATCAATTACGTGTTTGCATCATTCTTATCGTATATTTAATGAATTAATACCAATAAACTGAAAATTCACCAAAACGAGGAAAAACGGCAAAATATTGCCTAATTGGATGATATTCTGTATAAATCACATAAAGGAAACGGGGATGATAAACGTCAAAATATTGCTAAATTCGATGATGTTTAGTATGATACAAAATGCAAGAAAACTTTCTTAAAATGCAATATTATGCGAAAATCTGAGATATGAAGGCCAAATCACATTTCGTGATACTACATGAAATAGTATCGAAATATTGGTAAAATTTTTTATATTTACGTAATATCAAACTACATGAAAAACGTGAGGAGAGTCACTATTATTCCAAATTTGTGGATTTTAACTTCGAATCATAAAGCGAGGTTTCGTATTATTTAGATCCAAGAAAAGACATATGACAATGTTGTTTCCAATACAAATGATAAAAATCAATGTGTTTTCATTAGAATTTACTAAAATGTTCCTGATTTTCCGTTTAAATTACCGATGGAAGATGTACACGTAAAACCGCTCAATTCCGGCGGAAACGTCGATATTTGCAATAAAAACCGAACTTCTCCCCTTTTCAATATCATACTCAGTATTTCAACGAGAAACAAATAGATGATTAAAGGTGAAGTATTTAAGTTTATTATCTAATCAATTACGTGTTTGCATCATTTTTATCGTATATGTAATGAATTAATACCAATAAACTGAAAATTCACAAAAAAGTGGAAAAACGGCAAAATATTGCCTAATTCGATGATATTTTGTTTAAATCACATAAAGGAAAAGGGGATGATAAACGTCAAAATATTGTTAAATTCGATGATGTTTAGTATGACACAAAATGCAAGAAAACTTGCTTAAAATGCAATATTATGCAAAAATATGAGATATGAAGGCCAAATCACATACCGTGATACTACATGAAATAGTATCGAAATATTGGTAAAAATGAATTTATTTACGTAATATCAAACTAATTTACGTAATATCAAAAAACGGCAAAACATTGCCTAATTCGATGATATTTTGTTTAAATCACATAAAGGAAAAGGGGATGATAAACGTAAAAATATTGCTAAATTCGATGATGTTTAGTATGAAACAAAATGCAAGAAAACTTGCTTAAAATGCAATATTATGCAAAAATCATAGATATGAAGGCCAAATCATATATCGTGTTGCTACGTGAAATAGTATCGAAATATTGGTAAAAATGAATATATTTACGTAATATCAAACTACATGAAAAACGTGAAGAGAGTCACTATTATTCCAAATTTGTGGATTTTAACTTCAAATCATAAAGCGAGGTTTCGTATTATTTAGATCCAAGAAAAGACATATGACAATGTTGTTTCCAATACAAATGATAAAAATCAATGTGTTTTCATTAGAATTAACTAAAATGTTCCTGATTTTCCGTTTAAATTACCGATGGAAGATGTACACGTAAAACCGCTATATTCCGGCTGAAACGTCGATATATGCAATAAAAACCGAACTTCTCCCCTTTTCTATATCTAACTCAGTATTTCAACGAGAAACAAATAGATGATTAAAGGTGAAGTATTTAAGTTTATTATCTAGTCAATTACGTGTTTGCATCATTCTTATCGTATATTTAATGAATTAATACCAATAAACTGAAAATTCACAAAAACGAGGAAAAACGGCAAAATATTGCCTAATTCGATGATATTTTGTTTAAATCACATAAAGGAAAAGGGGATGATAAACGTCAAAATATTATTAAATTCGATGATGTTTAGTATGACACAAAATGCAGAGAAAACTTGCTTAAAATGCAATATTATGCAAAAATATGAGATATGAAGGCCAAATCACATACCGTGATACTGCATGAAATAGTATCGAAATATTGGTAAAAATGAATTTATTTACGTAATATCAAACTAATTTACGTAATATCAAAAAACGGGAAAACATTGCCTAATTCGATGATATTTTGTTTAAATCACATAAAGGAAAAGGGGATGATAAACGTAAAAATATTGCTAAATTCGATGATGTTTAGTATGAAACAAAATGCAAGAAAACTTGCTTAAAATGCAATATTATTCAAAAATCATAGATATGAAGGCCAAATCACATATCGTGTTGCTACGTGAAATAGTATCGAAATATTGGTAAAAATGAATATATTTACGTAATATCAAACTACATGAAAAACGTGAAGAGAGTCACTATTATTCCAAATTTGTGGATTTTAACTTCAAATCATAAAGCGAGGTTTCGTATTATTTAGATCCAAGAAAAGACATATGACAATGTTGTTTCCAATACAAATGATAAAAATCAATGTGTTTTCATTAGAATTAACTAAAATGTTCCTGATTTTCCGTTTATATTACCGATGGAAGATGTACACGTAAAACCGCTATATTCCGGCTGAAACGTCGATATATGCAATAAAAACCGAACTTCTCCCCTTTTCTATATCTAACTCAGTATTTCAACGAGAAACAAATAGATGATTAAAGCTGAAGTATTTAAGTTTATTATCTAATCAATTACGTGTTTGCATCATTCTTATCGTATATTTAATGAATTAATACCAATAAACTGAAAATTCACCAAAACGAGGAAAAACGGCAAAATATTGCCTAATTGGGTGATATTCTGTATAAATCACATAAAGGAAAAGGGGATGATAAACGTCAAAATATTGCTATATTCGATGATGTTTAGTATGAAACAAAATGCAAGAAAACTTGCTTAAAATGCAATATTATGCGAAAATCTGAGATATGAAGGCCAAATCACATATCGTAATACTACATGAAATGGTATCGAAATATTGGTAAAAATGAATATATTTACGTAATATCAAACTACATAAAAAACGTGAAAAACGTCAATGTTATTCCAAATTTGAGGATTTTAACTTCGAATCATAGAGCGAGGTTTCGTATTATTTAGATCCAAGAAAAGACATATGACAATGTTGTTTCCAATACAAATGATAAAAATCAATGTGTTTTCATTAGAATTAACTAAAATGTTCCTGATTTTCCGTTTATATTACCGATGGAAGATGTACACGTAAAACCGCTCTATTCCGGCTGAAACGTCGATATATGGAATAAAAACTGAACTTCTCCCCTTTTCAATATCTTACTCAGTATTTCAACGAGAAACAAATAGATGGTTAAAGGTGAAGTATTTAAGTTTATAATCTAATCAATTACGTGTTTGCATCATTTTTATCGTATATTTAATGAATTAATACCAATAAACTGAAAATTCACAAAAAAGTGGAAAAACGGCAAAATATTGCCTAATTCGATGATATTTTGTTTAAATCACATAAAGGAAAAGGGGATGATAAACGTCAAAATATTGTTAAATTCGGTGATGTTTAGTATGACACAAAATGCAAGAAAACTTGCTTAAAATGCAATATTATGCAAAAATATGAGATATGAAGGCCAAATCACATACCGTGATACTACATGAAATAGAATCGAAATATTGGTAAAAATGAATTTATTTACGTAATATCAAACTAATTTACGTAATATCAAAAAACGGCAAAACATTGCCTAATTCGATGATATTTTGTTTAAATCACATAAAGGAAAAGGGGATGATAAACGTAAAAATATTGCTAAATTCGATGATGTTTAGTATGAAACAAAATGCAAGAAAACTTGCTTAAAATGCAATATTATGCAAAAATCATAGATATGAAGGCCAAATCACATATCGTGTTGCTACGTGAAATAGTATCGAAATATTGGTAAAAATGAATATATTTATGTAATATCAAACTACATGAAAAACGTGAAGAGAGTCACTATTATTCCAAATTTGTGGATTTTAACTTCGAATCATAGAGCGAGGTTTCGTATTATTTAGATCCACGAAAAGACATATGACAATGTTGTTTCCAATACAAATGAGAAAAATCAATGTGTTTTCATTAGAATTAACTAAAATGTTCCTGATTTTCCGTTTATATTACCGATGGAAGATGTACACGTAAAACCGCTATATTCCGGCTGAAACGTCGATATATGCAATAAAAACCGAACTTCTCCCCTTTTCTATATCCAACTCAGTATTTCAACGAGAAACAAATAGATGATTAAAGGTGAAGTATTTAAGTTTATTATCTAATCAATTACGTGTTTGCATCATTTTTATCGTATATGTAATGAATTAATACCAATAAACTGAAAATTCACAAAAAAGTGGAAAAACGGCAAAATATTGCCTAATTCGATGATATTTTGTTTAAATCACATAAAGGAAAAGGGGATGATAAACGTCAAAATATTGTTAAATTCGATGATGTTTAGTATGACACAAAATGCAAGAAAACTTGCTTAAAATGCAATATTATGCAAAAATATGAGATATGAAGGCCAAATCACATACCGTGATACTACATGAAATAGTATCGAAATATTGGTAAAAATGAATTTATTTACGTAATATCAAACTAATTTACGTAATATCAAAAAACGGCAAAACATTGCCTAATTCGATGATATTTTGTCTAAATCACATAAAGGAAAAGGGGATGATAAACGTCAAAATATTGCTAAATTCGATGATGTTTAGTATGAAACAAAATGCAAGAAATCTTGCTTAAAATGCAATATTATGCAAAAATCTGAGATATGAAGGCCAAATCACATATCGTGATACTACATGAAATAGTATCGAAATATTGGTAAAAATGAATATATTTACGAAATATCAAACTACATGAAAAACGTGAGGAGAGTCACTATTATTCCAAATTTTAGGATTTTAACTTCGAATCATAGAGCGAGGTTTCGTATTATTTAGATCCACGAAAAGACATATGACAATGTTGTTTCCAATACAAATGAGAAAAATCAATGTGTTTTCATTAGAATTAACTAAAATGTTCCTGATTTTCCGTTTATATTACCGATGGAAGATGTACACGTAAAACCGCTCTATTCCGGCTGAAACGTCTATATATGCAATAAAAACCGAACTTCTCCCCTTTTCAATATCTTACTCAGTATTTCAACGAGAAACAAATAGATGATTAAAGGTAGAAGTATTTAAGTTTATTATCTAATCAATTACGTGTTTGCATCATTTTTATCGTATATTTAATGAATTAATACCAATAAACTGAAAATTCACAAAAAACATGGAAAAACGGCAAAACATTGCCTAATTCGATGATATTTTGTTTAAATCACATAAAGGAAAAGGGGATGATAAACGTAAAAATATTGCTAAATTCGATGATGTTTAGTATGAAACAAAATGCAAGAAAACTTGCTTAAAATGCAAAATTATGCAAAAATCATAGATATGAAGGCCAAATCACATATCGTGTTGCTACGAGAAATAGTATCGAAATATTGGTAAAAATGAATATATTTACGTAATATCAAACTACATGAAAAACGTGAAGAGAGTCACTATTATTCCAAATTTGTGGATTTTAACTTCAAATCATAAAGCGAGGTTTCGTATTATTTAGATCCAAGAAAAGACATATGACAGTGTTGTTTCCAATACAAATGATAAAAATCAATGTGTTTTCATTAGAATTAACTAAAATGTTCCTGATTTTCCGTTTATATTACCGATGGAAGATGTACACGTAAAACCGCTATATTCCGGCTGAAACGTCGATATATGCAATAAAAACCGAACTTCTCCCCTTTTCTATATCTAACTCAGTATTTCAACGAGAAACAAATAGATGATTAAAGGTGAAGTATTTAAGTTTATTATCTAATCAATTACGTGTTTGCATCATTCTTATCGTATATTTAATGAATTAATACCAATAAACTGAAAATTCACCAAAACGAGGAAAAACGGCAAAATATTGCCAAAATGGATGATATTCTTTATAAATCACATAAAGGAAAAGGGGATGATAAACGTCAAAATATTGCTAAATTCGATGATGTTTAGTATGATACAAAATGCAAGAAAACTTTCTTAAAATGCAATATTATGCGAAAATCTGAGATATGAAGGCCAAATCACATTTCGTGATACTACATGAAATAGTATCGAAATATTGGTAAAATTTTAAATATTTACGTAATATCAAACTACATGAAAAACGTGAGGAGAGTCACTATTTTTCCAAATTTGTGGATTTTAACTTCAAATCATAAAGCGAGGTTTCGTATTATTTAGATCCAAGAAAAGACATATGACAATGTTGTTTCCAATACAAATGATAAAAATCAATGTGTTTTCATTAGAATTAACTAAAATGTTCCTGATTTTCCGTTTATATTACCGATGGAAGATGTACACGTAAAACCGCTATATTCCGGCTGAAACGTCGATATATGCAATAAAAACCGAACTTCTCCCCTTTTCTATATCTAACTCAGTATTTCAACGAGAAACAAATAGATGATTAAAGGTGAAGTATTTAAGTTTATTATCTAATCAATTACGTGTTTGCATCATTCTTATCGTATATTTAATGAATTAATACCAATAAACTGAAAATTCACAAAAACGAGGAAAAACGGCAAAATATTGCCTAATTCGATGATATTCTGTATAAATCACATAAAGGAAAAGGGGATGATAAACGTCAAAATATTGCTAAATTCGATGATGTTTAGTATGAAACAAAATGCAAGAAAACTTGCTTAAAATGCAATATTATGCGAAAATCTGAGATATGAAGGCCAAATCACATATCGTAATACTACATGAAATGGTATCGAAATATTGGTAAAAATGAATATATTTACGTAATATCAAACTACATAAAAAACGTGAAAAACGTCAATGTTATTCCAAATTTTAGGATTTTAACTTCGAATCATAGAGCGAGGTTTCGTATTATTTAGATCCACGAAAAGACATATGACAATGTTGTTTCCAATACAAATTATAAAAATCAATGTGTTTTCATTAGAATTAACCAAAATGTTCCTGATTTTCCGTTTATATTACCGATGGAAGATGTACACGTAAAACCGCTCTATTCCGGCTGAAACGTCGATATATGCAATAAAAACCGAACTTCTCCCCTTTTCAATATCTTACTCAGTATTTCAACGAGAAACAAATAGATGGTTAAAGGTGAAGTATTTAAGTTTATAATCTAATCAATTACGTGTTTGCATCATTTTTATCGTATATTTAATGAATTAATACCAATAAACTGAAAATTCACAAAAACGTGGAAAAACGGCAAATAATTGCCTAATTCGATGATATTTTGTTTAAATCACATAAAGGAAAAGGGGATAAAAGTCAAAATATTGTTAAATTCGATGATGTTTAGTATGACACAAAATGCAAGAAAACTTGCTTAAAATGCAATATTAAGCAAAAATATGAGATATGAAGGCCAAATCACATTTCGTGATACTACATGAAATAGTATCGAAATATTGGTAAAATTTTAAATATTTACGTAATATCAAACTACATGAAAAACGTGAGGAGAGTCACTATTTTTCCAAATTTGTGGATTTTAACTTCAAATCATAAAGCGAGGTTTCGTATTATTTAGATCCAAGAAAAGACATATGACAGTGTTGTTTCCAATACAAATGATAAAAATCAATGTGTTTTCATTAGAATTAACTAAAATGTTCCTGATTTTCCGTTTATATTACCGATGGAAGATGTACACGTAAAACCGCTATATTCCGGCTGAAACGTCGATATATGCAATAAAAACCGAACTTCTCCCCTTTTCTATATCTAACTCAGTATTTCAACGAGAAACAAATAGATGATTAAAGGTGAAGTATTTAAGTTTATTATCTAATCAATTACGTGTTTGCATCATTCTTATCGTATATTTAATGAATTAATACCAATAAACTGAAAATTCACCAAAACGAGGAAAAACGGCAAAATATTGCCAAAATGGATGATATTCTTTATAAATCACATAAAGGAAAAGGGGATGATAAACGTCAAAATATTGCTAAATTCGATGATGTTTAGTATGATACAAAATGCAAGAAAACTTTCTTAAAATGCAATATTATGCGAAAATCTGAGATATGAAGGCCAAATCACATTTCGTGATACTACATGAAATAGTATCGAAATATTGGTAAAATTTTAAATATTTACGTAATATCAAACTACATGAAAAACGTGAGGAGAGTCACTATTTTTCCAAATTTGTGGATTTTAACTTCAAATCATAAAGCGAGGTTTCGTATTATTTAGATCCAAGAAAAGACATATGACAATGTTGTTTCCAATACAAATGATAAAAATCAATGTGTTTTCATTAGAATTAACTAAAATGTTCCTGATTTTCCGTTTATATTACCGATGGAAGATGTACACGTAAAACCGCTATATTCCGGCTGAAACGTCGATATATGCAATAAAAACCGAACTTCTCCCCTTTTCTATATCTAACTCAGTATTTCAACGAGAAACAAATAGATGATTAAAGGTGAAGTATTTAAGTTTATTATCTAATCAATTACGTGTTTGCATCATTCTTATCGTATATTTAATGAATTAATACCAATAAACTGAAAATTCACAAAAACGAGGAAAAACGGCAAAATATTGCCTAATTCGATGATATTCTGTATAAATCACATAAAGGAAAAGGGGATGATAAACGTCAAAATATTGCTAAATTCGATGATGTTTAGTATGAAACAAAATGCAAGAAAACTTGCTTAAAATGCAATATTATGCGAAAATCTGAGATATGAAGGCCAAATCACATATCGTAATACTACATGAAATGGTATCGAAATATTGGTAAAAATGAATATATTTACGTAATATCAAACTACATGAGAAACGTGAGGAGAGTCACTATTATTCCAAATTTGTGGATTTTAACTTCGAATCATAAAGCGAGGTTTCGTATTATTTAGATCCAAGAAAAGACATATGACAATGTTGTTTCCAATACAAATTATAAAAATCAATGTGTTTTCATTAGAATTAACCAAAATGTTCCTGATTTTCCGTTTATATTACCGATGGAAGATGTACACGTAAAACCGCTCTATTCCGGCTGAAACGTCGATATATGCAATAAAAACCGAACTTCTCCCCTTTTCAATATCTTACTCAGTATTTCAACGAGAAACAAATAGATGGTTAAAGGTGAAGTATTTAAGTTTATAATCTAATCAATTACGTGTTTGCATCATTTTTATCGTATATTTAATGAATTAATACCAATAAACTGAAAATTCACAAAAACGTGGAAAAACGGCAAATAATTGCCTAATTCGATGATATTTTGTTTAAATCACATAAAGGAAAAGGGGATAAAAGTCAAAATATTGTTAAATTCGATGATGTTTAGTATGACACAAAATGCAAGAAAACTTGCTTAAAATGCAATATTAAGCAAAAATATGAGATATGAAGGCCAAATCACATACCGTGATACTACATGAAATAGTATCGAAATATTGGTAAAAATGAATTTATTTACGTAATAACAAACTAATTTACGTAATATCAAAAAACGGCAAAACATTGCCTAATTCGATGATATTTTGTTTAAATCACATAAAGGAAAAGGGGATGATAAACGTAAATATATTGCTAAATTCGATGATGTTTAGTATGAAACAAAATGCAAGAAAACTTGCTTAAAATGCAATATTATGCAAAAATCATAGATATGAAGGCCAAATCACATATCGTGTTGCTACGTGAAATAGTATCGAAATATTGGTAAAAATGAATATATTTACGTAATATCAAACTACATGAGAAACGTGAGGAGAGTCACTATTATTCCAAATTTGTGGATTTTAACTTCGAATCATAAAGCGAGGTTTCGTATTATTTAGATCCAAGAAAAGACATATGACAATGTTGTTTCCAATACAAATGATAAAAATCAATGTGTTTTCATTAGAATTTACTAAAATGTTCCTGATTTTCGGTTTAAATTACCGATGGAAGATGTACACGTAAAATCGCTCAATTCCGGCTGAAACGTCGATATATGCAATAAAAACCGAACTTCTCCCCTTTTCAATATCATACTCAGTATTTCAACGAGAAACAAATAGATGATTAAAGGTGAAGTATTTAAGTTTATTATCTAATCAATTACGTGTTTGCATCATTTTTATCGTATATGTAATGAATTAATACCAATAAACTGAAAATTCACAAAAAAGTGGAAAAACGGCAAAATATTGCCTAATTCGATGATATTTTGTTTAAATCACATAAAGGAAAAGGGGATGATAAACGTCAAAATATTGTTAAATTCGATGATGTTTAGTATGACACAAAATGCAAGAAAACTTGCTTAAAATGCAATATTATGCAAAAATATGAGATATGAAGGCCAAATCACATACCGTGATACTACATGAAATAGTATCGAAATATTGGTAAAAATGAATTTATTTACGTAATATCAAACTAATTTACGTAATATCAAAAAACGGCAAAACATTGCCTAATTCGATGATATTTTGTTTAAATCACATAAAGGAAAAGGGGATGATAAACGTCAAAATATTGCTAAATTCGATGATGTTTAGTATGTAACAAAATGCAAGAAATCTTGCTTAAAATGCAATATTATGCAAAAATCTGAGATATGAAGGCCAAATCACATATCGTGATACTACATGAAATAGTATCGAAATATTGGTAAAAATGAATATATTTACGAAATATCAAACTACATGAAAAACGTGAGGAGAGTCACTATTATTCCAAATTTTAGGATTTTAACTTCGAATCATAGAGCGAGGTTTCGTATTATTTAGATCCACGAAAAGACATATGACAATGTTGTTTCCAATATAAATGAGAAAAATCAATGTGTTTTCATTAGAATTAACTAAAATGTTCCTGATTTTCCGTTTATATTACCGATGGAAGATGTACACGTAAAACCGCTCTATTCCGGCTGAAACGTCTATATATGCAATAAAAACCGAACTTCTCCCCTTTTCAATATCTTACTCAGTATTTCAACGAGAAACAAATAGATGATTAAAGGTGAAGTATTTAAGTTTATTATCTAATCAATTACGTGTTTGCATCATTCTTATCGTATATTTAATGAATTAATACCAATAAACTGAAAATTCACAAAAACGAGGAAAAACGGCAAAATATTGCCTAATTCGATGATATTCTGTATAAATCACATAAAGGAAAAGGGGATGATAAACGTCAAAATATTGCTAAATTCGATGATGTTTAGTATGAAACAAAATGCAAGAAAACTTGCTTAAAATGCAATATTATGCGAAAATCTGAGATATGAAGGCCAAATCACATATCGTAATACTACATGAAATGGTATCGAAATATTGGTAAAAATGAATATATTTACTTAATATCAAACTACATAAAAAACGTGAAAAACGTCAATGTTATTCCAAATTTTAGGATTTTAACTTCGAATCATAGAGCGAGGTTTCGTATTATTTAGATCCACGAAAAGACATATGACAATGTTGTTTCCAATACAAATGATAAAAATCAATGTGTTTTCATTAGAATTAACCAAAATGTTCCTGATTTTCCGTTTATATTACCGATGGAAGATGTACACGTAAAACCGCTCTATTCCGGCTGAAACGTCGATATATGCAATAAAAACCGAACTTCTCCCCTTTTCAATATCTTACTCAGTATTTCAACGAGAAACAAATAGATGGTTAAAGGTGAAGTATTTAAGTTTATAATCTAATCAATTACGTGTTTGCATCATTTTTATCGTATATTTAATGAATTAATACCAATAAAATGAAAATTCACAAAAACGTGGAAAAACGGCAAATAATTGCCTAATTCGATGATATTTTGTTTAAATCACATAAAGGAAAAGGGGATGATAAAAGTCAAAATATTGTTAAATTCGATGATGTTTAGTATGACACAAAATGCAAGAAAACTTGCTTAAAATGCAATATTAAGCAAAAATATGAGATATGAAGGCCAAATCACATACCGTGATACTACATGAAATAGTATCGAAATATTGGTAAAAATGAATTTATTTACGTAATAACAAACTAATTTACGTAATATCAAAAAACGGCAAAACATTGCCTAATTCGATGATATTTTGTTTAAATCACATAAAGGAAAAGGGGATGATAAACGTAAATATATTGCTAAATTCGATGATGTTTAGTATGAAACAAAATGCAAGAAAACTTGCTTAAAATGCAATATTATGCAAAAATCATAGATATGAAGGCCAAATCACATATCGTGTTGCTACGTGAAATAGTATCGAAATATTGGCAAAAATGAATATATTTACGTAATATCAAACTACATGAAAAACGTGAGGAGAGTCACTATTATTCCAAATTTGTGGATTTTAACTTCGAATCATAAAGCGAGGTTTCGTATTATTTAGATCCAAGAAAAGACATATGACAATGTTGTTTCCAATACAAATGATAAAAATCAATGTGTTTTCATTAGAATTAACTAAAATATTCCTGATTTTCCGTTTATATTACCGATGGAAGATGTACACGTAAAACCGCTCAATTCCGGCTGAAACGTCGATATATGTAATAAAAACCGAACTTCTCCCCTTTTCAATATCTTACTCAGTATTTCAACGAGAAACAAATAGATGATTAAAGGTGAAGTATTTAAGTTTATTATCTAATCAATTACGCGTTTGCATCATTTTTATCGTATATTTAATGAATTAATACCAATAAACTGAAAATTCACAAAAACGAGGAAAAACGGCAAAATATTGCCTAATTCGATGATATTCTGTTTAAATCACATAAAGGAAATGGGATGATAAACGTCAATATATTGCTAAATTCGATGATGTTTAGTATGAAACAAAATGCAAGAAAACTTGCTTAAAATGCAATATTTTGCAAAAATCTGAGATATGAAGGCCAAATCACATATCGTGATACTACATGAAATAGTATGGAAATATTGGTAAAAATGAATATATTTACGTAATATCAAAGAACATAAAAAAACATGAAAAACGTCAATATTATTCCAAATTTGAGGATTTTAACTTCGAATCATAGAGCGAGGTTTCGTATTATTTAGATCCAAGAAAAGACATATGACAATGTTGTTTCCAATACAAATGATAAAAATCAATGTGTTTTCATTAGAATTAACTAAAATGTTCCTGATTTTCCGTTTATATTACCGATGGAAGATGTACACGTAAAACCGCTATATTCAGGCTGAAACGTCGATATATGCAATAAAAACCGAACTTCTCCCCTTTTTAATATCTAACTCAGTATTTCAACGAGAAACAAATAGATGATTAAAGGTGAAGTATTTAAGTTTATTATCTAATCAATTACGTGTTTGCATCATTCTTATCGTATATTTAATGAATTAATACCAATAAACTGAAAATTCACAAAAACGTGGAAAAACGGCAAAATATTGCCTAATTCGATGATATTTTGTTTAAATCACATAAAGGGAAAGGGGATGATAAACGTCAAAATATTGCTAAATTCGATGATGTTTAGTATGACTCAAAATGCAAGAAAACTTGCTTAAAATGCAATATTATGCGAAAATCTGAGATATGAAGGCCAAATCACATATCGTGATACTACATGAAATGGTATCGAAATATTGGTAAAAATGAATATATTTACGAAATATCAAACTACATGAAAAACGTGAGGAGAGTCACTATTATTCCAAATTTGTGGATTTTAACTTCGAATCATAAAGCGAGGTTTCGTATTATTTAGATCCAAGAAAAGACATATGACAATGTTGTTTCCAATACAAATGATAAAAATCAATGTGTTTTCATTAGAATTAACTAAAATGTTCCTGATTTTCCGTTTATATTACCGATGGAAGATGTACACGTAAAACCGCTCAATTCCGGCTGAAACGTCGATATATGCAATAAAAACCGAACTTCTCCCCTTTTCTATATCTAACTCAGTATTTCAACGAGAAACAAATAGATGATTAAAGGTGAAGTATTTAAGTTTATTATCTAATCAATTACGTGTTTGCATCATTCTTATCGTATATTTAATGAATTAATACCAATAAACTGAAAATTCACAAAAACGAGGAAAAACGGCAAAATATTGCCTAATTCGATGATATTCTGTATAAATCACATAAAGGAAAAGGGGATGATAAACGTCAAAATATTGCTAAATTCGATGATGTTTAGTATGAAACAAAATGCAAGAAAACTTGCTTAAAATGCAATATTATGCGAAAATCTGAGATATGAAGGCCAAATCACATATCGTAATACTACATGAAATGGTATCGAAATATTGGTAAAAATGAATATATTTACTTAATATCAAACTACATAAAAAACGTGAAAAACGTCAATGTTATTCCAAATTTTAGGATTTTAACTTCGAATCATAGAACGAGGTTTCGTATTATTTAGATCCACGAAAAGACATATGACAATGTTGTTTCCAATACAAATGATAAAAATCAATGTGTTTTCATTAGAATTAACCAAAATGTTCCTGATTTTCCGTTTATATTACCGATGGAAGATGTACACGTAAAACCGCTCTATTCCGGCTGAAACGTCGATATATGCAATAAAAACCGAGCTTCTCCCCTTTTCAATATCTTACTCAGTATTTCAACGAGAAACAAATAGATGGTTAAAGGTGAAGTATTTAAGTTTATAATCTAATCAATTACGTGTTTGCATCATTTTTATCGTATATTTAATGAATTAATACCAATAAAATGAAAATTCACAAAAACGTGGAAAAACGGCAAATAATTGCCTAATTCGATGATATTTTGTTTAAATCACATAAAGGAAAAGGGGATGATAAAAGTCAAAATATTGTTAAATTCGATGATGTTTAGTATGACACAAAATGCAAGAAAACTTGCTTAAAATGCAATATTAAGCAAAAATATGAGATATGAAGGCCAAATCACATACCGTGATACTACATGAAATAGTATCGAAATATTGGTAAAAATGAATTTATTTACGTAATAACAAACTAATTTACGTAATATCAAAAAACGGCAAAACATTGCCTAATTCGATGATATTTTGTTTAAATCACATAAAGGAAAAGGGGATGATAAACGTAAATATATTGCTAAATTCGATGATGTTTAGTATGAAACAAAATGCAAGAAAACTTGCTTAAAATGCAATATTATGCAAAAATCATAGATATGAAGGCCAAATCACATATCGTGTTGCTACGTGAAATAGTATCGAAATATTGGCAAAAATGAATATATTTACGTAATATCAAACTACATGAAAAACGTGAGGAGAGTCACTATTATTCCAAATTTGTGGATTTTAACTTCGAATCATAAAGCGAGGTTTCGTATTATTTAGATCCAAGAAAAGACATATGACAATGTTGTTTCCAATACAAATGATAAAAATCAATGTGTTTTCATTAGAATTAACCAAAATGTTCCTGATTTTCCGTTTATATTACCGATGGAAGATGTACACGTAAAACCGCTCTATTCCGGCTGAAACGTCGATATATGCAATAAAAACCGAGCTTCTCCCCTTTTCAATATCTTACTCAGTATTTCAACGAGAAACAAATAGATGGTTAAAGGTGAAGTATTTAAGTTTATAATCTAATCAATTACGTGTTTGCATCATTTTTATCGTATATTTAATGAATTAATACCAATAAAATGAAAATTCACAAAAACGTGGAAAAACGGCAAATAATTGCCTAATTCGATGATATTTTGTTTAAATCACATAAAGGAAAAGGGGATGATAAAAGTCAAAATATTGTTAAATTCGATGATGTTTAGTATGACACAAAATGCAAGAAAACTTGCTTAAAATGCAATATTAAGCAAAAATATGAGATATGAAGGCCAAATCACATACCGTGATACTACATGAAATAGTATCGAAATATTGGTAAAAATGAATTTATTTACGTAATAACAAACTAATTTACGTAATATCAAAAAACGGCAAAACATTGCCTAATTCGATGATATTTTGTTTAAATCACATAAAGGAAAAGGGGATGATAAACGTAAATATATTGCTAAATTCGATGATGTTTAGTATGAAACAAAATGCAAGAAAACTTGCTTAAAATGCAATATTATGCAAAAATCATAGATATGAAGGCCAAATCACATATCGTGTTGCTACGTGAAATAGTATCGAAATATTGGCAAAAATGAATATATTTACGTAATATCAAACTACATGAAAAACGTGAGGAGAGTCACTATTATTCCAAATTTGTGGATTTTAACTTCGAATCATAAAGCGAGGTTTCGTATTATTTAGATCCAAGAAAAGACATATGACAATGTTGTTTCCAATACAAATGATAAAAATCAATGTGTTTTCATTAGAATTAACTAAAATATTCCTGATTTTCCGTTTATATTACCGATGGAAGATGTACACGTAAAACCGTTCAATTCCGGCTGAAACGTCGATATATGTAATAAAAACCGAACTTCTCCCCTTTTCAATATCTTACTCAGTATTTCAACGAGAAACAAATAGATGATTAAAGGTGAAGTATTTAAGTTTATTATCTAATCAATTACGCGTTTGCATCATTTTTATCGTATATTTAATGAATTAATACCAATAAACTGAAAATTCACAAAAACGAGGAAAAACGGCAAAATATTGCCTAATTCGATGATATTCTGTTTAAATCACATAAAGGAAATGGGATGATAAACGTCAATATATTGCTAAATTCGATGATGTTTAGTATGAAACAAAATGCAAGAAAACTTGCTTAAAATGCAATATTTTGCAAAAATCTGAGATATGAAGGCCAAATCACATATCGTGATACTACATGAAATAGTATGGAAATATTGGTAAAAATGAATATATTTACGTAATATCAAAGAACATAAAAAAACATGAAAAACGTCAATATTATTCCAAATTTGAGGATTTTAACTTCGAATCATAGAGCGAGGTTTCGTATTATTTAGATCCAAGAAAAGACATATGACAATGTTGTTTCCAATACAAATGATAAAAATCAATGTGTTTTCATTAGAATTAACTAAAATGTTCCTGATTTTCCGTTTATATTACCGATGGAAGATGTACACGTAAAACCGCTATATTCAGGCTGAAACGTCGATATATGCAATAAAAACCGAACTTCTCCCCTTTTTAATATCTAACTCAGTATTTCAACGAGAAACAAATAGATGATTAAAGGTGAAGTATTTAAGTTTATTATCTAATCAATTACGTGTTTGCATCATTCTTATCGTATATTTAATGAATTAATACCAATAAACTGAAAATTCACAAAAACGTGGAAAAACGGCAAAATATTGCCTAATTCGATGATATTTTGTTTAAATCACATAAAGGGAAAGGGGATGATAAACGTCAAAATATTGCTAAATTCGATGATGTTTAGTATGACTCAAAATGCAAGAAAACTTGCTTAAAATGCAATATTATGCGAAAATCTGAGATATGAAGGCCAAATCACATATCGTGATACTACATGAAATGGTATCGAAATATTGGTAAAAATGAATATATTTACGAAATATCAAACTACATGAAAAACGTGAGGAGAGTCACTATTATTCCAAATTTGTGGATTTTAACTTCGAATCATAAAGCGAGGTTTCGTATTATTTAGATCCAAGAAAAGACATATGACAATGTTGTTTCCAATACAAATGATAAAAATCAATGTGTTTTCATTAGAATTAACTAAAATGTTCCTGATTTTCCGTTTATATTACCGATGGAAGATGTACACGTAAAACCGCTCAATTCCGGCTGAAACGTCGATATATGCAATAAAAACCGAACTTCTCCCCTTTTCAATATCTTACTCAGTATTTCAACGAGAAACAAATAGATGATTAAAGGTGAAGTATTTAAGTTTATTATCTAATCAATTACGCGTTTGCATCATTTTTATCGTATATTTAATGAATTAATACCAATAAACTGAAAATTCACAAAAACGAGGAAAAACGGCAAAATATTGCCTAATTCGATGATATTCTGTTTAAATCACATAAAGGAAAAGGGGATGATAAACGTCAATATATTGCTAAATTCGATGATGTTTAGTATGAAACAAAATGCAAGAAAACTTGCTTAAAATGCAATATTTTGCGAAAATCTGAGATATGAAGGCCAAATCACATATCGTGATGCTACATGAAATAGTATGGAAATATTGGTAAAAATGAATATATTTACGTAATATCAAAGAACATAAAAAACATGAAAAACGTCAATATTATTCCAAATTTGAGGATTTTAACTTCGAATCATAGAGCGAGGTTTCGTATTATTTAGATCCAAGAAAAGACATATGACAATGTTGTTTCCTTTACAAATGATAAAAATCAATGTGTTTTCATTAGAATTAACTAAAATGTTCCTGATTTTCCGTTTATATTACCGATGGAAGATGTACACGTAAAACCGCTATATTCCGGCTGAAACGTCGATATATGCAATAAAAACCGAACTTCTCCCCTTTTTAATATCTAACTCAGTATTTCAACGAGAAACAAATAGATGATTAAAGGTGAAGTATTTAAGTTTATTATCTAATCAATTACGTGTTTGCATCATTCTTATCGTATATTTAATGAAGTAATACCAATAAACTGAAAATTCACAAAAACGTGGAAAAACGGCAAAATATTGCCTAATTCGATGATATTTTGTTTAAATCACATAAAGGGAAAGGGGATGATAAACGTCAAAATATTGCTAAATTCGATGATGTTTAGTATGACTCAAAATGCAAGAAAACTTGCTTAAAATGCAATATTATGCGGAAATCTGAGATATGAAGGCCAAATCACATATCGTGATATGTTACGAACCCTGATCCAGCGTCCGAGCAAGGAGCAGTGACAACCACGCCATCTGTGGGTCAGCTCCCGAAACCCCTGCCAAACGGACGACGACACCTAGTGAGGACAGCGTGTACTGGCCTCGAGGACCAGTGTCCAGTCTGGTTCAGCGCTCAACACCGCCGCTCCTGACCTCTGGTGAGGTGGTGCTCCGACGACAGCGCCATCTATGGACTGGATACGTCAGGTGTTAGCGCCCGAGCCCGTAAGTGAGATGTATTAGTGTCCCAGTTATTGATGACGTGTCTGCTTACAGAGTCGACCTGGGACTACTGTGATGGGAGTGGAGTCAGTCTACCCGAGGCAGCCAGTCTCCATACAGTGAAGTTTGCTGCAGCTGTTGTGACGTCGTCCCCCCCGGAAGAACACTGTGGTGTGTTAGCCTGCCATTGGAGTGGCAGTGAAAGGATTTACCCGGGACCGACTGTTGGAGACGATCATCCACTGGGGTATTGAGGACAGGAGGGTGATTTGTGATATCACACGAGACTCCTGTCTAGGGCGTATCCCTATTATCGTTCGTGGAGTGGCCGTACCAGCCTTGGTGGCTCAGTACCTGCCAGCAGACCTGCTGGACGTGTGGTTGACGGCCTCCACGACGGTGCCCCCAGTGGACCTGTGTTTTGGCTGACCTGTGGCCAGGGTAGGCTCGGCATTCTCAGAAGACACGTCTTGAGGCCACGAAGAAAGCACCGCGGACTCAGCACCTAGCTTCTTGATCAAGAGTCTTCAGCAGAAGACTAGATTGTGCACGATCCCTTTGTAAAGTGTTAATACCCCTCCCTCTTGTGTACTCTTTTATTCTATATATTTAATCGGTGATGGTGAACATTATATTATATTAAGTTCTTAGCTTTCTTTCCCTACTCCCTTTAAGTTACTTGCGTCATGGATCTCATCCCTTGATAGCCACTACTGGCTTGGGAACGGATACATATATCTTCCTCTAACAACATCAGAGCAAGAACCCCGTTGCGTCCCGAGAGGGCCGTAACATAATTGGCATCCCCAGCGGGATTCGTCCCCTTGTTAAGTATGTTTGACAGAGGTGGTGAAGTGGCGTAATCCCTGTATATAATTCCCCCTGTGTGACGATTGTGACGTTATACGTCCTGTGCGGTGCTCAGAGTGACTAAGTGCGATATTGTGCAGTGTGGTGCTCGCTGTGATTAAGCGATTAAGTGCAATATTGACTAGTGCGGTGCTCAGTGATTCAGTGTACTATTGTAGAGCGAAGTGTTTGCTTGGACTCAGTGCAATATTGGGTAGTGCGGTGCCCAGAGTGATTACGTGCAATATTGGCAAGTGCAGAGTTTGGTGCGATAAAGTGCAATATTGACGTAGAACAGTGCTCGGTGCGTTAAGTGCTAACGTGTACACGGTGTGTTAAGTGCTCGTTAAGTGTTCCATCTGTGACAATGGCAGACAAAGCTACCATCGATGATCTGGACGATGTTCAGGCTTTTCTGAATAGAGTGGACTGTCTTGCCAGATTAAAGTCTCTGAGCAAACCAGAGCTTGTACTAGTGAGCGCCTACCTGGAGATCAAGATCCGTGCCAGTGATTCCCGTGTGGAGATCTTGTCCAAGGTTCACCGGCACCTGAAGGCAGAAGAGAAACAGGAAGGCGAGACTCCTAGTACAAGGGAAGGTGAGGAGATAGCTTCCACGGAAAAGGAAGATAAGGGCAGCGACGTTGACAGCGATGCAGGTGAGCTTAATATCAGCTTCCTAACTGTCAAGATGCGTGCCTTGGAAATCAATCGAGAAATTGAATGGAAGAAGTTAGAATTAGAACGAGAGTTAAAAGATAAAGAATTGGCGATGAGGCGTTTAGAATTAGAAGAAAAGAAAGAGAAAGAGAAGAACGAGAAAGAGAAGAAAAGGAAAGACAGAGACAACATGAACTAGAAGTATTACGACTAGGCGCTGAACAGAGACAAACAGGAGTAAGCGGTTTCGATCCGGTAAGGAATATAAAAATGGTCCCCAAATTCAACGAGAGAGAAGTTTCGAAGTTCTTCGCAGCCTTCGAGAAAGTCGCTGCCTCTTTGGAGTGGCCAAGGGAGAATTGGGCCATCATGATACAGTCAGTCTTGACTGGGAAGGCCCAAATCGCCTACTCTACGTTATCCCTTGACGACTCCAGCGATTACGATATGGTGAAGAAAGTGGTGCTCATGGCGTACCAATTGGTACCTGAGGCGTACAGGCAGAAGTTCAGAAACCTGAAGAAGACCTCGGAGCACACTTTCACCGAATTCGCCACCATCAAGGAGCGACTTTTCCAGGAATGGTGTGCCTCTCGGAAGGTGGAGACCAAGGCAGACCTCGAGCAGCTGATTCTGCTCGAGGACTTCAAGGATTGTTTATCTGGAGACCTCAAGACGTACTTAGAGGAACAGCAGGTGGAGACCTTGAGTGCAGCAGCCACCATGGCTGAAGAGTACATCCTGACTCATAGGCCGTCTGCTAAGTACGTCCCAAGGAATTACCAGCGCCGGTTTGACAGACCTCAGGACGATGAAGAGACTCCCGTCCCACGAAGCGATAAGAAGACGCCCCCAAGTAGCCCCCGAAGAACAAGTCCTAGTAGTCCGAAACACCGTAGTCCAAGGAGGAATATGGTGTGCTGGACTTGTGGGCAGAAAGGGCACGTAGCTGCTAGGTGCCGAGGCAGAAGAGGTGGCAGCGCACGAAGGGAGGTGATGTTGATGAGCTGTGGAACATCACCAGCAGGAAGCCAGTCGACGACGACGCAGGAAGGACCAAGTTTGTTGGCCCCTCACACTTCAACCGGGTATGTAACGAGTGATCATACTGGTAGATCAATTGTAGTGCTCAGAGATAGTGGAGCAGCCCAGTCCCTGATCATGAAGAGCTCGTTACCCGAGGGAGTAAGTGTGGATGGGCGACAAAAGGTTGTCCTGGTTGGGTTTCCTAGGACGCAGTACATCGCCCCCTTAGTGCCAGTACATCTTGACTCGCCTTATTTCAGCGGCACATGTGAGTTGGCAGTAGTCGATACCCTCCCTGTGGCTGGGATTGACGTGGTACTAGCCAACGATTTGGTGACCGATTGGAGCACCAATCATCCCAAGATAGCGGACGAGTCTACCGGAGCAGCAAGGTCTGAGGTAACAGGCAATGGTAATGTCCAGGTAAAGACAGACCCGGATGTAACTATGTTTAATTTGTCCTCTCGCCTACAGATTGAGAACGTTCTAGCAGTGTCTCCTGATTCTCTCGACAAGGAACATGAGGTTACGATGGAAGAAGTACCTGAGCTTGAAGAGAGGCCTTGTGTGCAGGCACCCACGGATACCAACGAGTCTGGAGCGAAGGCGGATGTGTGCTTGCGGTATGGCAAGTTACAGCATGTAGTGAACCAGCCAGAGATTCCCCAGACGTCAGAGGTATGTGACGGGTGTTCAAAAGGTCTAGAGCCCTCTTCGGTCCAAGCCAGGCTTATGGATGTTGCCGGCTATGGACATGACAAGTTCAGGAAGCTTATCCCTCAGATGACCAAACGTTTCCTAGCAGTATTTTGTTTTATTCTCGTTTGTGTTCTCAGTAAGGATCAGTGGACGACCCGAAGAATGATGGCTCCCATGAACATCGTGAAAAGGTCCCAGGGATTGGAGATTTGTACTGCAAGTGTTGCAGTTGAAGAAGGGACCTGGGAGGTAATAGTTGATACAGGGGGTACGACAAGTGATAATATGAGTGACTGTTTCCGACAGGTTGACACCCCCCGCGTGATTGCTGAGCTTCAATACAGCGTTATACGGAACGTTGGTCGACCTGACGGGGGCAGAGCGAATGCCATCTTCGGTGAGCAAGCAGCCCTGTTGGAACTAGGTGTGGGCCTAGTAGAGGAGTGTATAGTAAGTACTGACTTGCCCATTGTCGCTGTCACTCTGAATTATCAGACCCCTGTATTCCA
Source organism: Procambarus clarkii (assembly GCF_040958095.1). NCBI lineage: Eukaryota > Metazoa > Arthropoda > Malacostraca > Decapoda > Cambaridae > Procambarus > Procambarus clarkii. The sequence continues at coordinate 18,816,677 of NC_091240.1, read as the reverse complement.
GGTGCCCGACTCCCTGAAGGACCACCGGACCGGTACTAGAAATACCGTCTGGGATCAGCCATCATCGGTGCCACGACGCAGGGAAGTGTCGAGTCGCCCCAGATCGTGTCTACACCGATCCTTCCTGGAGAGGTGTGAGATGATGTCCCTGTTTGCCATCGCAGAGGAGACGTGGAAGATTACGTCGGGCAGATCATTGCCTTCAATCTTCAAGTTCCCGTTGTGCCGGAATTGCCCAGTAGGACAGTTCTGTAGACGAGACAGCCTCACCATTCCAGATTATAATGCATGTGTGTCCATTTGGAGTTGTGTCGTCGTACTAATTTGGTTTGTGTGTCTTTTTATAGAACCCCAAACCAAATTCTTTTTGGTGGGGAGGTGTTACGAACCCGGATCCAGCGTCCGAGCAAGGAGCAGTGACAACCACGCCATCTGTGGGTCAGCTCCCGAAACCCCTGCCAAACGGACGACGACACCTAGTGAGGACAGCGTGTACTGGCCTCGAGGACCAGTGTCCAGTCTGGTAGAGCGCTCAACACCGCCGCTCCTGACCTCTGGTGAGGTGGTGCTCCGACGACAGCGCCATCTATGGACTGGATACGTCAGGTGTTAGCGCCCGAGCCCGTAAGTGAGATGTATTAGTGTCCCAGTTATTGATGACGTGTCTGCTTACAGAGTCGACCTGGGACTACTGTGATGGGAGTGGAGTCAGTCTACCCGAGGCAGCCAGTCTCCATACAGTGAAGTTTGCTGCAGCTGTTGTGACGTCGTCCCCCCCCGGAAGAACACTGTGGTGTGTTAGCCTGCCATTGGAGTGGCAGTGAAAGGATTTACCCGGGACCGACTGTTGGAGACGATCATCCACTGGGGTATTGAGGACAGGAGGGTGATTTGTGATATCACACGAGACTCCTGTCTAGGGCGTATCCCTATTATCGTTCGTGGAGTGGCCGTACCAGCCTTGGTGGCTCAGTACCTGCCAGCAGACCTGCTGGACGTGTGGTTGACGGCCTCCACGACAGTGCCCCCAGTGGACCTGTGTTTTGGCTGACCTGTGGCCAGGGTAGGCTCGGCATTCTCAGAAGACACGTCTTGAGGCCACGAAGAAAGCACCGCGGACTCAGCACCTAGCTTCTTGATCAAGAGTCTTCAGCAGAAGACTAGATTGTGCACGATCCCTTTGTAAAGTGTTAATACCCCTCCCCTTGTGTACTCTTTTATTCTATATATTTAATCGGTGATGGTGAACATTATATTATATTAAGTTCTTAGCTTTCTTTCCCTACTCCCTTTAAGTTACTTGCGTCATGGATCTCATCCCTTGATAGCCACTACTGGCTTGGGAACGGATACATATATCTTCCTCTAACAACATCAGAGCAAGAACCTCGTTGCGTCCCGAGAGGGCCGTAACATGATACTACATGAAATGGTATCGAAATATTGGTAAAAATGAATATATTTACGAAATATCAAACTACATGAAAAACGTGAGGAGAGTCACTATTCCAAATTTGTGGATTTTAACTTCGAATCATAAAGCGAGGTTTCGTATTATTTAGATCCAAGAAAAGACATATGACAATGTTGTTTCCAATACAAATGATAAAAATCAATGTGTTTTCATTAGAATTAACTAAAATGTTCCTGATTTTCCGTTTATATTACCGATGGAAGATGTACACGTAAAACCGCTCAATTCCGGCTGAAACGTCGATATATGCAATAAAAACCGAAATTCTCCCCTTTTCAATATCTTACTCAGTATTTCAACGAGAAACAAATAGATGATTAAAGGTGAAGTATTTAAGTTTATTATCTAATCAATTACGTGTTTGCATCATTCTTATCGTATATTTAATGAATTAATACCAATAAACTGAAAATTCACAAAAACGTGAAAAAACGGCAAAATATTGCCTAATTCGATGATATTTTGTTTAAATCACATAAAGGGAAAGGGGATGATAAACGTCAATATATTGCTAAATTCGATGATGTTTAGTATGAAACAAAATGCAAGAAAACTTGCTTAAAATGCAATATTTTGCGAAAATCTGAGATATGAAGGCCAAATCACATATCGTGATACTACATGAAATAGTATGGAAATATTGGTAAAAATGAATATATTTACGTAATATCAAAGAACATAAAAAACGTGAAAAAAGTCAATATTATTCCAAATTTGAGGATTTTAACTTCGAATCATAAAGCGAGGTTTCGAATTATTTAGATCCAAGAAAAGACATGACAATGTTGTTTCTAATACAAATGATAAAAATCAATGTGTTTTCATTAGAATTAACTAAAATGTTACTGATTTTCCGTTTAAATTACCGATGGAAGATGTACACGTAAAACCGCTCAATTCCGGCTGAAACGTCGATATATGCAAAAAAACCGAACTTCTCCCCTTTTCAATATCTTACTCAGTATTTCAACGAGAAACAAATAGATGATTAAAGGTGAAGTATTTAAGTTTATTATCTAATCAATTACGTGTTTGCATCATTTTTATCGTATATTTAATGAATTAATACCAATAAACTGAAAATTCACTAAAACGAGGAAAAACGGCAAAATATTGCCTAATTCGATGATATTCTGATTAAATCACATAAAGGAAAAGGGGACGATAAACGTCAAAATATTGCTAAATTCGATGATGTTTAGTATGACTCAAAATGCAAGAAAACTTGCTTAAAATGCAATATTATGCGAAAATCTGAGATATGAAGGCCAAATCACATATCGTGATACTACATGAAATGGTATCGAAATATTGGTAAAAATGAATATATTTACGTAATATCAAAATACATGAAAAACCTGAAGAGAGTCACTATTATTCCAAATTTGTGGATTTTAACTTCGAATCATAAAGCGAGGTTTCGAATTATTTAGATCCAAGAAAAGACATATGACAATGTTGTTTCTAATACAAATGATAAAAATCAATGTGTTTTCATTAGAATTAACTAAAATGTTCCTGATTTTCCGTTTAAATTACCGATGGAAGATGTACACGTAAAACCGCTCAATTCCGGCTGAAACGTCGATATATGCAAAAAAACCGAACTTCTCCCCTTTTCAATATCTTACTCAGTATTTCAACGAGAAACAAATAGATGATTAAAGGTGAAGTATTTAAGTTTATTATCTAATCAATTACGTGTTTGCATCATTCTTATCGTATATTTAATGAATTAATACCAATAAACTGAAAATTCACAAAAACGTGGAAAAACGGCAAAATATAGCCTAATTCGATGATATTTTGTTTTAATCACATAAAGGGAAAGGGGATGATAAACGTCAAAATATTGCTAAATTCGATGATGTTTAGTATGACTCAAAATGCAAGAAAACTTGCTTAAAATGCAATATTATGCGAAAATCTGAGATATGAAGGCCAAATCACATATCGTGATACTACATGAAATGGTATCGAAATATTGGTAAAAATGAATATATTTATGTAATATCAAACTACATGAAAAACGTGAAGAGAGTCACTATTATTCCAAATTTGTGGATTTTAACTTCGAATCATAAAGCGAGGTTTCGAATTATTTAGATCCAAGAAAAGACATATGACAATGTTGTTTCTAATACAAATGATAAAAATAAATGTGTTTTCATTAGAATTAACTAAAGGGTTCCTGATTTTTCGTTTATATTACCGATGGAAGATGTACACGTAAAACCGCTCAATTCCGGCTGAAACGTCGATATATGCAATAAAAACACGAACTTCTCCCCTTTTCAATATCTTACTCAGTATTTCAACGAGAAACAAATAGATGATTAAAGGTGAAGTATTTAAGTTTATTATCTAATCACTTACGTGTTTGCATCATTTTTATCGTATATTTAATGAATTAATACCAATAAACTGAAAATTCACAAAAACGAGGGATAACGGCAAAGTATTGCCTAATTTGATGATATTCTGTTTAAATCACATAAAGGAAAAGGGGATGATAAACGTCAAAATATTGCTAAATTCAATGATGTTTAGTATGAAACAAAATGCAAGAAAACTTTCTTAAAATGCAATATTATGCGAAAATCTGAGATATGAAGTCCAAATCACATATTGTGATACTACATGAAATAATATCGAAATATTGGTAAAAATAAATATATTTACGTAATATCAAACTACATAAAAAACGAGAAAAACGTCAATATTATTCCAAATTTGAGGATTTTAACTTCGAATCATAGAGCGAGGTTTCGAATTATTTAGATCCAAGAAAAGACATATGCCAATGTTGTTTCCAATACAAATGATAAAAAAAAAATGTGTTTTCATTAGAATTAACTAAAATGTTCCTGATTTTCCGTTTATATTACCGACGGAAGATGTACACGTAAAACCGCTCAATTCCGGCTGAAACGTCGATATATGCAATAAAACAGACCTTCTCCCCTTTTCAATATCTTAGTATTTCAACGAGAAACAAATAAATGATTAAAGATGAAGTAATTAAGTTTATTATCTAATCAATTACGTGTTTGCATCATTTTTATCGTATATTTAATGAATTAATACCAATAAACTGAAAATTCACAAAAACGTGGAAAAACGGCAAAATATTGCCTAATTCGATGATATTTTGTTTAAATCACATAAAGGGAAAGGGGATGATAAACGTCAAAATATTGCTAAATTCGATGATGTTTAGTATGACTCAAAATGCAAGAAAACTTGCTTAAAATGCAATATTATGCGAAAATCTGATATATGAAGGCCAAATCACATATCGTGATACTACATGAAATGGTATCGAAATATTGGTAAAAATGAATATATTTACGAAATATCAAACTACATGAAAAACGTGAGGAGAGTCACTATTATTCCAAATTTGTGGATTTTAACTTCGAATCATAAAGCAAGGTTTCGTATTATTTAGATCCAAGAAAAGACATATGACAATGTTGTTTCCAATACAAATGATAAAAATCAATGTGTTTTCATTAGAATTAACTAAAATGTTCCTGATTTTCCGTTTATATTACCGATGGAAGATGTACACGTAAAACCGCTCAATTCCGGCTGAAACGTCGATATATGCAATAAAAACCGAACTTCTCCCCTTTTCAATATCTTACTCAGTATTTCAACGAGAAACAAATAGATGATTAAAGGTGAAGTATTTAAGTTTATTATCTAATCAATTACGCGTTTGCATCATTTTTATCGTATATTTAATGAATTAATACCAATAAACTGAAAATTCACAAAAATGAGGAAAAACGGCAAAATATTGCCTAATTCGATGATATTCTGTTTAAATCACATAAAGGAAAAGGGGATGAGAAACGTCAATATATTGCTAAATTCGATGGTGTTTAGTATGAAACAAAATGCAAGAAAACTTGCTTAAAATGCAATATTTTGCGAAAATCTGAGATATGAAGGCCAAATCACATATCGTGATACTACATGAAATAGTATGGAAATATTGGTAAAAATGAATATATTTATGTAATATCAAAGAACATAAAAAACATGAAAAAAGTCAATATTATTCCAAATTTGAGGATTTTAACTTCGAATCATAAAGCGAGGTTTCGAATTATTTAGATCCAAGAAAAGACATGACAATGTTGTTTCTAATACAAATGATAAAAATCAATGTGTTTTCATTAGAATTAACTAAAATGTTACTGATTTTCCGTTTAAATTGCCGATGGAAGATGTACACGTAAAACCGCTCAATTCCGGCTGAAACGTCGATATATGCAAAAAAACCGAACTTCTCCCCTTTTCAATATCTTACTCAGTATTTCAACGAGAAACAAATAGATGATTAAAGGTGAAGTATTTAAGTTTATTATCTAATCAATTACGTGTTTGCATCATTCTTATCGTATATTTAATGAATTAATACCAATAAATTGAAAATTCACAAAAACGTGAAAAAACGGCAAAATATTGCCTAATTCGATGATATTTTGTTTAAATCACATAAAGGGAAAGGGGATGATAAACGTCAAAATATTGCTAAATTCGATGATGTTTAGTATGACTCAAAATGCAAGAAAACTTGTTAAAAATGCAATATTATGCGAAAATCTGAGATATGAAGGCCAAATCACATATCGTGATACTACATGAAATGGTATCGAAATATTGGTAAAAATGAATATATTTACGTAATATCAAACTACATGAAAAACGTGAAGAGAGTCACTATTATTCCAAATTTGTGGATTTTAACTTCGAATCATAAAGCGAGGTTTCGAATTATTTAGATCCAAGAAAAGACATATGACAATGTTGTTTCTAATACAAATGATAAAAATCAATGTGTTTTCATCAGAATTAACTAAAATGTTACTGATTTTCCGTTTAAATTACCGATGGAAGATGTACACGTAAAACCGCTCAATTCCGGCTGAAACGTCGATATATGCCAAAAAACCGAACTTCTCCCCTTTTCAATATCTTACTCAGTATTTCAACGAGAAACAAATAGATGATTAAAGGTGAAGTATTTAAGTTTATTATCTAATCAATTACGTGTTTGCATCTTTTTATCGTATATTTAATGAATTAATACCAATAAACTGAAAATTCACATAAACGAGGAAAAACGGCAAAATATTGCCTAATTCGATGATATTCTGATTAAATCACATAAAGGAAAAGGGGATGATAAACGTCAAAATATTGCTAAATTCGATGATGTTTAGTATGACTCAAAATGCAAGAAAACTTGCTTAAAATGCAATATTATGCGAAAATCTGAGATACGAAGGCCAAATCACATATCGTGATACTACATGAAATGGTATCGAAATATTGGTAAAAATGAATATATTTACGTAATATCAAACTACATGAAAAACGTGAAGAGAGTCACTATTATTCCAAATTTGTGGATTTTAACTTCGAATCATAAAGCGAGGTTTCGAATTATTTAGATCCAAGAAAAGACATATGACAATGTTGTTTCTAATACAAATGATAAAAATCAATGTGTTTTCATTAGAATTAACTAAAATGTTCCTGATTTTCCGTTTAAATTACCGATGGAAGATGTACATGTAAAACCGCTCAATTCCGGCTGAAACGTCGATATATGCAAAAAAACCGAACTTCTCCCATTTTCAATATCTTACTCAGTATTTCAACGAGAAACAAATAGATGATTAAAGGTGAAGTATTTAAGTTTATTATCTAATCAATTACGTGTTTGCATCATTTTTATCGTATATTTAATGAATTAATACCAATAAACAGAAAATTCACAAAAACGAGGAAAAACGGCAAAATATTGCCTAATTCGATGATATTCTGATTAAATCACATAAAGGAAAAGGGGATGTATATTGCTAAATTCGATGATGTTTAGTATGAAACAAAATGCAAGAAAACTTGCTTAAAATGCAATATTTTGCGAAAATCTGAAATATGAAGGCCAAATCACATATCGTGATACTACATGAAATAGTATGGAAATATTGGTAAAAATGAATATATTTACGTAATATCAAAGAACATAAAAAACATGAAAAACGTCAATATTATTCCAAATTTGAGGATTTTAACTTCGAATCATAGAGCGAGATTTCGTATTATTTAGATCCAAGAAAAGACATATGACAATGTTGTTTCCAATACAAATGATAAAAATCAATGTGTTTTCATTACAATTAACTAAAATGTTCTTGATTTTCCGTTTATATTACCGATGGAAGATGTACACGTAAAACCGCTATATTCCGGCTGAAACGTCGATATATGCAATAAAAACCGAACTTCTCCCCTTTTTAATATCTAACTCAGTATTTCAACGAGAAACAAATAGATGATTAAAGGTGAAGTATTTAAGTTTATTATCTAATCAATTACGTGTTTGCATCATTCTTATCGTATATTTAATGAATTAATACCAATAAACTGAAAATTCACAAAAACGTGGAAAAACGGCAAAATATTGCCTAATTCGATGATATTTTGTTTAAATCACATAAAGGGAAAGTGGATGATAAACGTCAAAATATTGCTAAATTCGATGATGTTTAGTATGACTCAAAATGCAAGAAAACTTGCTTAAAATGCAATATTATGCGAAAATCTGAGATATGAAGGCCAAATCACATATCGTGATACTACATGAAATGGTATCGAAATATTGGTAAAAATGAATATATTTACGTAATATCAAACTACATGAAAAACGTGAAGAGAGTCACTATTATTCCAAATTTGTGGATTTTAACTTCGAATCATAAAGCGAGGTTTCGAATTATTTAGATCCAAGAAAAGACATATGACAATGTTGTTTCTAATACAAATGATAAAAATCAATGTGTTTTCATTAGAATTAACTAAAATGTTCCTGATTTTCCGTTTAAATTACCGATGGAAGATGTACACGTAAAACCGCTCAATTCCGGCTGAAACGTCGATATATGCAAAAAAACCGAACTTCTCCCCTTTTCAATATCTTACTCAGTATTTCAACGAGAAACAAATAGATGATTAAAGGTGAAGTATTTAAGTTTATTATCTAATCAATTACGTGTTTGCATCATTTTTATCGTATATTTAATGAATTAATACCAATAAACTGAAAATTCACAAAAACGAGGAAAAACGGCAAAATATTGCCTAATTCGATGATATTCTGATTAAATCACATAAAGGAAAAGGGGATGTATATTGCTAAATTCGATGATGTTTAGTATGAAACAAAATGCAAGAAAACTTGCTTAAAATGCAATATTTTGCGAAAATCTGAAATATGAAGGCCAAATCACATATCGTGATACAACATGAAATAGTATGGAAATATTGGTAAAAATGAATATATTTACGTAATATCAAAGAACATAAAAAACATGAAAAACGTCAATATTATTCCAAATTTGAGGATTTTAACTTCGAATCATAGAGCGAGATTTCGTATTATTTAGATCCAAGAAAAGACATATGACAATGTTGTTTCCAATACAAATTATAAAAATCAATGTGTTTTCATTACAATTAACTAAAATGTTCTTGATTTTCCGTTTATATTACCGATGGAAGATGTACACGTAAAACCGCTATATTCCGGCTGAAACGTCGATATATGCAATAAAAACCGAACTTCTCCCCTTTTTAATATCTAACTCAGTATTTCAACGAGAAACAAATAGATGATTAAAGGTGAAGTATTTAAGTTTATTATCTAATCAATTACGTGTTTGCATCATTCTTATCGTATATTTAATGAATTAATACCAATAAACTGAAAATTCACAAAAACGTGGAAAAACGGCAAAATATTGCCTAATTCGATGATATTTTGTTTAAATCACATAAAGGGAAAGTGGATGATAAACGTCAAAATATTGCTAAATTCGATGATGTTTAGTATGACTCAAAATGCAAGAAAACTTGCTTAAAATGCAATATTATGCGAAAATCTGAGATATGAAGGCCAAATCACATATCGTGATACTACATGAAATGGTATCGAAATATTGGTAAAAATGAATATATTTACGTAATATCAAACTACATGAAAAACGTGAAGAGAGTCACTATTATTCCAAATTTGTGGATTTTAACTTCGAATCATAAAGCGAGGTTTCGAATTATTTAGATCCAAGAAAAGACATATGACAATGTTGTTTCTAATACAAATGATAAAAATCAATGTGTTTTCATTAGAATTAACTAAAGGGTTCCTGATTTTTCGTTTATATTACCGATGGAAGATGTACATGTAAAACCGCTCAATTCCGGCGGAAACGTCGATATATGCAATAAAAACACGAACTTCTCCCCTTTTCAATATCTTACTCAGTATTTCAACGAGAAACAAATAGATGATTAAAGGTGAAGTATTTAAGTTTATTATCTAATCACTTACGTGTTTGCATCATTTTTATCGTATATTTAAAGAATTAATACCAATAAACTGAAAATTCACAAAAACGAGGGATAACGGCAAAGTATTGCCTAATTTGATGATATTCTGTTTAAATCACATAAAGGAAAAGGGGATGATAAACGTCAAAATATTGCTAAATTCAATGATGTTTAGTATGAAACAAAATGAAAGAAAACTTTCTTAAAATGCAATATTATGCGAAAATCTGAGATATGAAGTCCAAATCACATATTGTGATACTACATGAAATAATATCGAAATATTGGTAAAAATAAATATATTTACGTAATATCAAACTACATAAAAAACGAGAAAAACGTCAATATTATTCCAAATTTGAGGATTTTAACTTCGAATCATAGAGCGAGGTTTCGAATTATTTAGATCCAAGAAAAGACATATGACAATGTTGTTTCCAATACAAATGATAAAAATCAATGTGTTTTCATTAGAATTAACTAAAATGTTCCTGATTTTCCGTTTATATTACCGACGGAAGATGTACACGTAAAACCGCTCAATTCCGGCTGAAACGTCGATATATGCAATAAAACAGAACTTCTCCCCTTCTCAATATCTTAGTATTTCAACGAGAAACAAATAAATGATTAAAGATGAAGTAATTAAGTTTATTATCTAATCAATTACGTGTTTGCATAATTTTTATCGTATATTTAATGAATTAATGCCAATAAACTGAAAATTCATTAAAAAACGAGGAAAAACGGCAAAATATTGCCTAATTCGATGATATTTTGTTTAAATCACACAAAAGAAAAGAAATAAACGTCAAAATATTGCTAAATTCGATGATGTTTAGTACGAAACAAAATGCAAGAAAGCTTGCTTAAAATGCAATATTATGCGAAAATCTGAGATATGAAGGCCAAATCACATATCGTGATACTACATGAAATAGTATCGAAATATTGGTAAAAATGAATATATTTACGTAATATCAAACTACATAAAAACATGAAAAAAGGTAATATTATTCCAAATTTGAGGATTTTCACTTGGAATCATAGAGCGAGGTTTCGTATTATTTAGATCCAAGAAAAGACAAATGACAGTGTTGTTTCCAATACAAATGATAAAAATCAATGTGTTTTCATTAGAATTAACTAAAATGTTCCTGATTTTCCGTTTATATTACCGACGGAAGATGTACACGTAAAACCGCTCTATTCCGGCTGAAACGTCGATATATGCAATAAAAACTGAACTTCTCGCCTTTTCAATATCTTACTCAGTATTTCAACGAGAAACAAATAGATGATTATAGGTGAAGTATTTAAGTTTATTATCTAATCAATTACGTGTTTGCATCATTTTTATCGTATATTTAATGAATTAATACCAATAAACTGAAAATTCACAAAAACGTGGAAAAACGGCAAAATATTGCCTAATTCGATGATATTTCGTTTAAATCACATAAAGGAAAAGGGGATGATAAACGTCAAAACATTGCTAAATTCAATGATGTTTAGTATGAAACAAAATGCAAGAAAACTTGCTATAAATGCAATATTATGCGAAAATCTGAGATATGAAGGCCAAATCACATATCGTGATACTACATGAAATAGTATCGAAATAATGGTAAAAATGAATATATTTACGTAATATCAAACTACATGAAAAACGTGAAGAGAGTCACTATTATTCCAAATTTGTGGATTTTAACTTCGAATCATAAAGCGAGGTTTCGAATTATTTAGATCCAAGAAAAGACATATGACAATGTTGTTTATAATACAAATGATAAAAATCAATGTGTTTTCATTAGAATTAACTAAAATGTTACTGATTTTCCGTTTAAATTACCGATGGAAGATGTACACGTAAAACCGCTCAATTCCGGCTGAAACGTCGATATATGCCAAAAAACCGAACTTCTCCCCTTTTCAATATCTTACTCAGTATTTCAACGAGAAACAAATAGATGATTAAAGGTGAAGTATTTAAGTTTATTATCTAATCAATTACGTGTTTGCATCATTTTTATCGTATATTTAATGAATTAATACCAATAAACTGAAAATTCACAAAAACGAGGAAAAACGGCAAAATATTGCCTAATTCGATGATATTCTGATTAAATCACATAAAGGAAAAGGGGATGATAAACGTCAAAATATTGCTAAATTCGATGATGTTTAGTATGACTCAAAATGCAAGAAAACTTGCTAAAAATGCAATATTATGCGAAAATCTGAGATACGAAGGCCAAATCACATATCGTGATACTACATGAAATGGTATCGAAATATTGGTAAAAATGAATATATTTACGTAATATCAAACTACATGAAAAACGTGAAGAGAGTCACTATTATTCCAAATTTGTGGATTTTAACTTCGAATCATAAAGCGAGGTTTCGAATTATTTAGATCCAAGAAAAGACATATGACAATGTTGTTTCTAATACAAATGATAAAAATCAATGTGTTTTCATTAGAATTAACTAAAATGTTCCTGATTTTCCGTTTAAATTACCGATGGAAGATGTACACGTAAAACCGCTCAATTCCGGCTGAAACGTCGATATATGCAAAAAAACCGAACTTCTCCCCTTTTCAATATCTTACTCAGTATTTCAACGAGAAACAAATAGATGATTAAAGGTGAAGTATTTAAGTTTATTATCTAATCAATTACGTGTTTGCATCATTTTTATCGTATATTTAATGAATTTATACCAATAAACTGAAAATTCACAAAAACGAGGAAAAACGGCAAAATATTGCCTAATTCGATGATATTCTGATTAAATCACATAAAGGAAAAGGGGATGTATATTGCTAAATTCGATGATGTTTAGTATGACTCAAAATGCAAGAAAACTTGCTTAAAATGCAATATTATGCGAAAATCTGAGATACGAAGGCCAAATCACATATCGTGATACTACATGAAATGGTATCGAAATATTGGTAAAAATGAATATATTTACGTAATATCAAACTACATGAAAAACGTGAAGAGAGTCACTATTATTCCAAATTTGTGGATTTTAACTTCGAATCATAAAGCGAGGTTTCGAATTATTTAGATCCAAGAAAAGACATATGACAATGTTGTTTCTAATACAAATGATAAAAATCAATGTGTTTTCATTACAATTAACTAAAATGTTCCTGATTTTCCGTTTAAATTACCGATGGAAGATGTACACGTAAAACCGCTCAATTCCGGCTGAAACGTCGATATATGCAAAAAAACCGAACTTCTCCCCTTTTCAATATCTTACTCAGTATTTCAACGAGAAACAAATAGATGATTAAAGGTGAAGTATTTAAGTTTATTATCTAATCAATTACGTGTTTGCATCATTTTTATCGTATATTTAATGAATTAATACCAATAAACTGAAAATTCACAAAAACGAGGAAAAACGGCAAAATATTGCCTAATTCGATGATATTCTGATTAAATCACATAAAGGAAAAGGGGATGTATATTGCTAAATTCGATGATGTTTAGTATGAAACAAAATGCAAGAAAACTTGCTTAAAATGCAATATTTTGCGAAAATCTGAGATATGAAGGCCAAATCACATATCGTGATACTACATGAAATAGTATGGAAATATTGGTAAAAATGAATATATTTACGTAATATCAAAGAACATAAAAAACATGAAAAACGTCAATATTATTCCAAATTTGAGGATTTTAACTTCGAATCATAGAGCGAGATTTCGTATTATTTAGATCCAAGAAAAGACATATGACAATGTTGTTTCCAATACAAATGATAAAAATCAATGTGTTTTCATTACAATTAACTAAAATGTTCTTGATTTTCCGTTTATATTACCGATGGAAGATGTACACGTAAAACCGCTATATTCCGGCTGAAACGTCGATATATGCAATAAAAACCGAACTTCTCCCCTTTTTAATATCTAACTCAGTATTTCAACGAGAAACAAATAGATGATTAAAGGTGAAGTATTTAAGTTTATTATCTAATCAATTACGTGTTTGTATCATTCTTATCGTATATTTAATGAATTAATACCAATAAACTGAAAATTCACAAAAACGTGGAAAAACGGCAAAATATTGCCTAATTCGATGATATTTTGTTTAAATCACATAAAGGGAAAGTGGATGATAAACGTCAAAATATTGCTAAATTCGATGATGTTTAGTATGACTCAAAATGCAAGAAAACTTGCTTAAAATGCAATATTATGCGAAAATCTGAGATATGAAGGCCAAATCACATATCGTGATACTACATGAAATGGTATCGAAATATTGGTAAAAATGAATATATTTACGTAATATCAAACTACATGAAAAACGTGAAGAGAGTCACTATTATTCCAAATTTGTGGATTTTAACTTCGAATCATAAAGCGAGGTTTCGAATTATTTAGATCCAAGAAAAGACATATGACAATGTTGTTTCTAATACAAATGATAAAAATCAATGTGTTTTCATTAGAATTAACTAAAGGGTTCCTGATTTTTCGTTTATATTACCGATGGAAGATGTACATGTAAAACCGCTCAATTCCGGCTGAAACGTCGATATATGCAATAAAAACACGAACTTCTCCCCTTTTCAATATCTTACTCAGTATTTCAACGAGAAACAAATAGATGATTAAAGGTGAAGTATTTAAGTTTATTATCTAATCACTTACGTGTTTGCATCATTTTTATCGTATATTTAAAGAATTAATACCAATAAACTGAAAATTCACAAAAACGAGGGATAACGGCAAAGTATTGCCTAATTTGATGATATTCTGTTTAAATCACATAAAGGAAAAGGGGATGATAAACGTCAAAATATTGCTAAATTCGATGATGTTTAGTATGAAACAAAATGAAAGAAAACTTTCTTAAAATGCAATATTATGCGAAAATCTGAGATATGAAGTCCAAGTCACATATTGTGATACTACATGAAATAATATCGAAATATTGGTAAAAATAAATATATTTACGTAATATCAAACTACATAAAAAACGAGAAAAACGTCAATATTATTCCAAATTTGAGGATTTTAACTTCGAATCATAGAGCGAGGTTTCGAATTATTTAGATCCAAGAAAAGACATATGACAATGTTGTTTCCAATACAAATGATAAAAATCAATGTGTTTTCATTAGAATTAACTAAAATGTTCCTGATTTTCCGTTTATATTACCGACGGAAGATGTACACGTAAAACCGCTCAATTCCGGCTGAAACGTCGATATATGCAATAAAACAGAACTTCTCCCCTTCTCAATATCTTAGTATTTCAACGAGAAACAAATAAATGATTAAAGATGAAGTAATTAAGTTTATTATCTAATCAATTACGTGTTTGCATAATTTTTATCGTATATTTAATGAATTAATGCCAATAAACTGAAAATTCATTAAAAAACGAGGAAAAACGGCAAAATATTGCCTAATTCGATGATATTTTGTTTAAATCACATAAAAGAAAAGAAATAAACGTCAAAATATTGCTAAATTCGATGATGTTTAGTACGAAACAAAATGCAAGAAAGCTTGCTTAAAATGCAATATTATGCGAAAATCTGAGATATGAAGGCCAAATCACATATCGTGATACTACATGAAATAGTATCGAAATATTGGTAAAAATGAATATATTTACGTAATATCAAACTACATAAAAACATGAAAAAAGGTAATATTATTCCAAATTTGAGGATTTTCACTTGGAATCATAGAGCGAGGTTTCGTATTATTTAGATCCAAGAAAAGACAAATGACAGTGTTGTTTCCAATACAAATGATAAAAATCAATGTGTTTTCATTAGAATTAACTAAAATGTTCCTGATTTTCCGTTTATATTACCGACGGAAGATGTACACGTAAAACCGCCCTAATCCGGCTGAAATGTCGATATATGCAATAAAAACCGAACTTCTCCCTTTTTCAATATCTTACTTAGTATTTCAACGAGAAACAAATAGATGATTAAAGGTGAAGTATTTAAGTTTATTATCTAATCAATTACGTGTTTGCATAATTTTTATCGTATATTTAATGAATTAATACCAATAAACTGAAAATTCACAAAAACGTGGAAAAACGGCAAAATATTGCCTAATTCGAAGATATTTTGTTTAAATCACATAAGGGAAAAGAAATAAACGTCAAAATATTGCTAAATTCGATGATGTTTAGTACGAAACAAAATGCAAGAAAGCTTGCTAAAAATGCAATATTATGCGAAAATCTGAGATACGAAGGCCAAATCACATATCGTGATACTACATGAAATAGTATCGAAATATTGGTAAAAATGAATATATTTACGTAATATCAAACTACATGAAAAACGTGAAGAGAGTCACTATTATTCCAAATTTGTCGATTTTAACTACGAATCATAGAGCGAGGTTTCGTATTATTTAGATCTAAGAAAAGATATATGACAATGTTGTTTCCAATACAAATGATAAAAATCAATGTGTTTTCATTAGAATTAACTAAAATGTTACCGATTTTCCGGTTATATTACCGATGGAAGATGTACACGTAAAACCGCTCAATTCCGGCTGAAACGTCGATATATGCAATAAAAACCGAACTTCTCCCCTTTCCAATATCTTACTCAGTATTTCAACGAGAAACAAATAGATGATTAAAGGTGAAGTATTTAAGTTTATTATCTAATCAATTACGTGTTTGCATCATTTTTATTGTATATATAATGAATTAATACCAATAAACTGAAAATTCACAAAAACGAAGAAAAACGGAAAAATATTGACTAATTCGATGATATTCTGTTTAAATCACATAAAGGAAAAGGGGATGATAAACGTCAAAATATTGCTAAATTCGATGATGTTTAGTATGAAACAAAATACAAGAAAACTTGCTTAAAATGCAATATTATGCGAAAATCTTAGATATGAAGGCCAAATCACATATCGTGATACTACATGAAATAGTATCGAAATATTGGTAAAAATGATTGTATTTACATAATATCAAACTACATAAAAAACGTGAAAAACGTCAATATTATTCCAAATTTGAGGATTTTAACTTCGAATCATAGAGCGAGGTTTCGTATTATTTAGATCTAAGAAATATGACAATGACATATGACAATGTTGTTTCCAATAAAAATGATAAAAATCAATGTGTTTTCATTAGAATTTACTAACATGTTCCTGATTTTCCGTTTATATTACCGATGGAAGATGTACACGTAAAACCGCTCAATTACGGCTGAAACGTCGATATATGCAATAAAAACCTAACTTCTCCCCTTTTCGATATCTTACGCAGTATTTCAACGAGAAACAAATAGATGATTAAAGGTGAAGTATTTAAGTTTATTATCTAATCAATTACGTGTTTGCATCATTTTTATCGTATATTTAATGAATTAATACCCAAAAACTGAAAATTCACAAAAACGTTGAAAAACGGCCAAATATTGCCTAATTCGATGATATTTTGTTTAAATCACTTAAAGGAAAAGGGGATGATAAACGTCAAATTATTGCTAAATTCGATGATGTTTAGTATGAAACAAAATGCAAGAAAACTTGCTTAAAATGAAATATTAAGCGAAAATCTGAGATATGAAAGCCAAATCACATTTCGTGATACTACATGAAATAGTATCGAAATATTCGGAATTTTTTTTATATATGCGTAATATCAAATTACATGAAAAACGTGAAGAGAATCACTATTATTCCAAATTTGTGGTTTTAACTTCGAATCATAAAGCGAGGTTTCGTATTATTTAGATCCAAGAAAAGACATATGACAATGTTGTTTCCAATACAACACAAAATCTTTCATTTTTCATTTTCCAATAAAAATGATAAAAATCAATGTGTTTTCCTTAGAATTACCTAAAATGTTCCTGATTTTCCGTTTATATTACCGATGGAAGATGTACACGTAAAACCGCTCTATTCCGGCTGAAACGTCGAAATATGCAATAAAAACCGAACTTCTCCCCTTTTCAATATCTTATTTAGTATTTCAACTTAAAATTCACAAAAACGTGGAAAAACGGCAAAATATTGCCTAATTCGATGATATTTTGTTTAAATCACATAAAGGAAACGGGGATGATAAACGTCAAAATATTGCTAAATTCGATGATGTTAGTATGAAACAAAATGCAAGAGAGCTTGCTTAAAATGCAATATTATGCGAAAATCTGAGATATGAAGGCCAAATCACATATCGTGATACTACATGCAATAGTATCGAAATATTGGTAAAAATGAATATATTTACGTAATATCAAACTACATAAAAACGTGAAAATGTCGATATTATTCCAAATTTGAGGATTTTAACTTCGAATCATATAGCGAGGTTTAGTATTATTAAGATCCAAGAAAAGACTTATGAAAATGTTGTTTCTAATACAAATGATAAAAATCAATGTGTTTTCATTAGAATTAACTAAAATGTTCCTGATTTTCCGTTTATATTACCGACGGAAGATGTACACGTAAAACCGCTCTAATCCGGCTGAAACGTCGATATATGCAATAAAAACCGAACTTCTCCCCTTTTCAATATCTTACTCAGTATTTGAACGAAAAACAAATAGATGATTAAAGGTGAAGTATTTAAGTTTATTATCTAATCAATTATGTGTTTGCATCATTTTTATCGTATATTTAATGAATTAATACCAATAAACTGAAAATTCACAAAAACGTGGAAAAACGGCAAAATATTGCCTAATTCGATGATATTTTGTTTAAATCACATAAAGGGAAAGAAATAAACGTAAAAATATTGCTAAATTCGATGATGTTTAGTATGACACAAAATGCAAGAAAACTTGCTTAAAATGCAATATTATGCGAAAATCTGAGATTTGAAGGCCAAATCACATTTCGTGAGACTACATGAAATAGTATCGAAATATTGGTTAAAATTTATATATTTACGTAATATCAAACTACATGAAAAACGTGAAGAGAGTCACTATTATTCCAAATTTGTGGATTTTAACTTCGAATCATAAAACGAAGTTTCGTATTATTTAGATCCGAGAAAAGACATATGACAATGTTGTTTCTAATACAAATGATAAAAATCAATGTGTTTTCATTAGAATTAACTAAAATGTTCCTGATTTTTCGTTTATATTACCGATGGAAGATGTACACGTAAAACCGCTCAATTCCGGCTGAAACGTCGATATATGCAATAAAAACCGAACTTCTCCCCTTTTCAGTATCTTACTCAGTATTTCAACGAGAAACAAAGAGATGATTAAAGGTGAAGTATTTAAGTTTATTATCTAATCAATTACGTGTTTGCATCATTTTTATCGTATATTTAATGAATTAATACCAATAAACTGAAAATTCACAAAAACGAGGAAAAACGGCAAAATATTGCCTAATTTGATGATATTCTGTTTAAATCACATAAAGGAAAAGGGGATGATAAACGTCAAAATATTGCTAAATTCGATGATGTTTAGTATGAAACAAAATGCAAGAAAACTTGCTTAAAATGCAATATTATGCGAAAATCTGAGATATGAAGGCCAAATCACATATCGTGATACAACATGAAATAGTATCGAAATATTGGTAAAAATGAATATATTTACGTAATATCAAACTACATGAAAAACGTGAAGAGAGTCACTATTATTCCAAATTTGTGGATTTTAACTTCGTATCATAAAGCGAGGTTTCGTATTATTTAAATCCAAGAAAAGACATATGACAATGTTGTTTCCAATACAAATGATAAAAATCAATGTGTTTTCATTAGAATTAACTAAAATGTTCCTGATTTTCCGTTTATATTACCGATGGAAGATGTACACGTAAAACCGCTCTATTCCGGCTGAAACGTCGATATATGCAATACAAACCGAACTTCTCCCCTTTTCAATATCCTACTCAGTATTTCAACGAGAAACTAATAGATGATTAAAGGTGAAGTATTTAAGTTTATTATCTAATCAATTACGTGTTTGCATAATTTTTATCGTATATTTAATGAATTAATACCAATAAACTGAAAATTCACAAAAACGTGGAAAAACGGCAAAATATTGCCTAGTTCCATGATATTTTGTTTAAATCACATAAAGGAAAAGGGGATGATAAACGTCAAAATATTGCTAAATTCGATGATGTTTAGTATGAAACAAAATGCAAGAAAACTTGCTTAAAATGCAATATTATGCGAAAATCTGAGATGTGAAGGCCAAATCACATATCGTGATACTACATGAAATAGTATCGAAATATTGGTAAATATGAATATATTTACGTAATATCAAACTACATGAAAATCGTGAAGTCAGTATTATTCCAAATTTTTGGATTTTAACTTCGAATCATAAAGCGAGGTTTCGTATTATTTAGATCCAAGAAAAGACATATGACAATGTTGTTTCCAATACAAATGATAAAAATCAATGTGTTTTCATTAGAATTAACTAAAATGTTCCTGATTTTCCGTTTATATTACCGACGGAAGATGTACACGTAAAACCGCTCTAATCCGGCTGAAATGTCGATATATGCAATAAAAACCGAACTTCTCCCCTTTTCAATATCTTACTTAGTATTTCCACGAGAAACAAGTAGATGATTAAAGGTGAAGTATTTAAGTTTATTATCTAATCAATTACGTGTTTGCATCATTTTTATCGTATATTTAATGAATTAATACCAATAAACTGAAAATTCACAAAAACGTGAAAAACGGCAAAATATTGCTTAATTCGATGATATTTTGTTTAAATCACATAAAGGAAAAGAAATAAACGTCAAAATATTGCTAAATTCGATGATGTTTAGTACGAAACAAAATGCAAGAAAGCTTGCTAAAAATGCAATATTATGCGAAAATCTGAGATATGAAGGCCAAATCACATATTGTGATATTACATGAAATTGTATCGAAATATTGGTAAAAATGAATATATTTACGTAATATCAAACTACATAAAAACGTGAAAAAAGTCAATATTATTCCAAATTTGAGGATTTTAACTTCGAATCATAGATCGAGGTTTCGTATTATTTAGATCCAAGAAAAGACATATGACAATGTTGTTTCCAATACAAATGATAAAAATCAATGTGTTTTCATTAGAATTAACTAAAATGTTCCTGATTTTGCGTTTATATTACCGACGGGAGATGTACACGTAAAACCGCTCTAATCCGGCTCAAACGTCGATATATGCAATAAAAACCGAACTTCTCCCCTTTTCAATATCTTACTTAGTATTTCAACGAGAAACAAATAGATGATTAAAGGTGAAGTATTTAAGTTTATTATCTAGTCAATTACGTGTTTGCATCATTTTTATCGTATATTTAATGAATTAATACCAATAAACTGAAAATTCACTAAAATGTAGAAAAACGGCAAAATATTGCCTAATTCGATGATATTTTGTTTAAATCACATAAAAGAAAAGAAATAAACGTCAAAATATTGCTAAATTCGATGATGTTTAGTACGAAACAAAATGCAAGAAAGCTTGCACTTTCACGCTCTCCGCAAAGGTCACTCAGCCAACGGAATGTGCGCGCTGCGTTTTTATCGCTTAAGCGTAAAAACAAAAATGTGTATACTCTTTTTACTCTTTTGACCTTAGTTCTCATGCTACGTATTTCATTTTGGTACCAACGTGTTCGCAATAAAATTCTCTAGAAGAACATTAGTAAAAAAAGTCACGAAATCTATAGGGATACCAGCACCAAATAAATAACTACGAAGATGACTCGCCGTGAGCGCCCATCAGCAACAAAATGTTTTTACTCTTGGGATTGTAATCACCTCCACACTTGTTCTACAGCGTTAATTTTGGTATCAGTGGACTCGCAATGAAATTCCCAACACGGTGATATGAATATAAGCGTAGAATAATGATGCGGCCCGCCCGCAAGAGTGTGGGAAGTGGTGAAATTGTTACCCGGTATCGGTGACGGGACGACGCACGGCGCTTTGAAAGTTTATACTTATTTCACTCTCATGACATTAATTTTCTATGTACGTCATTCATTTTTGTGTCAATGTGTTCGCAATAGAATGTTCTATGTGCCCATAGGTAAAAAATATCAACAAAGCGTAAGTTAGAATAGCGCCAAACATAAAACACCGCTGGAACATATCAGTGAGCGTCAAACACACACGAAATGTTTTTACTTTTGTTATGTTTGTCAAGTTTATACTTGTTGCACACAGTTATTTTTGGTTGTATATTGATCGGAATAAAATTCCCTAAACAGACATATGCATATAATACATGATATGGGGGAAGCATTACCAGTATAAACGGCTAAAGTCACCCACCTGCAACCCGTTTGGGACAAAATACCATTTGATCGAAGTTATCCACACCTTTCATGAACTTATTGTACCATGCAGCCTAGTGGTGAGAAAGAGAGCCTCATAGCGCGCAGTTTGAAACAAACCCAAAGTAAATCGGATAAAAATTGAATTTTATACAAATATTTTAAAAGAGGACTCAACTTTATGTCCACTATGCGTTAGCGTTAGACTAAACGGGACGCGCCGATGCGTCCGGATAGCGCGAAAGTGTTAAAATGCAATATTATGCGAAAATCTGAGATATGAAGGCCAAATCACATATCGTGATACTACATGAAATAGTATCGAAATATTGGTAAAAATGAATATATTTACGTAATATCAAACTACATAAAAACATGAAAAAAGTCAATATTATTCTAAATTTGAGGATTTTCACTTGGAATCATAGAGCGAGGTTTCGTATTATTTAGATCCAAGAAAAGACATATGACAATGTTGTTTCCAATACAAATGATAAAAATCAATGTGTTTTCATTAGAATTAACTAAAATGTTCTTGATTTTCCGTTTATATTACCGACGGAAGATGTACACGTAAAACCGCTCTAATCCGGCTGAAACGTCGATATATGCAATAAAAACCGAACTTCTCCCCTTTTCAATATCTTACTCAGTATTTCAACGAGAAACAAATAGATGATTATAGGTGAAGTATTTAGGTTTATTATCTAATCAATTACGTATTTTCATAATTTTTATCATATATTTAATGAATTATTACCAATAAACTGAAAATTCACAAAAACGTCAAAATATTGCTAAATTCGATGATGTTTAGTACGAAACAAAATGCAAGAGAGCTTGCTTAAAATGCAATATTATGCGAAAATCTGAGATATGAAGGCCAAGTCACATATCGTGATACTACATGAAATAGTATCGAAATATTGGAAAAAATGAATATATTTACGTAATATCAAACTACATGAAAAAAGTGAAGAGAGTCACTATTATTCCAAATTTGTGGGTTTTAACTTCGAATCATAGAGCGAGGTTTCGTATTATTTAGATCCAAGAAAAGACATATGACAATGTTGATTCCAATACAAATGATAAAAATCAATGTGTTTTCATTAGAATTAACTAAAATGTTCCTGATTTTCCGTTTATATTACCAACGGAAGATGTACACGTAAAACCGCTCTAATCCGGCTGAAATGTCGATATATGCAATAAAAACCGAACTTCTCCCCTTTTCAATATCTTACTTAGTATTTCCACGAGAAACAAGTAGATGATTAAAGGTGAAGTATTTAAGTTTATTATCTAATCAATTACATGTTTGCATCATTTTTATCGTATATTTAATGAATTAATACCAATAAACTGAAAATTCACAAAAACGTTAAAAACGGCAAAATATTGCTTAATTCGATGATATTTTGTTTAAATCACATAAAGGAAAAGAAATTTACGTCAAAATATTGCTAAATTCGATGATGTTTAGTACGAAACAAAATGCAAGAAAGCTTGCTAAAAATGCAATATTATGCGAAAATCTGAGATATGAAGGCCAAATCACATATTGTGATATTACATGAAATTGTATCGAAATATTGGTAAAAATGAATATATTTACGTAATATCAAACTACATAAAAACGTGAAAAAAGTCAATATTATTCCAAATTTGAGGATTTTAATTTCGAATCATAGATCGAGGTTTCGTATTATTTAGATCCAAGAAAAGACATATGACAATGTTGTTTCCAATACAAATGATAAAAATCAATGTGTTTTCATTAGAATTAACTAAAATGTTCCTGATTTTCTGTTTATATTACCGACGGAAGATGTACACGTAAAACCGCTCTATTCCGGCTGAAACGTCGATATATGCAATACAAACCGAACTTCTCCCCTTTTAAATATCTTACTCAGTATTTCAACGAGAAACAAATAGATGATTAAAGGTGAAGTATTTAAGTTTATTATCTAATCAATAACGTGTTTGCATAATTTTTATCTTATATTTAATGAATTAATACCAATAAACTGAAAATTCACAAAAACGTGGAAAAACGGCAAAATATTGCCTAGTTCGATGATATTTTGTTTAAATCACTTAAAGGAAAAGGGGATGATAAACGTCAAAATATTGCTAAATTCGATGATGTTTTGTATGAAACAAAATGCAAGAAAACTTGCTTAAAATGAAATATTATGCGAAAATCTGAGATATGAAGGCCAAATCACATATCGTGATACTACATGAAATAGTATCGAAATATTGGTAAATATGAATATATTTACGTAATATCAAACTACATGAAAATTGTGAAGTCAGTATTATTCTAAATTTGTGGATTTTAACTTCGAATCATAAAGCGAGGTTTCGTATAATTTATTTAGATCCAAGAAAAGACATATGACAATGTTGTTTCCAATACAAATGATAAAAATCAATGTGTTTTCATTAGAATTAACTAAAATGTTCCTGATTTTACGTTTATATTACCGACGGAAGATGTACACGTAAAACCGCTCTAATCCTGCTGAAATGTCGATATATGCAATAAAAACCGAACTTCTCTCCTTTTCAATATCTTACTTAGTATTTCCACGAGAAACAAGTAGATGATTAAAGGTGAAGTATTTAAGTTTATTATCTAATCAATTACGTGTTTGCATCATTTTTATCGTATATTTAATGAATTAATACCAATAAACTGAAAATTCACAAAAACGTTAAAAACGGCAAAATATTGCTTAATTCGATGATATTTTGTTTAAATCACATAAAGGAAAAGAAATTTACGTCAAAATATTGCTAAATTCGATGATGTTTAGTACGAAACAAAATGCAAGAAAGCTTGCTAAAAATGCAATATTATGCGAAAATCTGAGATATGAAGGCCAAATCACATATTGTGATATTACATGAAATTGTATCGAAATATTGGTAAAAATGAATATATTTACGTAATATCAAACTACATAAAAACGTGAAAAAAGTCAATATTATTCCAAATTTGAGGATTTTAATTTCGAATCATAGATCGAGGTTTCGTATTATTTGGATCCAAGAAAAGACATATGACAATGTTGTTTCCAATACAAATGATAAAAATCAATGTGTTTTCATTAGAATTAACTAAAATGTTCCTGATTTTCCGTTTATATTACCGACGGAAGATGTACACGTAAAACCGCTCTATTCCGGCTGAAACGTCGATATATGCAATACAAACCGAACTTCTCCCCTTTTAAATATCTTACTCAGTATTTCAACGAGAAACAAATAGATGATTAAAGGTGAAGTATTTAAGTTTATTATCTAATCAATAACGTGTTTGCATAATTTTTATCTTATATTTAATGAATTAATACCAATAAACTGAAAATTCACAAAAACGTGGAAAAACGGCAAAATATTGCCTAGTTCGATGATATTTTGTTTAAATCACATAAAGGAAAAGGGGATGATAAACGTCAAAATATTGCTAAATTCGATGATGTTTAGTATGAAACAAAATGCAAGAAAACTTGCTTAAAATGCAATATTATGCGAAAATCTGAGATATGAAGGCCAAATCACATATCGTGATACTACATGAAATAGTATCGAAATATTGGTAAATATGAATATATTTACGTAATATCAAACTACATGAAAATTGTGAAGTCAGTATTATTCTAAATTTGTGGATTTTAACTTCGAATCATAAAGCGAGGTTTCGTATTATTTAGATCCAAGAAAAGACATATGACAATGTTGTTTCCAATACAAATGATAAAAATCAATGTGTTTTCATTAGAATTAACTAAAATGTTCCTGATTTTACGTTTATATTACCGACGGAAGATGTACACGTAAAACCGCTCTAATCCTGCTGAAATGTCGATATATGCAATAAAAACCGAACTTCTCTCCTTTTCAATATCTTACTTAGTATTTCCACGAGAAACAAGTAATGATTAAAGGTGAAGTATTTAAGTTTATTATCTAATCAATTACGTGTTTGCATCATTTTTATCGTATATTTAATGAATTAATACCAATAAACTGAAAATTCACAAAAACCTGGAAAAACGGAAAAAAAATTCCTAATTCGATGTTATTTTGTTTAAATCACATAAAGGAAAAGGGGATAAAAAACGTCAAAATATTGCTAAATTCGATGATGTTTAGTATGAAACAAAATGCAAGAAAACTTGCTTAAAATGCAATATTATGCGAAAATCTGAGATATGAAGTCCAAATCACATATCGTGATACTACATGAAATAGTATCGAAATATTGGTAAAAATGAATATATTTACGTAATATCAAACTACATGAAAATAGTGAAGTCAGTATTATTCCAAATTTGTGGATTTTAACTTCGAATCATAAAGCGAGGTTTCGTATTATTTAGATCCAAAAAAAGACATATGACAATGTTGTTTCCAATACAAATGATAAAAATCAATGTGTTTTCATTAGAATTAACTAAAATGTTCCTGATTTTCCGTTTATATTACCGACGGAAGATGTACACGTAAAACCGCTCTAATCCGGCTGAAATGTCGATATATGCAATAAAAACTGAACTTCTCCCTTTTTCAATATCTTACTTAGTATTTCAAAGAGAAACAAATAGATGATTAAAGGTGAAGTATTTAAGTTTATTATCTAATCAATTACGAGTTTGCATCATTTTTATCGTATATTTAATGAATTAATACCAATAAACTGAAAATTCACAAAAACGTGAAAAACGGCAAAATATTGCTTAATTCGATGATATTTTGTTTAAATCACATAAAGGAAAAGAAATAAACGTCAAAATATTGCTAAATTCGATGATGTTTAGTACGAAACAGAATGCAAGAAAACTTGCTAAAAATGCAATATTATGCGAAAATCTGAGATATGAAGGCCAAATCACATATTGTGATATTACATGAAATTGTATCGAAATATTGGTAAAAATGAATATATTTACGTAATATCAAACTACATAAAAACGTGAAAAAAGTCAATATTATTCCAAATTTGAGGATTTTAACTTCGAATCATAGATCGAGGTTTCGTATTATTTAGATCCAAGAAAAGACATATGACAATGTTGTTTCCAATACAAATGATAAAAATCAATGTGTTTTCATTAGAATTAACTAAAATGTTCCTGATTTTCCGTTTATATTACCGACGGAAGATGTACACGTAAAACCGCTCTAATCCGGCTCAAACGTCGATATATGCAATAAAAACCGAACTTCTCCCCTTTTCAATATCTTACTCAGTATTTCAACGAGAAACAAATAGATGATTAAAGGTGAAGTATTTAAATTTATTATCTAATCAATTACGTGTTTGCATCATTTTTATCGTATATTTAATGAATTAATTCCAATAAACTGAAAATTCACTAAAATGTAGAAAAACGGCAAAATATTGCCTAATTCGATGATATTTTGTTTAAATCACATAAAAGAAACGAAATAAACGTCAAAATATTGCTAAATTCGATGATGTTTAGTACGAAACAAAATGCAAGAGAGCTTGCTTAAAATGCAATATTATGCGAAAATCTGAGATATGAAGGCCAAGTCACATATCGTGATACTACATGAAATAGTATCGAAATATTGGAAAAAATGAATATATTTACGTAATATCAAACTACATGAAAAACGTGAAGAGAGTCACTATTATTCCAAATTTGTGGGTTTTAACTTCGAATCATAGAGCGAGGTTTCGTATTATTTAGATCCAAGAAAAGACATATGACAATGTTGTTTCCAATACAAATGATAAAAATCAATGTGTTTTCATTAGAATTAACTAAAATGTTCCTGATTTTACGTTTATATTACCGACGGAAGATGTACACGTAAAACCGCTCTAATCCGGCTGAAATGTCGATATATGCAATAAAAACCGAACTTCTCCCCTTTTCAATATCTTACTTAGTATTTCCACGAGAAACAAGTAGATGATTAAAGGTGAAGTATTTAAGTTTATTATCTAATCAATTACATGTTTGCATCATTTTTATCGTATATTTAATGAATTAATACCAATAAACTGAAAATTCACAAAAACGTTAAAAACGGCAAAATATTGCTTAATTCGATGATATTTTGTTTAAATCACATAAAGGAAAAGAAATTAACGTCAAAATATTGCTAAATTCGATGATGTTTAGTACGAAACAAAATGCAAGAAAGCTTTCTAAAAATGCAATATTATGCGAAAATCTGAGATATGAAGGCCAAATCACATATTGTGATATTACATGAAATTGTATCGAAATATTGGTAAAAATGAATATATTTACGTAATATCAAACTACATAAAAACGTGAAAAAAGTCAATATTATTCCAAATTTGAGGATTTTAACTTCGAATCATAGATCGAGGTTTCGTATTATTTAGATCCAAGAAAAGACATATGACAATGTTGTTTCCAATACAAATGATAAAAATCAATGTGTTTTCATTAGAATTAACTAAAATGTTCCTGATTTTCCGTTTATATTACCGACGGAAGATGTACACGTAAAACCGCTCTATTCCGGCTGAAACGTCGATATATGCAATACAAACCGAACTTCTCCCCTTTTAAATATCTTACTCAGTATTTCAACGAGAAACAAATAGATGATTAAAGGTGAAGTATTTAAGTTTATTATCTAATCAATTACGTGTTTGCATTATTTTTATCGTATATTTAATGAATTAATACCAATAAACTGAAAATTCACAAAAACGTGGAAAAACGGCAAAATAGTGCCTAGTTTGATGATATTTTGTTTAAATCACATAAAGGAAAAGGGGATGATAAACGTCAAAATATTGCTAAATTCGATGATGTTTAGTATGAAAAAAAAAGCAAAAAAACTTGTTTAAAATGCAATATTATGCGAAAATCTGAGATATGAAGGCCAAATCACATATCGTGATACTACATGAAATAGTATCGAAATATTGGTAAATATGAATATATTTACGTAATATCAAACTACATGAAAATCGTGAAGTCAGTATTATTCCAAATTTTTGGATTTTAACTTCGAATCATAAAGCGAGGTTTCGTATTATCTAGATCCAAGAAAAGACATATGACAATGTTGTTTCCAATACAAATGATAAAAATCAATGTGTTTTCATTAGAATTAACTAAAATGTTCCTGATTTTCCGTTTATATTACCGACGGAAGATGTACACGTAAAACCGCTCTAATCCGGCTGAAATGTCGATATATGCAATAAAAACCGAACTTCTCCCCTTTTCAATATCTTACTTAGTATTTCCACGAGAAACAAGTAGATGATTAAAGGTGAAGTATTTAAGTTTATTATCTAATCAATTACGTGTTTGCATCATTTTTATCGTATATTTAATGAATTAATACCAATAAACTGAAAATTCACAAAAACGTGAAAAACGGCAAAATATTGCTTAATTCGATGATATTTTGTTTAAATAACATAAAGGAAAAGAAATAAACGTCAAAATATTGCTAAATTCGATGATGTTTAGTACGAAACAAAATGCAAGAAAGCTTGCTAAAAATGCAATATTATGCGAAAATCTGAGATATGAAGGCCAAATCACATATTGTGACATTACATGAAATTGTATCGAAATATTGGTAAAAATGAATATATTTACGTAATATCAAAGTACATAAAATCGTGAAAAAAGTCAATATCATTCCAAATTTGAGGATTTTAACTTCGAATCATAGATCGAGGTTTCGTATTATTTAGATCCAAGAAAAGACATATGACAATGTTGTTTCCAATACAAATGATAAAAATCAATGTGTTTTCATTAGAATTAACTAAAATGTTCCTGATTTTCCGTTTATATTACCGACGGAAGATGTACACGTAAAACCGCTCTAATCCGGCTCAAACGTCGATATATGCAATAAAAACCGAACTTCTCCCCTTTTCAATATCTTACTTAGTATTTCAACGAGAAACAAGTAGATGATTAAAGGTGAAGTATTTAAGTTTATTATCTAATCAATTACGTGTTTGCATCATTTTTATCGTATATTTAATGAATTAATACCAATAAACTGAAAATTCACAAAAATGTTGAAAAACGGCAAAATATTGCCTAATTCGATGATATTTTGTTTAAATCACATAAAGGAAAAGAAATAAACGTCAAAATATTGCTAAATTCGATGATGTTTAGTGCGAAACAAAATGCAAGAAAGCTTGCTAAAAATGCAATATTATGCGAAAATCTAAGATATGAAGGCCAAATCACATATTGTGATACTACATGAAATAGTATCGAAATATTGGTAAAAATGAATATATTTATGTAATATCAAACTACATAAAAACGTGAAAAAAGTCAATATTATTCCAAATTTGAGGATTTTCACTTCGAATCATAGAGCGAGGTTTCGTATTATTTAGATCCAAGAAAAGACATATGACAATGTTGTTTCCAATACAAATGATAAAAATCAATGTGTTTTCATTAGAATTAACTAAAATGTTCCTGATTTTCCGTTTATATTACCGACGGAAGATGTACACGTAAAACCGCTCTAATCCGGCTGAAATGTCGATATATGCAATAAAAACCGAACTTCTCCCCTTTTCAATATCTTACTCAGTATTTCAACGAGAAACAAATAGATGATTATAGGTGAAGTATTTAGGTTTATTATCTAATCAATTACGTGTTTTCATAATTTTTATCGTATATTTAATGAATTATTACCAATAAACTGAAAATTCACAAAAACGTGGAAAAACGTCAAAATATTGCTAAATTCGATGATGTTTAGTACGAAACAAAAAGCAAGAGAGCTTGCTTAAAATGCAATATTATGCGAAAATCTGAGATATGAAGGCCAAGTCACATATCGTGATACTACATGAAATAGTATCGAAATATTGGAAAAAATGAATATATTTACGTAATATCAAACTGCATGAAAAACGTGAAGAGAGTCACTATTATTCCAAATTTGTGGGTTTTAACTTTGAATCATAGAGCGAGGTTTCGTATTATTTAGATCCAAGAAAAGACATATGACAATGTTGTTTCCAATACAAATGATAAAAATCAATGTGTTTTCATTAGAATTAACTAAAATGTTCCTGATTTTCCGTTTATATTACCGACGGAAGATGTACACGTAAAACCGCTCTAATCCGGCTGAAATGTCGATATATGCAATAAAAACCGAACTTCTCCCCCTTTTCAATATCTTACTTAGTATTTCAACGAGAAACAAATAGATGATTAAAGGTGAAGTATTTAAGTTTATTATCTAATCAATTACGTGTTTGCATCATTTTTATCGTATATTTAATGAATTAATACCAATAAACTGAAAATTCACTAAAATGTAGAAAAACGGCAAAATATTGCCTAATTCGATGATATTTTGTTTAAATCACATAAAAGAAAAGAAATAAACGTCAAAATATTGCTAAATTCGATGATGTTTAGTACGAAACAAAATGCAAGAAAGCTTGCTTAAAATGCAATATTATGCGAAAATCTGAGATATGAAGGCCAAATCACATATCGTGATACTACATGAAATAGTATCGAAATATTGGTAAAAATGAATATATTTACGTAATATCAAACTACATAAAAACATGAAAAAAGTCAATATTATTCTAAATTTGAGGATTTTCACTTGGAATCATAGAGCGAGGTTTCGTATTATTTAGATCCAAGAAAAGACATATGACAATGTTGTTTCCAATATAAATGATAAAAATCAATGTGTTTTCAATAGAATTAACTAAAATGTTCTTGATTTTCCGTTTATATTACCGACGGAAGATGTACACGTAAAACCGCTCTAATTCGGCTGAAACGTCGATATATGCAATAAAAACCGAACTTCTCCCCTTTTCAATATCTTACTCAGTATTTCAACGAGAAACAAATAGATGATTATAGGTGAAGTATTTAGGTTTATTATCTAATCAATTACGTGTTTTCATAATTTTTATCGTATATTTAATGAATTATTACCAATAAACTGAAAATTCACAAAAACGTGGAAAAACGTCAAAATATTGCTAAATTCGATGATGTTTAGTACGAAACAAAATGCAAGAGAGCTTGCTTAAAATGCAATATTATGCGAAAATCTGAGATATGAAGGCCAAGTCACATATCGTGATACTACATGAAATAGTATCGTAATATTGGAAAAATTGAATTTATTTACGTAATATCAAACTACATGAAAAACGTGAAGAGAGTCACTATTATTCCAAATTTGTGGGTTTTAACTTCGAATCATAGAGCTAGGTTTCGTATTATTTAGATCCAAGAAAAGACATATGACAACGTTGTTTCCAATACAAATGATAAAAATCAATGTGTTTTCATTAGAATTAACTAAAATGTTCCTGATTTTCCGTTTATATTACCGACGGAAGATGTACACGTAAAACCGCTCTAATCCGGCTGAAATGTCGATATATGCAATAAAAACCGAACTTCTCCCCTTTTCAATATCTTACTTAGTATTTCCACGAGAAACAAGTAGATGATTAAAGGTGAAGTATTTAAGTTTATTATCTAATCAATTACATGTTTGCATCATTTTTATAGTATATTTAATGAATTAATACCATAAAACTGAAAATTCACAAAAACGTTAAAAACGGCAAAATATTGCTTAATTCGATGATATTTTGTTTAAATCACATAAAGGAAAAGAAATTAACGTCAAAATATTGCTAAATTCGATGATGTTTAGTACGAAACAAAATGCAAGAAAGCTTCTAAAAATGCAATATTATGCGAAAATCTGAGATATGAAGGCCAAATCACATATTGTGATATTACATGAAATTGTATCGAAATATTGGTAAAAATGAATATATTTACGTAATATCAAACTACATAAAAACGTGAAAAAAGTCAATATTATTCCAAATTTGAGGATTTTAACTTCGAATCATAGATCGAGGTTTCGTATTATTTAGATCCAAGAAAAGACATATGACAATGTTGTTTCCAATACAAATGATAAAAATCAATGTGTTTTCATTAGAATTAACTAAAATGTTCCTGATTTTCCGTTTATATTACCGACGGAAGATGTACACGTAAAACCGCTCTAATCCGGCTGAAATGTCGATATATGCAATAAAAACCGAACTTCTCCCCTTTTCAATATCTTACTCAGTATTTCAACGAGAAACAAATAGATGATTATAGGTGAAGTATTTAGGTTTATTATCTAATCAATTACGTGTTTTCATAATTTTTATCGTATATTTAATGAATTATTACCAATAAACTGAAAATTCACAAAAACGTGGAAAAACGTCAAAATATTGCTAAATTCGATGATGTTTAGTACGAAACAAAAAGCAAGAGAGCTTGCTTAAAATGCAATATTATGCGAAAATCTGAGATATGAAGGCCAAGTCACATATCGTGATACTACATGAAATAGTATCGAAATATTGAAAAAAATGAATATATTTACGTAATATCAAACTGCATGAAAAACGTGAAGAGAGTCACTATTATTCCAAATTTGTGGGTTTTAACTTTGAATCATAGAGCGAGGTTTCGTATTATTTAGATCCAAGAAAAGACATATGACAATGTTGTTTCCAATACAAATGATAAAAATCAATGTGTTTTCATTAGAATTAACTAAAATGTTCCTGATTTTCCGTTTATATTACCGACGGAAGATGTACACGTAAAACCGCTCTAATCCGGCTGAAATGTCGATATATGCAATAAAAACCGAACTTCTCCCCCTTTTCAATATCTTACTTAGTATTTCAACGAGAAACAAATAGATGATTAAAGGTGAAGTATTTAAGTTTATTATCTAATCAATTACGTGTTTGCATCATTTTTATCGTATATTTAATGAATTAATACCAATAAACTGAAAATTCACTAAAATGTAGAAAAACGGCAAAATATTGCCTAATTCGATGATATTTTGTTTAAATCACATAAAAGAAAAGAAATAAACGTCAAAATATTGCTAAATTCGATGATGTTTAGTACGAAACAAAATGCAAGAAAGCTTGCTTAAAATGCAATATTATGCGAAAATCTGAGATATGAAGGCCAAATCACATATCGTGATACTACATGAAATAGTATCGAAATATTGGTAAAAATGAATATATTTACGTAATATCAAACTACATAAAAACATGAAAAAAGTCAATATTATTCTAAATTTGAGGATTTTCACTTGGAATCATAGAGCGAGGTTTCGTATTATTTAGATCCAAGAAAAGACATATGACAATGTTGTTTCCAATATAAATGATAAAAATCAATGTGTTTTCAATAGAATTAACTAAAATGTTCTTGATTTTCCGTTTATATTACCGACGGAAGATGTACACGTAAAACCGCTCTAATTCGGCTGAAACGTCGATATATGCAATAAAAACCGAACTTCTCCCCTTTTCAATATCTTACTCAGTATTTCAACGAGAAACAAATAGATGATTATAGGTGAAGTATTTAGGTTTATTATCTAATCAATTACGTGTTTTCATAATTTTTATCGTATATTTAATGAATTATTACCAATAAACTGAAAATTCACAAAAACGTGGAAAAACGTCAAAATATTGCTAAATTCGATGATGTTTAGTACGAAACAAAATGCAAGAGAGCTTGCTTAAAATGCAATATTATGCGAAAATCTGAGATATGAAGGCCAAGTCACATATCGTGATACTACATGAAATAGTATCGTAATATTGGAAAAATTGAATTTATTTACGTAATATCAAACTACATGAAAAACGTGAAGAGAGTCACTATTATTCCAAATTTGTGGGTTTTAACTTCGAATCATAGAGCTAGGTTTCGTATTATTTAGATCCAAGAAAAGACATATGACAACGTTGTTTCCAATACAAATGATAAAAATCAATGTGTTTTCATTAGAATTAACTAAAATGTTCCTGATTTTCCGTTTATATTACCGACGGAAGATGTACACGTAAAACCGCTCTAATCCGGCTGAAATGTCGATATATGCAATAAAAACCGAACTTCTCCCCTTTTCAATATCTTACTTAGTATTTCCACGAGAAACAAGTAGATGATTAAAGGTGAAGTATTTAAGTTTATTATCTAATCAATTACATGTTTGCATCATTTTTATAGTATATTTAATGAATTAATACCATAAAACTGAAAATTCACAAAAACGTTAAAAACGGCAAAATATTGCTTAATTCGATGATATTTTGTTTAAATCACATAAAGGAAAAGAAATTAACGTCAAAATATTGCTAAATTCGATGATGTTTAGTACGAAACAAAATGCAAGAAAGCTTCTAAAAATGCAATATTATGCGAAAATCTGAGATATGAAGGCCAAATCACATATTGTGATATTACATGAAATTGTATCGAAATATTGGTAAAAATGAATATATTTACGTAATATCAAACTACATAAAAACGTGAAAAAAGTCAATATTATTCCAAATTTGAGGATTTTAACTTCGAATCATAGATCGAGGTTTCGTATTATTTAGATCCAAGAAAAGACATATGACAATGTTGTTTCCAATACAAATGATAAAAATCAATGTGTT
Source organism: Procambarus clarkii (assembly GCF_040958095.1). Taxonomy (NCBI): domain Eukaryota; kingdom Metazoa; phylum Arthropoda; class Malacostraca; order Decapoda; family Cambaridae; genus Procambarus; species Procambarus clarkii. The sequence goes on along the minus strand of NC_091240.1, from coordinate 18,780,875 downwards.
TTCATTAGAATTAACTAAAATGTTCCTGATTTTCCGTTTATATTACCGACGGAAGATGTACACGTAAAACCGCTCTAATCCGGCTGAAATGTCGATATATGCAATAAAAACCGAACTTCTCCCCTTTTCAATATCTTACTCAGTATTTCAACGAGAAACAAATAGATGATTATAGGTGAAGTATTTAGGTTTATTATCTAATCAATTACGTGTTTTCATAATTTTTATCGTATATTTAATGAATTATTACCAATAAACTGAAAATTCACAAAAACGTGGAAAAACGTCAAAATATTGCTAAATTCGATGATGTTTAGTACGAAACAAAAAGCAAGAGAGCTTGCTTAAAATGCAATATTATGCGAAAATCTGAGATATGAAGGCCAAGTCACATATCGTGATACTACATGAAATAGTATCGAAATATTGGAAAAAATGAATATATTTACGTAATATCAAACTGCATGAAAAACGTGAAGAGAGTCACTATTATTCCAAATTTGTGGGTTTTAACTTTGAATCATAGAGCGAGGTTTCGTATTATTTAGATCCAAGAAAAGACATATGACAATGTTGTTTCCAATACAAATGATAAAAAACAATGTGTTTTCATTAGAATTAACTATAATGTTCTTGATTTTCCGTTTATATTAACGAGGGAAGATGTACACTTAAAACCGCTCTAATCCGGCTGAAACGTCGATATATGCAATAAAAACAGAACTTCTCCCCTTTTCAATATCTTACTCAGTATTTTAATGAGAAACAAACAGATGATTGATAATGAAGTATTTAAGGTTATTATCTAATCAATTATGTGTTTGCATCATATTTATCGTATATATATGAATTAAAACCCATGGACTGAAAATTCACAAAAACGTGGAAAACGGCAAAATATTGCCTAATTCGATGATATTTTGTTTAAATCACATGAAGGAAAAGGAGATGATGAACGTCAAAATATTGCTATATTCGATGATTTTTCGTACGAAACAAAATGCAAGAAAACTAGCTTAAAATGCAATATTATGCGAAATTCTGAGATTTGAAGGCCAAATCACATATCGTGATACTACATGAAATAGTATCGAAATATTGGTAAAAATGAATATATTTACGTAATATCAAACTACATGAAAAACGTGAAAAAAGTCACTATATAACCATATTTGAGGATTTTAACTTCAAATCATAGAGCGAGGTTTCGTATTATTTAGATCCAAGAAAAGACATATGACAATGTTGTTTCCAATACAAATGATAAAAAACAATGTGTTTTCATTAGAATTAACTATAATGTTCTTGATTTTCCGTTTATATTAACGAGGGAAGATGTACACTTAAAACCGCTCTAATCCGGCTGAAACGTCGATATATGCAATAAAAACAGAACTTCTCCCCTTTTCAATATCTTACTCAGTATTTTAACGAGAAACAAACAGATGATTGAAAATGAAGTATTTAAGGTTATTATCTAATCAATTATGTGTTTGCATCATATTTATCGTATATATATGAATTAAAACCCATGGACTGAAAATTCACAAAAACGTGGAAAACGGCAAAATATTGCCTAATTCGATGATATTTTGTTTAAATCACATGAAGGAAAAGGAGATGATGAACGTCAAAATATTGCTATATTCGATGATTTTTCGTACGAAACAAAATGCAAGAAAACTAGCTTAAAATGCAATATTATGCGAAATTCTGAGATTTGAAGGCCAAATCACATATCGTGATACTACATGAAATAGTATCGAAATATTGGTAAAAATGAATATATTTACGTAATATCAAACTACATGAAAAACGTGAAAAAAGTCACTATATAACCATATTTGAGGATTTTAACTTCAAATCATAGAGCGAGGTTTCGTATTATTTAGATCCAAGAAAAGACATATGACAATGTTGTTTCCAATACAAATGATAAAAAACAATGTGTTATCATTAGAATTAACTATAATGTTCTTGATTTTCCGTTTATATTAACGAGGGAAGATGTACACTTAAAACCACTCTAATCCGGCTGAAACGTCGATATATGCAATAAAAACAGAACTTCTCCCCTTTTCAATATCTTACTCAGTATTTTAACGAGAAACAAACAGATGATTGAAAATGAAGTATTTAAGGTTATTATCTAATCAATTATGTGTTTGCATCATATTTATCGTATATATATGAATTAAAACCCATGGAATGAAAATTCACAAAAACGTGGAAAACGGCAAAATATTGCCTAATTCGATGATATTTTGTTTAAATCACATGAAGGAAAAGGAGATGATGAACGTCAAAATATTGCTATATTCGATGATTTTTCGTACGAAACAAAATGCAAGAAAACTTGCTTAAAATGCAATATTATGCGAAATTCTGAGATTTGAAGGCCAAATCACATATCGTGATACTACATGAAATAGTATCGAAATATTGGTAAAAATGAATATATTTACGTAATATCAAACTACATGAAAAACGTGAAAAAAGTCACTATATAACCATATTTGAGGATTTTAACTTCAAATCATAGAGCGAGGTTTAGTATTATTTAGATCCAAGAAAAGACATATGACAATGTTGTTTCCAATACAAATGATAAAAAACAATGTGTTTTCATTAGAATTAACTATAATGTGTTTGATTTTCCGTTTATATTAACGAGGGAAGATGTACACGTAAAACCGCTCTAATCCGGCTGAAACGTCGATATATGCAATAAAAACCGAACTTCTCCCCTTTTCAATATCTTACTCAGTATTTTAACAAGAAACAAATAGATGATTGAAAATGAAGTATTTAAGGTTATTATCTAATCAATTATGTGTTTGCATCATTTTTATCGTATATATATGAATTAAAACCAATGGACTGAAAATTCACAAAAACGTGGAAAACTGTAAATATTGCCTAATTCGATGATATTTTGTTTAAATCACATGAAGGAAAAGGAGATGATAAATGTTAAAATATTGCTATATTCGATGATTTTTCGTACGAAACAAAATGCAAGAAAGCTTGCTTAAAATGCAATATTATGCGAAATTCTGAGATTTGAAGGCCAAATCACATATCGTGATACTACATGAAATAGTTTCGAAATATTGGTAAAAATGAATATATTTACGTAATATCAAACTACATGAAAAACGTGAAAAAAGTCACTATATAACCATATTTGAGGATTTTAACTTCAAATCATAGAGCGAGGTTTCGTATTATTTAGTTCCAAGAAAAGACATATGACAATGTTGTTTCCAATACAAATGATAAAAAACAATGTGTTTTCATTAGAATTAACTATAATGTTCTTGATTTTCCGTTTATATTAACGAGGGAAGATGTACACGTAAAACCGCTCTAATCCGGCTGAAACGTCGATATATGCAATAAAAACCGAACTTCTCCCCTTTTTAACATCTTACTCAGTATTTTAACGAGAAACAAATAGTTGATTGAAAATGAAGTATTTAAGGTTATTATCTAATCAATTATGTGTTTGCATCATTTTTATCGTATATATATATGAATAAATACCCATGGACGGAAAATTCACAAAAACGTGGAAAACGGCAAAATATTCCCTAATTCGATGATATTTTGTTTAAATCGCTTGAAGGAAAAGGGGATGATAAACGTCAAAATATTGCTAAATTCGATGATTTTTCGTACGAAACAAAATGCAAGAAAACTTGCTTAAAATGCAATATTACGCGAATTTCTGATATTTGAAGGGCAAATCACATATCGTGATTCTACATGAAATAGTATCGGAATATTGGTAAAAATTAATATATTTGCGTAATATCAAACTACATGATTAACGTGAAAAAGTTACTATTTTACCATATTTGAGGATTTTACCTTCAAATCATAGAGCGAGGTTTCGTATTATTTAGTTCCAAGAAAAGACATATGACAATGTTGTTTCCAATACAAATGATAAAAAACAATGTGTTTTCATTAGAATTAACTATAATGTTCTTGATTTTCCGTTTATATTAACGAGGGAAGATGTACACGTAAAACCGCTCTAATCCGGCAGAAACGTCGATATATGCAATAAAAACCGAACTTCTCCCCTTTTTAACATCTTACTCAGTATTTTAACGAGAAACAAATAGTTGATTGAAAATGAAGTATTTAAGGTTATTATCTAATCAATTATGTGTTTGCATCATTTTTATCGTATATATATATGAATTAATACCCATGGACGGAAAATTCACAAAAACGTGGAAAACGGCAAAATATTCCCTAATTCGATGATATTTTGTTTAAATCACATGAAGGAAAAGGAGATTATAAACGTTAAAATATTGCTAAATTCGATGATTTTTCGTACGAAGCAAAATGCAAGAAAGCTTGCTTAAAATGCAATATTATGCGAAATTCTGAGATTTGAAGGCCAAATCACATATCGTGATACTACATGAAATAGTATCGAAATATTGGTAAAAATGAATATATTTACGTAATATCAAACTACATGAAAAACGTGAAAAAAGTCACTATATAACCATATTTGAGGATTTTAACTTCAAATCATAGAGCGAGGTTTCGTATTATTTAGATCCAAGAAAAGACATATGACAATGTTGTTTCCAATACAAATGATAAAAAACAATGTGTTTTCATTAGAATTAACTATAATGTTCTTGATTTTCCGTTTATATTAACGAGGGAAGATGTACACTTAAAACCGCTCTAATCCGGCTGAAACGTCGATATATGCAATAAAAACAGAACTTCTCCCCTTTTCAATATCTTACTCAGTATTTTAACGAGAAACAAACAGATGATTGATAATGAAGTATTTAAGGTTATTATCTAATCAATTATGTGTTTGCATCATATTTATCGTATATATATGAATTAAAACCCATGGACTGAAAATTCACAAAAACGTGGAAAACGGCAAAATATTGCCTAATTCGATGATATTTTGTTTAAATCACATGAAGGAAAAGGAGATGATGAACGTCAAAATATTGCTATATTCGATGATTTTTCGTACGAAACAAAATGCAAGAAAACTAGCTTAAAATGCAATATTATGCGAAATTCTGAGATTTGAAGGCCAAATCACATATCGTGATACTACATGAAATAGTATCGAAATATTGGTAAAAATGAATATATTTACGTAATATCAAACTACATGAAAAACGTGAAAAAAGTCACTATATAACCATATTTGAGGATTTTAACTTCAAATCATAGAGCGAGGTTTCGTATTATTTAGATCCAAGAAAAGACATATGACAATGTTGTTTCCAATACAAATGATAAAAAACAATGTGTTTTCATTAGAATTAACTATAATGTTCTTGATTTTCCGTTTATATTAACGAGGGAAGATGTACACTTAAAACCGCTCTAATCCGGCTGAAACGTCGATATATGCAATAAAAACAGAACTTCTCCCCTTTTCAATATCTTACTCAGTATTTTAACGAGAAACAAACAGATGATTGAAAATGAAGTATTTAAGGTTATTATCTAATCAATTATGTGTTTGCATCATATTTATCGTATATATATGAATTAAAACCCATGGACTGAAAATTCACAAAAACGTGGAAAACGGCAAAATATTGCCTAATTCGATGATATTTTGTTTAAATCACATGAAGGAAAAGGAGATGATGAACGTCAAAATATTGCTATATTCGATGATTTTTCGTACGAAACAAAATGCAAGAAAACTAGCTTAAAATGCAATATTATGCGAAATTCTGAGATTTGAAGGCCAAATCACATATCGTGATACTACATGAAATAGTATTGAAATATTGGTAAAAATGAATATATTTACGTAATATCAAACTACATGAAAAACGTGAAAAAAGTCACTATATAACCATATTTGAGGATTTTAACTTCAAATCATAGAGCGAGGTTTCGTATTATTTAGATCCAAGAAAAGACATATGACAATGTTGTTTCCAATACAAATGATAAAAAACAATGTGTTATCATTAGAATTAACTATAATGTTCTTGATTTTCCGTTTATATTAACGAGGGAAGATGTACACTTAAAACCGCTCTAATCCGGCTGAAACGTCGATATATGCAATAAAAACAGAACTTCTCCCCTTTTCAATATCTTACTCAGTATTTTAACGAGAAACAAACAGATGATTGAAAATGAAGTATTTAAGGTTATTATCTAATCAATTATGTGTTTGCATCATATTTATCGTATATATATGAATTAAAACCCATGGAATGAAAATTCACAAAAACGTGGAAAACGGCAAAATATTGCCTAATTCGATGATATTTTGTTTAAATCACATGAAGGAAAAGGAGATGATGAACGTCAAAATATTGCTATATTCGATGATTTTTCGTACGAAACAAAATGCAAGAAAACTTGCTTAAAATGCAATATTATGCGAAATTCTGAGATTTGAAGGCCAAATCACATATCGTGATACTACATGAAATAGTATCGAAATATTGGTAAAAATGAATATATTTACGTAATATCAAACTACATGAAAAACGTGAAAAAAGTCACTATATAACCATATTTGAGGATTTTAACTTCAAATCATAGAGCGAGGTTTAGTATTATTTAGATCCAAGAAAAGACATATGACAATGTTGTTTCCAATACAAATGATAAAAAACAATGTGTTTTCATTAGAATTAACTATAATGTGTTTGATTTTCCGTTTATATTAACGAGGGAAGATGTACACGTAAAACCGCTCTAATCCGGCTGAAACGTCGATATATGCAATAAAAACCGAACTTCTCCCCTTTTCAATATCTTACTCAGTATTTTAACAAGAAACAAATAGATGATTGAAAATGAAGTATTTAAGGTTATTATCTAATCAATTATGTGTTTGCATCATTTTTATCGTATATATATGAATTAAAACCAATGGACTGAAAATTCACAAAAACGTGGAAAACTGTAAATATTGCCTAATTCGATGATATTTTGTTTAAATCACATGAAGGAAAAGGAGATGATAAATGTTAAAATATTGCTATATTCGATGATTTTTCGTACGAAACAAAATGCAAGAAAGCTTGCTTAAAATGCAATATTATGCGAAATTCTGAGATTTGAAGGCCAAATCACATATCGTGATACTACATGAAATAGTTTCGAAATATTGGTAAAAATGAATATATTTACGTAATATCAAACTACATGAAAAACGTGAAAAAAGTCACTATATAACCATATTTGAGGATTTTAACTTCAAATCATAGAGCGAGGTTTCGTATTATTTAGTTCCAAGAAAAGACATATGACAATGTTGTTTCCAATACAAATGATAAAAAACAATGTGATTTCATTAGAATTAACTATAATGTTCTTGATTTTCCGTTTATATTAACGAGGGAAGATGTACACGTAAAACCGCTCTAATCCGGCTGAAACGTCGATATATGCAATAAAAACCGAACTTCTCCCCTTTTCAACATCTTACTCAGTATTTTAACGAGAAACAAATAGTTGATTGAAAATGAAGTATTTAAGGTTATTATTTAATCAATTATCTGTTTGCATCATTTTTATCGTATATATATATGAATTAATACCCATGGACTGAAAATTCAAAAAACGTGGAAAAACGGCAAAATATTGCCTAATTCGATGATATTTTGTTTAAATCGCTTGAAGGAAAAGGGGATGATAAACGTCAAAATATTGCTAAATTCGATGATTTTTCGTACGAAACAAAATGCAAGAAAACTTGCTTAAAATGCAATATTACGCGAATTTCTGATATTTGAAGGGCAAATCACATATCGTGATTCTACATGAAATAGTATCGGAATATTGGTAAAAATTAATATATTTGCGTAATATCAAACTACATGATTAACGTGAAAAAGTTACTATTTTACCATATTTGAGGATTTTACCTTCAAATCATAGAGCGAGGTTTCGTATTATTTAGTTCCAAGAAAAGACATATGACAATGTTGTTTCCAATACAAATGATAAAAAACAATGTGTTTTCATTAGAATTAACTATAATGTTCTTGATTTTCCGTTTATATTAACGAGGGAAGATGTACACGTAAAACCGCTCTAATCCGGCTGAAACGTCGATATATGCAATAAAAACCGAACTTCTCCCCTTTTTAACATCTTACTCAGTATTTTAACGAGAAACAAATAGTTGATTGAAAATGAAGTATTTAAGGTTATTATCTAATCAATTATGTGTTTGCATCATTTTTATCGTATATATATATGAATTAATACCCATGGACGGAAAATTCACAAAAACGTGGAAAACGGCAAAATATTCCCTAATTCGATGATATTTTGTTTAAATCACATGAAGGAAAAGGAGATTATAAACGTTAAAATATTGCTAAATTCGATGATTTTTCGTACGAAGCAAAATGCAAGAAAGCTTGCTTAAAATGCAATATTATGCGAAATTCTGAGATTTGAAGGCCAAATCACATATCGTGATACTACATGAAATAGTATCGAAATATTGGTAAAAATGAATATATTTACGTAATATCAAACTACATGAAAAACGTGAAAAAAGTCACTATATAACCATATTTGAGGATTTTAACTTCAAATCATAGAGCGAGGTTTCGTATTATTTAGATCCAAGAAAAGACATATGACAATGTTGTTTCCAATACAAATGATAAAAAACAATGTGTTTTCATTAGAATTAACTATAATGTTCTTGATTTTCCGTTTATATTAACGAGGGAAGATGTACACTTAAAACCGCTCTAATCCGGCTGAAACGTCGATATATGCAATAAAAACAGAACTTCTCCCCTTTTCAATATCTTACTCAGTATTTTAACGAGAAACAAACAGATGATTGATAATGAAGTATTTAAGGTTATTATCTAATCAATTATGTGTTTGCATCATATTTATCGTATATATATGAATTAAAACCCATGGACTGAAAATTCACAAAAACGTGGAAAACGGCAAAATATTGCCTAATTCGATGATATTTTGTTTAAATCACATGAAGGAAAAGGAGATGATGAACGTCAAAATATTGCTATATTCGATGATTTTTCGTACGAAACAAAATGCAAGAAAACTAGCTTAAAATGCAATATTATGCGAAATTCTGAGATTTGAAGGCCAAATCACATATCGTGATACTACATGAAATAGTATCGAAATATTGGTAAAAATGAATATATTTACGTAATATCAAACTACATGAAAAACGTGAAAAAAGTCACTATATAACCATATTTGAGGATTTTAACTTCAAATCATAGAGCGAGGTTTCGTATTATTTAGATCCAAGAAAAGACATATGACAATGTTGTTTCCAATACAAATGATAAAAAACAATGTGTTTTCATTAGAATTAACTATAATGTTCTTGATTTTCCGTTTATATTAACGAGGGAAGATGTACACTTAAAACCGCTCTAATCCGGCTGAAACGTCGATATATGCAATAAAAACAGAACTTCTCCCCTTTTCAATATCTTACTCAGTATTTTAACGAGAAACAAACAGATGATTGAAAATGAAGTATTTAAGGTTATTATCTAATCAATTATGTGTTTGCATCATATTTATCGTATATATATGAATTAAAACCCATGGACTGAAAATTCACAAAAACGTGGAAAACGGCAAAATATTGCCTAATTCGATGATATTTTGTTTAAATCACATGAAGGAAAAGGAGATGATGAACGTCAAAATATTGCTATATTCGATGATTTTTCGTACGAAACAAAATGCAAGAAAACTAGCTTAAAATGCAATATTATGCGAAATTCTGAGATTTGAAGGCCAAATCACATATCGTGATACTACATGAAATAGTATCGAAATATTGGTAAAAATGAATATATTTACGTAATATCAAACTACATGAAAAACGTGAAAAAAGTCACTATATAACCATATTTGAGGATTTTAACTTCAAATCATAGAGCGAGGTTTAGTATTATTTAGATCCAAGAAAAGACATATGACAATGTTGTTTCCAATACAAATGATAAAAAACAATGTGTTTTCATTAGAATTAACTATAATGTTCTTGATTTTCCGTTTATATTAACGAGGGAAGATGTACACGTAAAACCGCTCTAATCCGGCTGAAACGTCGATATATGCAATAAAAACAGAACTTCTCCCCTTTTCAACATCTTACTCAGTATTTTAACGAGAAACAAATAGTTGATTGAAAATGAAGTATTTAAGGTTATTATTTAATCAATTATGTGTTTGCATCATTTTTATCGTATATATATATGAATTAATACCCATGGACTGAAAATTCAAAAAACGTGGAAAAACGGCAAAATATTGCCTAATTCGATGATATTTTGTTTAAATCGCATGAAGGAAAAGGGGATGATAAACGTCAAAATATTGCTAAATTCGATGATTTTTCGTACGAAACAAAATGCACGAATACTTGCTTAAAATGCAATATTACGCGAATTTCTGATATTTGAAAGGCAAATCACATATCGTGATTCTACATGAAATAGTATAGGAATATTGGTAAAAATTAATATATTTGCGTAATATCAAACTACATGATTAACGTGAAAAAGTTACTATTTTACCATATTTGAGGATTTTACCTTCAAATCATAGAGCGAGGTTTCGTATTATTTAGTTCCAAGAAAAGACATATGACAATGTTGTTTCCAATACAAATGATAAAAAACAATGTGTTTTCATTAGAATTAACTATAATGTTCTTGATTTTCCGTTTATATTAACGAGGGAAGATGTACACGTAAAACCGCTCTAATCCGGCTGAAACGTCGATATATGCAATAAAAACCGAACTTCTCCCCTTTTTAACATCTTACTCAGTATTTTAACGAGAAACAAATAGTTGATTGAAAATGAAGTATTTAAGGTTATTATCTAATCAATTATGTGTTTGCATCATTTTTATCGTATATATATATGAATTAATACCCATGGACTGAAAATTCACAAAAACGTGGAAAACGGCAAAATATTGCCTAATTCGATGATATTTTGTTTAAATCACATGAAGGAAAAGGAGATGATGAACGTCAAAATATTGCTATATTCGATGATTTTTCGTACGAAACAAAATGCAAGAAAACTAGCTTAAAATGCAATATTATGCGAAATTCTGAGATTTGAAGGCCAAATCACATATCGTGATACTACATGAAATAGTATCGAAATATTGGTAAAAATGAATATATTTACGTAATATCAAACTACATGAAAAACGTGAAAAAAGTCACTATATAACCATATTTGAGGATTTTAACTTCAAATCATAGAGCGAGGTTTCGTATTATTTAGATCCAAGAAAAGACAAATGACAATGTTGTTTCCAATACAAATGATAAAAAACAATGTGTTATCATTAGAATTAACTATAATGTTCTTGATTTTCCGTTTATATTAACGAGGGAAGATGTACACTTAAAACCGCTCTAATCCGGCTGAAACGTCGATATATGCAATAAAAACAGAACTTCTCCCCTTTTCAATATCTTACTCAGTATTTTAACGAGAAACAAACAGATGATTGAAAATGAAGTATTTAAGGTTATTATCTAATCAATTATGTGTTTGCATCATATTTATCGTATATATATGAATTAAAACCCATGGAATGAAAATTCACAAAAACGTGGAAAACGGCAAAATATTGCCTAATTCGATGATATTTTGTTTAAATCACATGAAGGAAAAGGAGATGATGAACGTCAAAATATTGCTATATTCGATGATTTTTCGTACGAAACAAAATGCAAGAAAACTTGCTTAAAATGCAATATTATGCGAAATTCTGAGATTTGAAGGCCAAATCACATATCGTGATACTACATGAAATAGTATCGAAATATTGGTAAAAATGAATATATTTACGTAATATCAAACTACATGAAAAACGTGAAAAAAGTCACTATATAACCATATTTGAGGATTTTAACTTCAAATCATAGAGCGAGGTTTAGTATTATTTAGATCCAAGAAAAGACATATGACAATGTTGTTTCCAATACAAATGATAAAAAACAATGTGTTTTCATTAGAATTAACTATAATGTGTTTGATTTTCCGTTTATATTAACGAGGGAAGATGTACACGTAAAACCGCTCTAATCCGGCTGAAACGTCGATATATGCAATAAAAACCGAACTTCTCCCCTTTTCAATATCTTACTCAGTATTTTAACAAGAAACAAATAGATGATTGAAAATGAAGTATTTAAGGTTATTATCTAATCAATTATGTGTTTGCATCATTTTTATCGTATATATATGAATTAAAACCAATGGACTGAAAATTCACAAAAACGTGGAAAACTGTAAATATTGCCTAATTCGATGATATTTTGTTTAAATCACATGAAGGAAAAGGAGATGATAAATGTTAAAATATTGCTATATTCGATGATTTTTCGTACGAAACAAAATGCAAGAAAGCTTGCTTAAAATGCAATATTATGCGAAATTCTGAGATTTGAAGGCCAAATCACATATCGTGATACTACATGAAATAGTTTCGAAATATTGGTAAAAATGAATATATTTACGTAATATCAAACTACATGAAAAACGTGAAAAAAGTCACTATATAACCATATTTGAGGATTTTAACTTCAAATCATAGAGCGAGGTTTCGTATTATTTAGTTCCAAGAAAAGACATATGACAATGTTGTTTCCAATACAAATGATAAAAAACAATGTGTTTTCATTAGAATTAACTATAATGTTCTTGATTTTCCGTTTATATTAACGAGGGAAGATGTACACGTAAAACCGCTCTAATCCGGCTGAAACGTCGATATATGCAATAAAAACCGAACTTCTCCCCTTTTCAACATCTTACTCAGTATTTTAACGAGAAACAAATAGTTGATTGAAAATGAAGTATTTAAGGTTATTATTTAATCAATTATCTGTTTGCATCATTTTTATCGTATATATATATGAATTAATACCCATGGACTGAAAATTCAAAAAACGTGGAAAAACGGCAAAATATTGCCTAATTCGATGATATTTTGTTTAAATCGCTTGAAGGAAAAGGGGATGATAAACGTCAAAATATTGCTAAATTCGATGATTTTTCGTACGAAACAAAATGCAAGAAAACTTGCTTAAAATGCAATATTACGCGAATTTCTGATATTTGAAGGGCAAATCACATATCGTGATTCTACATGAAATAGTATCGGAATATTGGTAAAAATTAATATATTTGCGTAATATCAAACTACATGATTAACGTGAAAAAGTTACTATTTTACCATATTTGAGGATTTTACCTTCAAATCATAGAGCGAGGTTTCGTATTATTTAGTTCCAAGAAAAGACATATGACAATGTTGTTTCCAATACAAATGATAAAAAACAATGTGTTTTCATTAGAATTAACTATAATGTTCTTGATTTTCCGTTTATATTAACGAGGGAAGATGTACACGTAAAACCGCTCTAATCCGGCTGAAACGTCGATATATGCAATAAAAACCGAACTTCTCCCCTTTTTAACATCTTACTCAGTATTTTAACGAGAAACAAATAGTTGATTGAAAATGAAGTATTTAAGGTTATTATCTAATCAATTATGTGTTTGCATCATTTTTATCGTATATATATATGAATTAATACCCATGGACGGAAAATTCACAAAAACGTGGAAAACGGCAAAATATTCCCTAATTCGATGATATTTTGTTTAAATCACATGAAGGAAAAGGAGATTATAAACGTTAAAATATTGCTAAATTCGATGATTTTTCGTACGAAGCAAAATGCAAGAAAGCTTGCTTAAAATGCAATATTATGCGAAATTCTGAGATTTGAAGGCCAAATCACATATCGTGATACTACATGAAATAGTATCGAAATATTGGTAAAAATGAATATATTTACGTAATATCAAACTACATGAAAAACGTGAAAAAAGTCACTATATAACCATATTTGAGGATTTTAACTTCAAATCATAGAGCGAGGTTTCGTATTATTTAGATCCAAGAAAAGACATATGACAATGTTGTTTCCAATACAAATGATAAAAAACAATGTGTTTTCATTAGAATTAACTATAATGTTCTTGATTTTCCGTTTATATTAACGAGGGAAGATGTACACTTAAAACCGCTCTAATCCGGCTGAAACGTCGATATATGCAATAAAAACAGAACTTCTCCCCTTTTCAATATCTTACTCAGTATTTTAACGAGAAACAAACAGATGATTGATAATGAAGTATTTAAGGTTATTATCTAATCAATTATGTGTTTGCATCATATTTATCGTATATATATGAATTAAAACCCATGGACTGAAAATTCACAAAAACGTGGAAAACGGCAAAATATTGCCTAATTCGATGATATTTTGTTTAAATCACATGAAGGAAAAGGAGATGATGAACGTCAAAATATTGCTATATGCGATGATTTTTCGTACGAAACAAAATGCAAGAAAACTAGCTTAAAATGCAATATTATGCGAAATTCTGAGATTTGAAGGCCAAATCACATATCGTGATACTACATGAAATAGTATCGAAATATTGGTAAAAATGAATATATTTACGTAATATCAAACTACATGAAAAACGTGAAAAAAGTCACTATATAACCATATTTGAGGATTTTAACTTCAAATCATAGAGCGAGGTTTCGTATTATTTAGATCCAAGAAAAGACATATGACAATGTTGTTTCCAATACAAATGATAAAAAACAATGTGTTTTCATTAGAATTAACTATAATGTTCTTGATTTTCCGTTTATATTAACGAGGGAAGATGTACACTTAAAACCGCTCTAATCCGGCTGAAACGTCGATATATGCAATAAAAACAGAACTTCTCCCCTTTTCAATATCTTACTCAGTATTTTAACGAGAAACAAACAGATGATTGAAAATGAAGTATTTAAGGTTATTATCTAATCAATTATGTGTTTGCATCATATTTATCGTATATATATGAATTAAAACCCATGGACTGAAAATTCACAAAAACGTGGAAAACGGCAAAATATTGCCTAATTCGATGATATTTTGTTTAAATCACATGAAGGAAAAGGAGATGATGAACGTCAAAATATTGCTATATTCGATGATTTTTCGTACGAAACAAAATGCAAGAAAACTAGCTTAAAATGCAATATTATGCGAAATTCTGAGATTTGAAGGCCAAATCACATATCGTGATACTACATGAAATAGTATCGAAATATTGGTAAAAATGAATATATTTACGTAATATCAAACTACATGAAAAACGTGAAAAAAGTCACTATATAACCATATTTGAGGATTTTAACTTCAAATCATAGAGCGAGGTTTAGTATTATTTAGATCCAAGAAAAGACATATGACAATGTTGTTTCCAATACAAATGATAAAAAACAATGTGTTTTCATTAGAATTAACTATAATGTTCTTGATTTTCCGTTTATATTAACGAGGGAAGATGTACACGTAAAACCGCTCTAATCCGGCTGAAACGTCGATATATGCAATAAAAACAGAACTTCTCCCCTTTTCAACATCTTACTCAGTATTTTAACGAGAAACAAATAGTTGATTGAAAATGAAGTATTTAAGGTTATTATTTAATCAATTATGTGTTTGCATCATTTTTATCGTATATATATATGAATTAATACCCATGGACTGAAAATTCAAAAAACGTGGAAAAACGGCAAAATATTGCCTAATTCGATGATATTTTGTTTAAATCGCATGAAGGAAAAGGGGATGATAAACGTCAAAATATTGCTAAATTCGATGATTTTTCGTACGAAACAAAATGCACGAATACTTGCTTAAAATGCAATATTACGCGAATTTCTGATATTTGAAAGGCAAATCACATATCGTGATTCTACATGAAATAGTATAGGAATATTGGTAAAAATTAATATATTTGCGTAATATCAAACTACATGATTAACGTGAAAAAGTTACTATTTTACCATATTTGAGGATTTTACCTTCAAATCATAGAGCGAGGTTTCGTATTATTTAGTTCCAAGAAAAGACATATGACAATGTTGTTTCCAATACAAATGATAAAAAACAATGTGTTTTCATTAGAATTAACTATAATGTTCTTGATTTTCCGTTTATATTAACGAGGGAAGATGTACACGTAAAACCGCTCTAATCCGGCTGAAACGTCGATATATGCAATAAAAACCGAACTTCTCCCCTTTTTAACATCTTACTCAGTATTTTAACGAGAAACAAATAGTTGATTGAAAATGAAGTATTTAAGGTTATTATCTAATCAATTATGTGTTTGCATCATTTTTATCGTATATATATATGAATTAATACCCATGGACGGAAAATTCACAAAAACGTGGAAAACGGCAAAATATTCCCTAATTCGATGATATTTTGTTTAAATCACATGAAGGAAAAGGAGATTATAAACGTTAAAATATTGCTAAATTCGATGATTTTTCGTACGAAGCAAAATGCAAGAAAGCTTGCTTAAAATGCAATATTATGCGAAATTCTGAGATTTGAAGGCCAAATCACATATCGTGATACTACATGAAATAGTATCGAAATATTGGTAAAAATTAATATATATTTACGTAATATCAAACTACATGAAAAACGTGAAAAAAGTCACTATATAACCATATTTGAGGATTTTAACTTCAAATCATAGAGCGAGGTTTCGTATTATTTAGATCCAAGAAAAGACATATGACAATGTTGTTTCCAATACAAATGATAAAAAACAATGTGTTATCATTAGAATTAACTATAATGTTCTTGATTTTCCGTTTATATTAACGAGGGAAGATGTACACTTAAAACCGCTCTAATCCGGCTGAAACGTCGATATATGCAATAAAAACAGAACTTCTCCCCTTTTCAATATCTTACTCAGTATTTTAACGAGAAACAAACAGATGATTGAAAATGAAGTATTTAAGGTTATTATCTAATCAATTATGTGTTTGCATCATATTTATCGTATATATATGAATTAAAACCAATGGACTGAAAATTCACAAAAACGTGGAAAACTGTAAATATTGCCTAATTCGATGATATTTTGTTTAAATCACATGAAGGAAAAGGAGATGATAAACGTCAAAATATTGCTATATTCGATGATTTTTCGTACGAAACAAAATGCAAGAAAGCTTGCTTAAAATGCAATATTATGCGAAATTCTGAGATTTGAAGGCCAAATCACATATCGTGATACTACATGAAATAGTTTCGAAATATTGGTAAAAATGAATATATTTACGTAATATCAAACTACATGAAAAACGTGAAAAAAATCACTATATAACCATATTTGAGGATTTTAACTTCAAATCATAGAGCGAGGTTTCGTATTATTTAGTTCCAAGAAAAGACATATGACAATGTTGTTTCCAATACAAATGATAAAAAACAATGTGTTTTCATTAGAATTAACTATAATGTTCTTGATTTTCCGTTTATATTAACGAGGGAAGATGTACACGTAAAACCGCTCTAATCCGGCTGAAACGTCGATATATGCAATAAAAACCGAACTTCTCCCCTTTTCAACATCTTACTCAGTATTTTAACGAGAAACAAATAGTTGATTGAAAATGAAGTATTTAAGGTTATTATTTAATCAATTATGTGTTTGCATCATTTTTATCGTATATATATATGAATTAATACCCATGGACTGAAAATTCCAAAAACGTGGAAAAACGGCAAAATATTGCCTAATTCGATGATATTTTGTTTAAATCGCATGAAGGAAAAGGGGATGATAAACGTCAAAATATTGCTAAATTCGATGATTTTTCGTACGAAACAAAATGCAAGAATACTTGCTTAAAATGCAATATTACGCGAATTTCTGATATTTGAAAGGCAAATCACATATCGTGATTCTACATGAAATAGTATCGGAATATTGGTAAAAATTAATATATTTGCGTAATATCAAACTACATGATTAACGTGAAAAAGTTACTATTTTACCATATTTGAGGATTTTACCTTCAAATCATAGAGCGAGGTTTCGTATTATTTAGTTCCAAGAAAAGACATATGACAATGTTGTTTCCAATACAAATGATAAAAAACAATGTGTTTTCATTAGAATTAACTATAATGTTCTTGATTTTCCGTTTATATTAACGAGGGAAGATGTACACGTAAAACCGCTCTAATCCGGCTGAAACGTCGATATATGCAATAAAAACCGAACTTCTCCCCTTTTTAACATCTTACTCAGTATTTTAACGAGAAACAAATAGTTGATTGAAAATGAAGTATTTAAGGTTATTATCTAATCAATTATGTGTTTGCATCATTTTTATCGTATATATATATGAATTAATACCCATGGACGGAAAATTCACAAAAACGTGGAAAACGGCAAAATATTCCCTAATTCGATGATATTTTGTTTAAATCACATGAAGGAAAAGGAGATTATAAACGTTAAAATATTGCTAAATTCGATGATTTTTCGTACGAAGCAAAATGCAAGAAAGCTTGCTTAAAATGCAATATTATGCGAAATTCTGAGATTTGAAGGCCAAATCACATATCGTGATACTACATGAAATAGTATCGAAATATTGGTAAAATTGAATATATTTACGTAATATCAAACTACATGAAAAACGTGAAAAAAGTCACTATATAACCATATTTGAGGATTTTAACTTGAAATCATAGAGCGAGGTTTCGTATTATTTAGATCCAAGAAAAGACATATGACAATGTTGTTTCCAATACAAATGATAAAAAACAATGTGTTATCATTAGAATTAACTATAATGTTCTTGATTTTCCGTTTATATTAACGAGGGAAGATGTACACTTAAAACCGCTCTATTCCGGCTGAAACGTCGATATATGCAATAAAAACAGAACTTCTCCCCTTTTCAATATCTTACTCAGTATTTTAACGAGAAACAAACACCCACCAGTGGGCCTCGAACCCAGAAAGCACAACTACCTTCCAGTAGCTGCCATAACTAGTACGCTTTAACCCACTACACCATCAGACCCTACAAAAGAAGTAGAGACTTCGAGATATATATACACCTCAAATATCTCCACTTCCCGAGGGCACTAGACAAGTGTGAGGTTACTCTGCGTTTTTCATCAAGCCACTGTCAATGTGAGAGAACTCGTGTCCATGCTATAAGCCTATACTTGCATAGACCACAAGTGAAGATTAACAATCTTTGGACAACACCCACCAGTGGGCCTCGAACCCAGAAAGCACAGCTACCTTCCAGTAGCTGCCATAACTAGTACGCTTTAACCCAATACACCATCAGACCCTACAAATGAAGTAGAGACTTCGAGATATATATACACCTCAAATATCTCCACTTCCCGAGGGCACTAGACAAGTGTGAGGTTACTCTACGTTTTTCATCAAGCCACTGTCAATGTGAGAGAACTCGTGTCCATACTATAAGCCTATACTTGCATAAACCACAAGTGAAGATTAACAATCTTTGGACAACACCCACCAGTGGGCCTCGAACCCAGAAAGCACAACTACCTTCCAGTAGCAGCCATAACTAGTACGCTTTATCCCACTACACCATCAGACCCTACAAAAAAAGTAGAGACTTCGAGATATATATACACCTCAAATATCTCCACTTCCCGAGGGCACTAGACAAGTGTGAGGTTACTCTGCGTTTTTCATCAAGCCACTGTCAATGTGAGAGAACTCGTGTCCATGCTATAAGCCTATACTTGCATCAACCACAAGTGAAGATTAACAATCTTTGGACAACACCCACCAGTGGGCCTCGAACCCAGAAAGCACAACTACCTTCCAGTAGCTGCCATAACTAGTACGCTTTAACCCACTACACCATCAGACCCTACAAAAGAAGTAAAGACTTCGAGATATATATACACACCTCAAATATCTCCACTTCCCGAGGGCACTAGACAAGTGTGAGGTTACTCTGCGTTTTTCATCAAGCCACTGTCAATGTGAGAGAACTCGTGTCCATGCTATAAGCCTATACTTGCATAAACCACAAATGAAGATTAACAATCTTAGGACAACACCCACCAGTGGGTCTCGAACCCAGAAAGCACAACTACCTTCCAGTAGCTGCCATAACTAGAACGCTTTAACCCACTACACCATCAGACCCTACAAAAAAAGTAGAGACTTCGAGATATATATACACCTCAAATATCTCCACTTCCCGAGGGCACTAGACAAGTGTGAGGTTACTCTGCGTTTTTCATCAAGCCACTGTCAATGTGAGAGAACTCGTGTCCATGCTATAAGCCTATACTTGCATAAACCACAAGTGAAGATTAACAATCTTTGGACAACACCCACCAGTGGGCCTCGAACCCAGAAAGCACAACTACCTTCCAGTAGCTGCCATAACTAGTACGCTTTAACCCACTACACCATCAGACCCTACAAAAGAAGTAGAGACTTCGAGATATATATACACCTCAAATATCTCCACTTCCCGAGGGCACTAGACAAGTGTGAGGTTACTCTGCGTTTTTCATCAAGCCACTGTCAATGTGAGAGAACTCGTGTCCATGCTATAAGCCTATACTTGCATAAACCACAAGTGAAGATTAACAATCTTTGGACAACACCCACCAGTGGGCCTCGAACCCAGAAAGCACAACTACCTTCCAGTAGCTGCCATAACTAGTACGCTTTAACCCACTACACCATCAGACCCTACAAAAGAAGTAGAGACTTCGAGATATATATACACCTCAAATATCTCCACTTCCCGAGGGCACTAGACAAGTGTGAGGTTACTCTGCGTTTTTCATCAAGCCACTGTCAATGTGAGAGAACTCGTGTCCATGCTATAAGCCTATACTTGCATAAACCACAAGTGAAGATTAACAATCTTTGGACAACACCCACCAGTGGGCCTCGAACCCAGAAAGCACAACTACCTTCCAGTAGCAGCCATAACTAGTACGCTTTAACCCACTACACCATCAGACCCTACAAAAAAAGTAGAGACTTCGAGATATATATACACCTCAAATATCTCCACTTCCCGAGGGCACTAGACAAGTGTGAGGTTACTCTGCGTTTTTCATCAAGCCACTGTCAATGTGAGAGAACTCGTGTCCATGCTATAAGCCTATACTTGCATAGACCACAAGTGAAGATTAACAATCTTTGGACAACACCCACCAGTGGGCCTCGAACCCAGAAAGCACAGCTACCTTCCAGTAGCTGCCATAACTAGTACGCTTTAACCCAATACACCATCAGACCCTACAAATGAAGTAGAGACTTCGAGATATATATACACCTCAAATATCTCCACTTCCCGAGGGCACTAGACAAGTGTGAGGTTACTCTACGTTTTTCATCAAGCCACTGTCAATGTGAGAGAACTCGTGTCCATACTATAAGCCTATACTTGCATAAACCACAAGTGAAGATTAACAATCTTTGGACAACACCAACCAGTGGGCCTCGAACCCAGAAAGCACAACTACCTTCCAGTAGCAACCATAACTAGTACGCTTTATCCCACTACACCATCAGACCCTACAAAAGAAGTAAAGACTTCGAGATATATATACACCTCAAATATCTCCACTTCCCGAGGGCACTAGACAAGTGTGAGGTTACTCTGCGTTTTTAATCAAGCCACTGTCAATGTGAGAGAACTCGTGTCCATGCTATAAGCCTGTACTTGCATAAACCACAAGTGAAGATTAGCAATCTTTGGACAACACCCACCAGTGGGCCTCGAACCCAGAAAGCACAGCTACCTTCCAGTAGCTGCCATAACTAGAACGCTTTAACCCAATACACCATCAGACCCTACAAATGAAGTAGAGACTTCGAGATATATATACACCTCAAATATCTCCACTTCCCGAGGGCACTAGACAAGTGTGAGGTTACTCTGCGTTTTTCATCAAGCCACTGTCAATATGAGAGAACTCGTGTCCATGCTATAAGCCTATACTTGCATAAACCACAAGTGAAGATTAACAATCTTTGGACAACACCCACCAGTTGGCCTCGAACCCAGAAAGCACAACTACCTTCCAGTAGCTGCCATAACTAGTACGCTTTAACCCACTACATCATCAGACCCTACAAAAGAAGTAGAGACTTCGAGATATATATACACCTCAAATATCTCCACTTCCCGAGGGCACTAGACAAGTGTGAGGTTACTCTGCGTTTTTCATCAAGCCACTGTCAATGTGAGAGAACTCGTGTCCATGCTATAAGCCTATACTTGCATCAACCACAAGTGAAGATTAACAATCTTTGGACAACACCCACCAGTGGGCCTCGAACCCAGAAAGCACAACTACCTTCCAGTAGCTGCCATAACTAGTACGCTTTAACCCACTACACCATCAGACCCTACAAAAGAAGTAAAGACTTCGAGATATATATACACCTCAAATATCTCCACTTCCCGAGGGCACTAGACAAGTGTGAGGTTACTCTGCGTTTTTCATCAAGCCACTGTCAATGTGAGAGAACTCGTGTCCATGCTATAAGCCTGTACTTGCATAAACCACAAGTGAAGATTAACAATCTTTGGACAACACCCACCAGTGGGCCTCGAACCCAGAAAGCACAAGCTACCTTCCAGTAGCTGCCATAACTAGTACGCTTTAACCCAATACACCATCAGACCCTACAAATGAAGTAGAGACTTCGAGATATATATACACCTCAAATATCTCCACTTCCCGAGGGCACTAGACAAGTGTGAGGTTACTCTGCGTTTTTCATCAAGCCACTGTCAATGTGAGAGAACTCGTGTCCATGCTATAAGCCTATACTTGCATAAACCACAAGTGAAGATTAACAATCTTTGGACAACACCCACCAGTTGGCCTCGAACCCAGAAAGCACAACTACCTTCCAGTAGCTGCCATAACTAGTACGCTTTAACCCACTACACCATCAGACCCTACAAAAGAAGTAGAGACTTCGAGATATATATACACCTCAAATATCTCCACTTCCCGAGGGCACTAGACAAGTGTGAGGTTACTCTGCGTTTTTCATCAAGCCACTGTCAATGTGAGAGAACTTGTGTCAATGCTATAAACCTATACTTGCATAAACCACAAGTGAAGATTAACAATCTTTGGACAACACCCACCAGTTGGCCTCGAACCCAGAAAGCACAACTACCTTCCAGGAGCTGCCATAACTAGTACGCTTTAACCCACTACACCATCAGACCCTACAAAAGAAGTAGAGACTTCGAGATATATATACACCTCAAATATCTCCACTTCCCGAGGGCACTAGACAAGTGTGAGGTTACTCTGCGTTTTTCATCAAGCCACTGTCAATGTGAGAGAACTTGTGTCAATGCTATAAACCTATACTTGCATAAACCACAAGTGAAGATTAACAATCTTTGGACAACACCCACCAGTGGGCCTCGAACCCAGAAAGCACAGCTACCTTCCAGTAGCTGCCATAACTAGTACGCTTTAACCCAATACACCATCAGACCCTACAAATGAAGTAGAGACTTCGAGATATATATACACCTCAAATATCTCCACTTCCCGAGGGCACTAGACAAGTGTGAGGTTACTCTACGTTTTTCATCAAGCCACTGTCAATGTGAGAGAACTCGTGTCCATACTATAAGCCTATACTTGCATAAACCACAAGTGAAGATTAACAATCTTTGGACAACACCCACCAGTGGGCCTCGAACCCAGAAAGCACAACTACCTTCCAGTAGCAGCCATAACTAGTACGCTTTATCCCACTACACCATCAGACCCTACAAAAGAAGTAAGACTTCGAGATATATATACACCTCAAATATCTCCACTTCCCGAGGGCACTAGACAAGTGTGAGGTTACTCTGCGTTTTTCATCAAGCCACTGTCAATGTGAGAGAACTCGTGTCCATGCTATAAGCCTGTACTTGCATAAACCACAAGTGAAGATTAACAATCATTGGACAACACCCACCAGTGGGCCTCGAACCCAGAAAGCACAGCTACCTTCCAGTAGCTGCCATAACTAGTACGCTTTAACCCAATACACCATCAGACCCTACAAATGAAGTAGAGACTTCGAGATATATATACACCTCAAATATCTCCACTTCCCGAGGGCACTAGACAAGTGTGAGGTTACTCTGCGTTTTTCATCAAGCCACTGTCAATGTGAGAGAACTCGTGTCCATGCTATAAGCCTGTACTTGCATAAACCACAAGTGAAGATTAACAATCTTTGGACAACACCCACCAGTGGGCCTCGAACCCAGAAAGCACAACTACCTTCCAGTAGCAACCATAACTAGTACGCTTTATCCCACTACACCATCAGACCCTACAAAATAAGTAAAGACTTCGAGATATATATACACCTCAAATATCTCCACTTCCCGAGGGCACTAGACAAGTGTGAGGTTACTCTGCGTTTTTCATCAAGCCACTGTCAATGTGAGAGAACTCGTGTCCATGCTATAAGCCTGTACTTGCATAAACCACAAGTGAAGATTAACAATCTTTGGACAACACCCACCAGTGGGCCTCGAACCCAGAAAGCACAGCTACCTTCCAGTAGCTGCCATAACTAGAACGCTTTAACCCAATACACCATCAGACCCTACAAATGAAGTAGAGACTTCGAGATATATATACACCTCAAATATCTCCACTTCCCGAGGGCACTAGACAAGTGTGAGGTTACTCTGCGTTTTTCATCAAGCCACTGTCAATATGAGAGAACTCGTGTCCATGCTATAAGCCTATACTTGCATAAACCACAAGTGAAGATTAACAATCTTTGGACAACACCCACCAGTTGGCCTCGAACCCAGAAAGCACAACTACCTTCCAGTAGCTGCCATAACTAGTACGCTTTAACCCACTACACCATCAGACCCTACAAAAGAAGTAGAGACTTCGAGATATATATACACCTCAAATATCTCCACTTCCCGAGGGCACTAGACAAGTGTGAGGTTACTCTGCGTTTTTCATCAAGCCACTGTCAATGTGAGAGAACTTGTGTCTGTAACAGACTAGGCTGTTGTAAGAATTATCCAGAGTGGTTTATCGACAAAAGAGAATGGGAAGCTGAGCCGCATGGTGACCTGACCCCCAGGGGAATTCGCGGTGGAAATAACCGACGCTTTGTTCATATCTGCGTATAATGAATCATCCTATAGTATTCAGTAATTTAGAGAAAATTAGCCTTTATTCATTTTGCATTAAAATTGTATTGTATAATAGTACTGGATACAATATCAAGAGTATTCTAATTATTGAGTTTAAGTCACCATCAGTGACGTCACGAATCAGATCTAACTTTTAAGGCGGAGTGACCGGCGGTCATAGGTCAGCAGGGTTGACATGTCTAGTATTTCTCAAAGTTTTAATAACCATTTTTGTGATCGGGAACAGCTCTGCCGTTAGATGTTTGTAATTTAATTCAGTAAAATAATTCAACCAGTCTGGATCAATTAAGTACAACAGAGTTTAATTGTTATAACTTAACCTTGCTAAAGTAACTGGGTAAGCGATGCGGAACAATACAATACTCTGTCTGGGGTAGTCCAGACAAGGAAAAAATCAGTGTGGAAACGGGAGCAGCTGGGATAAGAGGTCAAACATCTTACCTCTCCCCAGGACCAGCCAAAACATCTAGCTGGTCGCCCAAGGTATAGTTGCTATTGTTAAGTATAGAAATAGTCTCATTTGCCACTCAGGTCAAGTAGGGAGTGTTAAAGTGATAGGGAGTGAACATATTTAGATTTTGTTTTAGTTTTCTTTTAATAAATTAAATTTGTTATTAATTTGCATTTTATTGTTTCCATGTGTTTTATGTGTATACTTGTCCTGGTCACGTGGTCCACACGAGGCAGAGTTGCATTGGGCGCCGATTCTAACATCGAATCGGAATTATCATTACTGTGTAATTTATTCCACACTCAAGGTCATCGTTTATAGTGGGGATCAAGCCCCTAGGTTGATTAATTAGCGTGATCGATCCAGACCTCGATCATTGCTCTTGTATTACTGGTCTGGTGGTGGCAGCAGAGGTGACTCTAGGGTTTTGTTCAGAGCTTAGGTCACGTCATACTGGGTGTAGAATCCTAAGTCGGTCAATCGTCTTAGGACCACGTGGCGTGGAGTTGGCTTTGGTAAAAGTTTTGGAGTCCCTTGGTTTAGAAATAAAAGTAAGAATACGGGTAGAGGGAGTAGAAAGAAGGAAGTAAAGAGAGAGGAACCCGAACCCGTGTTACATGTCAATGCTATAAACCTATACTTGCATAAACCACAAGTGAAGATTAACAATCTTTGGACAACACCCACCAGTGGGCCTCGAACCCAGAAAGCACAACTACCTTCCAGGAGCTGCCATAACTAGTACGCTTTAACCCACTACACCATCAGACCCTACAAAAGAAGTAGAGACTTCGAGATATATATACACCTCAAATATCTCCACTTCCCGAGGGCACTAGACAAGTGTGAGGTTACTCTGCGTTTTTCATCAAGCCACTGTCAATGTGAGAGAACTCGTGTCCATGCTATAAGCCTATACTTGCATAAACCACAAGTGAAGATTAACAATCTTTGGACAACACCCACCAGTTGGCCTCGAACCCAGAAAGCACAACTACCTTCCAGTAGCATGCCATAACTAGTACGCTTTATCCCACTACACCATCAGACCCTACAAAAAGAAGTAGAGACTTCGAGATATATATACACCTCAAATATCTCCACTTCCCGAGGGCACTAGACAAGTGTGAGGTTACTCTGCGTTTTTCATCAAGCCACTGTCAATGTGAGAGAACTCGTGTCCATGCTATAAGCCTATACTTGCATAAACCACAAGTGAAGATTAACAATCTTTGGACAACACCCACCAGTGGGCCTCGAACCCAGAAAGCACAACTACCTTCCAGTAGCTGCCATAACTAGTACGCTTTAACCCACTACACCATCAGACCCTACAAAAGAAGTAAAGACTTCGAGATATATATACACCTCAAATATCTCCACTTCCCGAGGGCACTAGACAAGTGTGAGGTTACTCTGCGTTTTTCATCAAGCCACTGTCAATGTGAGAGAACTCGTGTCCATGCTATAAGCCTGTACTTGCATAAACCACAAGTGAAGATTAACAATCTTTGGACAACACCCACCAGTGGGCCTCGAACCCAGAAAGCACAAGCTACCTTCCAGTAGCTGCCATAACTAGTACGCTTTAACCCAATACACCATCAGACCCTACAAATGAAGTAGAGACTTCGAGATATATATACACCTCAAATATCTCCACTTCCCGAGGGCACTAGACAAGTGTGAGGTTACTCTGCGTTTTTCATCAAGCCACTGTCAATGTGAGAGAACTCGTGTCCATGCTATAAGCCTATACTTGCATAAACCACAAGTGAAGATTAACAATCTTTGGACAACACCCACCAGTGGGCCTCGAACCCAGAAAGCACAACTACCTTCCAGTAGCTGCCATAACTAGTACGCTTTAACCCAATACACCATCAGACCCTACAAATGAAGTAGAGACTTCGAGATATATATACACCTCAAATATCTCCACTTCCCGAGGGCACTAGACAAGTGTGAGGTTACTCTACGTTTTTCATCAAGCCACTGTCAATGTGAGAGAACTCGTGTCCATACTATAAGCCTATACTTGCATAAACCACAAGTGAAGATTAACAATCTTTGGACAACACCCACCAGTGGGCCTCGAACCCAGAAAGCACAACTACCTTCCAGTAGCAGCCATAACTAGTACGCTTTAACCCACTACACCATCAGACCCTACAAAGAAGTAAGACTTCGAGATATATATACACCTCAAATATCTCCACTTCCCGAGGGCACTAGACAAGTGTGAGGTTACTCTGCGTTTTTCATCAAGCCACTGTCAATGTGAGAGAACTCGTGTCCATGCTATAAGCCTATACTTGCATAAACCACAAGTGAAGATTAACAATCTTTGGACAACACCCACCAGTGGGCCTCGAACCCAGAAAGCACAGCTACCTTCCAGTAGCTGCCATAACTAGTACGCTTTAACCCACTACACCATCAGACCCTACAAAATGAAGTAGAGACTTCGAGATATATATACACCTCAAATATCTCCACTTCCCGAGGGCACTAGACAAGTGTGAGGTTACTCTGCGTTTTTCATCAAGCCACTGTCAATGTGAGAGAACTCTGTGTCCATGCTATAAACCTATACTTGCATAAACCACAAGTGAAGATTAACAATCTTTGGACAACACCCACCAGTGGGCCTCGAACCCAGAAAGCACAACTACCTTCCAGGAGCTGCCATAACTAGTACGCTTTAACCCACTACACCATCAGACCCTACAAAAGAAGTAGAGACTTCGAGATATATATACACCTCAAATATCTCCACTTCCCGAGGGCACTAGACAAGTGTGAGGTTACTCTGCGTTTTTCATCAAGCCACTGTCAATGTGAGAGAACTCGTGTCCATGCTATAAGCCTATACTTGCATAAACCACAAGTGAAGATTAACAATCTTTGGACAACACCCACCGTGGGCCTCGAACCCAGAAAGCACAACTACCTTCCAGTAGCATGCCATAACTAGTACGCTTTAATCCCACTACACCATCAGACCCTACAAAAGAAGTAGAGACTTCGAGATATATATACACCTCAAATATCTCCACTTCCCGAGGGCACTAGACAAGTGTGAGGTTACTCTGCGTTTTTCATCAAGCCACTGTCAATGTGAGAGAACTCGTGTCCATGCTATAAGCCTATACTTGCATAACCACAAGTGAAGATTAACAATCTTTGGACAACACCACCAGTGGGCCTCGAACCCAGAAAGCACAACTACCTTCCAGTAGCTGCCATAACTAGTACGCTTTAACCCACTACACCATCAGACCCTACAAAAGAA